>NC_059161.1:116465520-116773825 GCF_019923935.1 Bubalus bubalis | reverse complement strand
TGATCAAGAGTGACAAACCAAAAGCAACTTCTCTACTTTGATCTCTTTTAGCTGATAAAGGGTAGGCCATTACATTTAATTGACATTTAAAGGGAAAAGATTTTTGATTCCTGAGAGCTTCTTATTCAGCTATATTCCCTCATTTCCCTTCCAGTATTAAATCACATTACTGTTTCATGGTTAGTAAGCATAATTTTTAAATTAATTTATTTTAATTGGGATATAATTACTTTACAATATTGTGGTGGTTTTTGCCATACATCGACATGAATCAGCCATGGGTGTGCATGTGTCCCCCTCTCCTGAACTCCCCTCCCACCTCCCTCCCCACCCCATCCTTCTGGGTTGTCCCAAAGCACCAGCTTTGAGAGCCCTCCTTCATGCATCGAACTTGCACTGGTCATCTACTTTACATATGGTAATATACATGTTTCAATTCTGTTCTCTCAAATCACCCCACCCTGACCTTCTCCCACATAGTCCAAAGTCTGTTCTTTACATCTATGTCTTTTTTGCTGCCTTGCATGTAGGATCGTTATTAGCATCTTTCTAAATTCCATATATATGTGTTAATATACTGTATTGGTGTTTCTCCTTCTGACTTACTTCACTCTATATAATAGACTCATTAGAACTGACTCAAAAGTGTACCTTTTTATAGCTGAATAGTTTTCCATTGTGCATATGTACCACAACTTCCTTATCCGTTTGTCTGCCAATGGATATCTAGGCTAGCAAACATAATTTTTAAGGCTGTCTTTTCCTCTGAAGTTTGCCAGCTTGGCTTCAGTGTGGGCTCTTGGGACTGAGCTCTGGCTCTGAAGTCCCATCTCTTCTGGGGGACATGGTTTCAGTTGTACTTTCTCTCTGGAAGGCTTTCCCTGAACTGTACTCAGCATAGGTCTGGGTTTCTCCTCCCACAGGCCACTTCCCCACACCAGTCCCAGCAGTCCACGGTGGATGTCGCCCAGCTCCACGACCCTCAGACCTACACACAGCATGCCATCCAGGTGCAGCACATCCAGGTCACCGAGCCCCCTGCCCCTGCTATGTCCACATCCCAGGTATGCTGGCCCCTGCTCCAGGGACTAGTCCCAGGATAGTGTGGCCTCAGGGACTCTGGAGACGTACTAAGAGTGGAGAGACATTATCTCAGACCTAGTCTCCTTGACTATGGGAGTGATATCTTTATTTGGGGGGCCTTTAAAGAGTCATCTTTGCCTCCAGTGGCTCATTGGTAAAGAATCCACTTGCCAGTGCAGGAGATCCAGGTTCCATCTCTGGGTCGGCAGGATCCCCTGAGTGACTGAGCATGCCTGCATTAGGGACACACCATTGAGTGCTCAGCCTCGCCTGTCTGTATGGAGCCTGACCTCTGATCTCCTGGAGATCTCCTGTCCTCGGTGGCTGGATGACGGCCGGCAAGAGAGGGGTTGTTTCTGTAACTTTGGAGCAGTGACATTGTGAAGGATTACTGTGTTTGTGTGATAGAGACCTTCGTTGAGAAAGCAGAACGCTGGACTGGGTTGCCATTTCCTTCTCCAAAAGCAGAGCTACATCCACTTGCAAAATATTTATTAAATTCTTACTCTTTGCAGGAAACTTTTCTAGATCTTGCCCTCAAGGAGCTTAGAGTCGGGTAGGGATGTAACACGTGTGCACAAGCAAACAGGGCATGAAGGGAAGGTACCTGAACCATAAAGGATGCCCATAGTCTCTCTCCTGACATTCACAGGGGCCAGGACAAGAGCACACATGAAGGCTGCATGTCACCACCCTGAGTGGTTAAAGGTTTCACTCAAACCCACCAGCCGTTAAATAAATATGTTCTATCTTTCTGCTTGACATAGGTACTTTCATAATGATCACATTGGAAAATATACATAAAGTACCCATGGATATTAAATAAGGTGGATAGTGCTAATTAAAAATTAAATGTATCCACAATGCAGTGGGATAATATTTACAGACGTGTGCAAAATTAGCTGTTATACTAAAATAGTGTGCACTGGAAAATAGTAAAAATGAAATTAAAAAAAAAACAATTAAAAAAAATTAAATCTGTTTTTCTGCCAAACACATGGCTGGCACCGGCAGTGGCCAGGTAGAGGCGGGAGGAAGTAAGGAAAAGGACTGCTGCCATTGTCATTTAGTTGCTAAGTTGTGTCTGACTCTTTGCGACCCCATGGACTGTAGCCCATCAGGCTCCTCAGTCCATGGGCTTCTCCAGTAGTGGGTTGCCATGCCCTCCTCCAGGGGATCTACCCAACCCAGGGATCGAACCCATGTCTTCCGCCTTGGCAGGTACATTCTTTACCACTGAGCCACCAGGGAAGCCCTTTTTTATGGTCTCCAACTGCTTCCTCTTTTGTATCCCACTTTTCCTGGCTCCAACTGCTATGGAAATCTGTAGGATAAACATGCACTTTCTCTGCCCTCCTATTTTTTTTTTTGGGGAGGGGGCCTCTGCTGCTTTCTGTCTGATTGCCCCTCCCCTCCTTCTAGTGTAAGGTTTCTGGTGACTTGTCCCAGCCCAAGACAGGCAGCCTCTTTCCACAAGGGGCCATGAGTTTCTCAGGTGCACTAACATCACGCTTCTGAGTTTCTCAAAGGAACCAGAGGCTGGAGGGCCAGGACGGGCTCCTCAGAGTCCCTTGTTGGGATGAGGCGGCTATTCTATCTTCCTGTGGAAAGCAGGGGCTGCTTGCTGCCCCCTTCTCCTCACCCAGGCTCCTTCTTGCACTCACGGGGCCTCTGTACTGTGTGGACACCTTGGCCCATGTGTCTCAGCTCCATCCACACCCCTGCAGGTGGCAATCCAGGCCACCCCATTGGTCTCAGGTGCCTGAATACAGTTAGAGGAGCCCTGTGTGGGAGACAGGACCCCTACGGGAGGCCACGCTCAGAGGAGAGACGTGTGTGGATGGATACAGTTAGAGGAGCTGTGTGTGGGAGACAGGACCCCTATGGGAGGCCATGCTCAGAGGAGAGACATGTGTGGATGGATACAGTTAGAGGAGCCCTGTGTGGGAGATAGGACCCCTACGGGAGGCCATGCTCAGAGGAGAGACATGTGTGGATGGATACAGTTAGAGGAGCCGTGTGTGGGAGACAGGACCCCTACGGGAGGCCACGCTCAGAGGAGAGACATGTGTGGATGGATACAGTTAGAGGAGCCCTGTGTGGGAGACAGGACCCCTATGGGAGGCCACGCTCAGAGGAGAGACGTGTGTGGATGGATACAGTTAGTGGAGCTGTGTGTGGGAGACAGGACCCCTACGGGAGGCCACGCTCAGAGGAGAGACATGTGTGGATGGATACAGTTAGAGGAGCCCTGTGTGGGAGACAGGACCCCTACGGGAGGCCACGCTCAGAGGAGAGACGTGTGGGTCCTGGAAGTGCGTACAGGGCCATTTCCAAGGTCCAGGAGGCCTCATGTGAGAAGAGCCAGCCAACATCCCTACAGGGTGCCTCTTGCCCATGTCTAAGGATGACATGGATATGTCATTAGGTTATGGGCCTGTGTCTGAGGATGACGTGGACATGTCATTAGGTTATGGGAACTCAGTGGAGGGAAAGATGGTACTTAGCAGCTACTAAGTCACTTCAGTTGTATCCGACTCTCTGTGACCCCATAGACAGCAGCCCATTAGGCTCCTTTGTCCTTGGGATTCTCCAGGCAAGAATACTGGAGTGGGTTGCCATTTCCTTCTCCAATGCATGAAAGTGAAAAGTGAAAGTGAAGTCACTGAGTCATGCCCGACTCTTAGCGACCCCATGGACTGCAGACTACCAGGCTTCTCTGTCCATGGGATTTTCCAGGCAAGAGTACTGGAGTGGGGTGCCATTGCCTTCTCTGGTACTTAGCAAGGAATCAAGGAAAATCATGTAAAAGTGGTATTTGAGTTAGGTCTTGGAGGAGGGTATGATTTTGACATGGTAAATGGGGGAGGTTGTATGATCTGAATATGCTCTCATTGTGAGGAAGACACGGAGGGGATGAGTGAGAGACACAGACATGAGAAATTGTGGTGTGTCTATAAATTGTGATGTGGTGTCTTAGTGACAGGAAATTGTGCTTGGAAACAAGGCCAGAAAGGTGGTTTGGAACTGAAGTGTGGATGGCTTGAGTGGCAGACAGTGGTGGTGGGGGTTGGGGGGTTTATCCTGTAGACAGAATGGGTCCCTGTGTTTATCTCCACTAACTGGGGGCTATCTAGTGCACGGAAGTGGAGATTCCAACTTCTGGGTTCAACTTCAGTTTGTGTTACAGGTTAGCTTTGTGACACAGGAAAGTCATGGAGCTTCTTAGGTTTTTTTTTTTTTAAAAAACCTATGCATTGAAGATAATTATGCTTCCATTCATTTACTTTTCTGACAATTAAATCTTTGGATACCCTTGTAGATAATCATCCTTTGGAAGGTAATTAGGATTTCATAGTTATGATTGCTTTTCATTAATTCTGTTCTTATTTAAAATAGGTCTAATTTTAGGGACTTCCCTGGCGGTCAAGTGGTTAAGACTCTGCGCTTCCACTGCAGGAGGCATGAGTTCAATCCCAGGTTGGGGAACTAAGATTCCACATGCAGTATGGTGCAGTCAAGAATAAAATTTACTATTTTAACAGTTCTGCGTTCAGCGTTACAATTCCCATGAGCATGATTTATTTTCTTCAGCAACGAGTTGACAGTTCACGCATCCCGCTCTCTTTCTCTCCAGGTGGCTGGGCAGCCGCTGAGTCCCTCCCCACAACAGTCTCAGCAAGGGCTCAGCCCCTCCCACGTCGCAGGTAGCTCCTCACAGGGCCAGGCCCTCCAGCAGCCTCCCCAAGGCTCCACGGTCCAGCACACGTACCTCCCCAACACCTGGAATTCCTTCCGTGGCTACTGTAAGTAAGGCTGGCACTCCAGGGTGCAGGTGGGGAGCCTGCAGCTACAGGGCGGAATTTCATCGGCTTTATCATCGATTTTCTGGATTAAAGGTTCATTAGCCATTTTCTACATTCTGTGGAGCTTGTACTTCGATGAGTTTCACGATTCAGGCAGCGTCTGATGTCAGGGCCACCCCGAAATGACATTTTTCTGAGAAGTCAGGAATATTGCTGCAGCAAGTGTAGGCAGGTGGTTTAAGTGGTATAGTAGCTGCATTTAGGATTTGAGGTCATGATTCATCTCTTCTAGCCATGTTTATTGAATGTGTATATATCAATCACTGTGCGAGACTCTGTGTGTACAAAAGATGAATATTGACTTTCATACACGTAACACTACACAATAATCATGCTAACCAAGTTTCATTAAACTCTTACTGTGTGCCAGGAAGGATTCTAAACTGAATCTATATCACTTCTAATATCCACAGCAGCCTCTTAGATAAGTTATCAGTACTTGCATTTTATAGATAAGGCAGTTTGGACACAGAGTAACTCATCCAAGGAACACAGCTACTAAGCAGAGGACTAGGACCCAGGCAGCTTGGGTGCAGAGTTTACACTCTAAACCAGCACACTGTGCTGCTCCTCCTCACCAGATAGTCTTAGGCTCTGAAACTGTTATCTCATTGTTATTCAGTCACTCAATTGTGTCCGACTCTTTGCGATCCCATGGACTGCAGCATATCAGGCTTCCCTGACCATCACCAACTCCCGGAATTTGCTCAAACTCATGTCCATTGAGTCGGTGATGCCATTCAACCATCTCATCCTCTGTCGTCCCCTTCTCTTCCTATCCTCAATCTTTCCCAGCATCAGGGTCTTTTCCAGTGAGTCGGCTCTTCGCATCAGGTGGAGACAGATATATGAGTAGCTGATTTCAAAACCCTGAGGTTAGTGTTACCAGAAGCAGTTGGACTGGCTGCCAAACGTCAGAACAAGTAGAAATCTTGGCGGGGACAACAGCTTTGGGCGTCAGCTGAAAAGTATGAGACCTTTATCACTGAGGACATGGAAGAAACAGGAATAGTAACAGTTAAGAGCTCCATAGCAGGAACTAGGAGAACAGGGGCTGTGTTGGTCTCTGTCTTACTACTGATTTTGTTTTTTGGACCATCTTGCTGTGATTGATCTTAGGCTGTGTTATGTAGATTTGGTGTGGAGACAGGCTCAAACACTACAGTTTAGTTATCTTTACAGTCTGTCCTCTTAAATACGTGGTCACAATGAGAGCTGAGCCTAGTGTGTGTCAGGAAAGGCCTCCTCCTCATGATGAATCCCAGTAATCCTGGTAAATAGACTGACATTTACATTCAGTTTCATTCCGGTGAGAAGAACGTGGAATGATGCCGACAGTCATGGTAGTCATAGTAAGAACTAGCATTCTAACCTGGTGAAACAGTCTGAAATTTCTTATTTGGAAAAAAAAAGTTTAAAATATACAAAAATAGGGAATTCCCTGGCAGTCCAGTGGTTCGGACTTGGCGCTTTCACTGTGAAGGGTGTGAGCTCGATCCCTGGTTGGGGAACTAAGATCACACAAGGTGCACAATGTGGGGGGAAAAACCCCAAAAAACCATATATATAAACACAGAAATACACACACACACACACACACACACACACAGAACAGTAATGAACTCTCCTGTACCAGTTATCCAGCTTCAGCACTTACCAGCTCATGGGCGGTCTTGTTTGATATGTACCCACTGTCACTCTCTCCCAGTCCTCCAACTATATAATATAATTCATATCATTTCATCCATAAATGTTAGTATCTATCTCTAAAATCAAGGCAGTGGAAACAAAAAAACACAACTCCAGTCTCATTATCACACCTAAAAATAAATTACAGTAATTGTTTAATACTGTCAAATATCCAGGGTTCATATTTCTGTGACTGTCTCATAAATGTTTTAACAGTTGGTTTTTCAAATTGGGTTCCAAATAAGGGCCCATACATTGCCATCGATCATGTCTGTTCAGTTTCATTTAGTTTATGTGTTCTTTTTCTTTCTCCCAAGTTGCAATTAACATGTTGATGAAACTGGGTCACTTGTGTTCCCTTTTGGATTTTGCTGTTGACATCCCTGTATTGTCTGTCATTTAAGATACTTTCCTCTGTCTCTTTTATTTCCTATTGATGGGCAGTTAAATCTAGAGGCTTGATCAGATCAGGTTCTGTTTTTTTTCCCCCCAAACACTCCATAGCTGTTGATATATACCTCCATCAGGAGGCACATGACGCTTGTCTGTTTCCTTTACCCTGCCATTTCATTAGACACTGCAGAGTTGTGCTGTTCTGATGCTATCGCACTCTTCTTCTTTTTTAATAAACATTTATGTACTTGGCTGCACCAGGTCTTAGCTGCAGCACGCAGGATCCTTTAATTGCATCATATGGGACCTTGTTCCCTGACCAGGGATTGAACCCAGGCCCCCTGAATTGGGAGAGCAGAGTCCCTGGACCACTAGGGAAGTCCATTGATTCCATCATCCTTTATACACTTATTGCTAGGAAACTTCCACAATGAAAGCAATTTTACATTAACTGTCAGGTTATTATGGGGTACAATTTGCACAGGAACAGCAGGATAGATGCTTTAAATACTTGGCTCATCTCCTTAATTTACCAGTTTTCAAAATAATGAATTGTCTCCTTGTATTATCTAATCACATCAACATAAGACTCTGGGAGCAAGCAAACCGGTGGAAAATGACTCAGTAGAGAAAGTGGTCACTGGTGAGATATTTGTTTTTACCACTTGTATTGAAATCTGAGACCACCGAACTGTGGTTCTTTCCTGTTTTTCAGCATCAGAGATTCAAATGATGACACTTCCCCCAGGTCAGTTTGTGATTACAGACAGTGGTGTGGCAACTCCGGTCACCACTGGCCAAGTGAAGGCGGTCACTCCGGTAAGCTGTGCTGCTTGGAGGGTTTTCCTGTTTCCCATTCTGTACCACTCCCGCCCTCCTCCCAAACTCTTCCTCCAAACTCTTCATATCTGAGTTAGAAGTATGTCTTCTGTTTTCCCATAATATCTGTGGTACTGTATTATAGCACAGCTTATTTTAATTATTGGTTCACTATCTTTTCCTAGTAGGCAACGAATTCCTCAAAAGCTGGGTCCTAGTCTTTATTATCCTTAATGTCTTGCACAGGAGGCTGGGCTATAGCAAATGCTCAAGAAAGATCTATTCAATTAATAACTACAGTGAACCTTCTGGATCCATATATGTATTTCTTGTGTTGTTGTTTAGTCACTAAGTCATGTGTGACTCTTTTGTGACCCCATGGATTGTAGCCTGCTTGGCTCCTCTGTCCATGGGATTCTCCAGGCAAGCATACTGGAGTGGTTGCCATTTCCTTCTCCAGGGGATCTTCCTGACCCAGGGATGGAACCTGCATCTCCTGCATTGGCAGGCAGATTCTTTTACCACTGAGCTACCAGGGAAGCCCATACATATAGATACATGTAGATAATTGATCATCTTTTTATGTGTTTCTTAGAAAGTATATGAGTCTTCATGATTGTTGATCCTCAAGTAGGGAGAGAATAACATAATGAATGTGTTATGAAATTCTTTTTTTTTTTTTTGGTCATGCTGTACAGCTTGTGGGTTCCTAGTTCCCTGACCAGGAATCCATACCCTCTGTTGTGAGAGCAGAGTCCTACCGACTGGACTGCCAGGGAATTCCCTGCCATAAATTATTTTGTTGTATTGCACCTGCTACCTTTGTTTTTATCCTCACTGGGTTCTTCTGGCCTGCCTCTGGAAGACAGAGTGTATAAATTTAAATTAAGAAAGATATTCTTAACTGGCCTGGGATATTGAGATGTGCCCAGGGGAAGACTGATTACTGCCCAAGAGGCCTCAATGTGTAACACGGTAGTTTAGTGGCCTCAGAAACCTGGCTTTTTTTTTTTTTCAAATCACATCAAGAGCTCACCCGTTTCTCAGCACATGAGTTCATGTTAACTAGACTGAGGAGAGTTGTATAAATCTGGAGTGACACTTTTGTCATGGTAACAGTAACTAATATAAAATGGAATGGTCTCCCTGGCATGATGAGTGAAATTTTTGCTCTTTTTTGTGAGTCCCACAAGGACTTACTGACTCTTTTTAGGCCCTGCCACAGTATACATGGGGCTTCTCTGGTGGCTCAGTGGTAAAGAATCCGCCTACCAATGCAGAAGACTCGAGTTCAATCCCTGGGTTGGGAAGATCCCCTGGAGAAGGAAATGGCAACCCACTCCAGTATTCTTGCCTGGGAAATCCCATGGACAGAGGAGCCTTGTGGGCTACAGTCTATGGCGTCACAAAGAGTCAGACACGACTGAATGACTAAACAACAGCAACAACAACAGCAGTATACACACAAACAAATTTACTGTACAGTTTTGGTCATAGATTATCTGCAGCCCACCTATGAACCACTTAGGTGTCCATGGACCCTTGGTCGAGAACCAGCCCCCTCCAGCTAGAGAAAGACCTATTTGGGAAACTAAATGCTGATCAGAGAGTTGCTTTGATGAGCATGGACTCAGAACATATGCTCCAGATAAATCAAATTCATATTTGGCTGTGGCTTTCTCTCCGGACAGTCCTTGGAAAAGCTGCTATCAGTTTTCCTCTGTGACTTTTTTCTCTCTCAGTCTATATTGCTGACCAATCTTCCTTCTGACAGACACATCTTTTCTTTAAAAATGTTAAGGTAGCTGACATGGAGATGTTTTTTATCATCAGAGGGAAAAATGAGGAAAAATTAAGACAGTGTATGTCTTCATAAAGTCAAATGTATTCAATGCAAAGGACTTTATTCTAAGACTGTGTTCTTCCTGTGCTTTTGAGTGTTAAAATGTCTCTCATTTGCCAGCAGCATTTAAAAAATGATTTCACTTGGCGAATTAAAATTTGGAAACATTAATTCTTACTGTAATTTTGCTGGATCTTTGAAATTCTGAACTCTGGGAACCATTGATCTTGACTTGGGGGGTGGTTCATTCTGCCTCTTTAAGGATAATTTAACTATCTCTTCTTTGATCCATTTTGTATTCACTTTTAGACATTAATTGATACAGTCACCTTATTTTATGAATTTCTAAATTCTTAGGGACAATATATACCACATTTCCTTTGCCAGGTAGGTTACCATCATGATGCACATTTCTGTACCTGATGTTTCTCACCCTATCATTTGGTAGGACAGCTAAGGTCCTCCTTTAAGTCATCTTTGTAGTCTACTTCTGTGGCTGAATCACCCCCCCTAAAGGACTTAGGTAAACCATCTCCCCCCATAGGTGCCTATTTGGGTTCCCCTTATAACATTTCTTCGCATATTCCTTCTCTCCTCAGCCCCCCACCATGGCTCTCACTCCGACATCTGGCCTCAGATTTCTAAAGATCCTTTTCTTCCTGCTCTAGGGTCATTATGTGTTATCAGAAAGTCAATCAGAATTGGAGGAAAAGCAAGCGTCTGCTCTCTCTGGAGGAGTCCAGGTTCAGCCAGCTGCACACAGTGACTTGGACCCCCAGACCACCAGCCAACAGCCCACCCAGTACATCATCACAACCACCACCAACGGGAATGGGAACAGCGAAGTGCACATCACTAAACCCTAACTCCTACCCTCAAGCCAGAAGCAAGCAGTCACATCATGTCTTTTCTTATTCATATGTCTGGAAGCTTCTGACACTTACAGCTCCTTTTTAAGATTTATCATTCACTCAAGAGTTTGGAAATCACAGTTTTGATCCTCACCAGGGCTTATTTTATCAAGATCATCTTTACCAAGTGGACTCTTCAAACCCTAGGAGTTCCCGCCATGGGATGGAGGTCATTCAGATTTCAAGATGGAAAAACTTTGCCTTGCTCTTGAACTGGTTTTTTTAACACATGGATAAGCCTTACTTTTCCTTTGTGGAAATATTAAGTGATGTATTGTATTGTACCAAAGGTGGAGAAAGGATGTGCCAAGTCCACGGCCACTGGACTTCTTAATCCCAAGCCATGGCACCAAAGGCAAAGGGGCATTTTGTAGGCGCATATTAGGTCAGAACTGCTTCCTCTTGTGAGTTTGCATTTTCAGTAATTTAACAAAGGGAGCCCACTGAATATGAAAATTACAATGATGAAACCTTATGATGGTCTGAAGGAAAAACTGTCATCTAAATTTTTCTTACTGCTGATTTTTAAAAAACTTGCTATTTTGGGGAAAAGCGCTGTTGGGGTCTTGGTAGTGCTTTGCACAGACCCTGGTCCTTAGCAGATTAGGTCAGAACCTCCTGTTCTGACAGATCTTACTTTATTACTCCGCAACTGTGAACTCCCTGTACAAGGAAAGGTTGCTTGATATCAGCAGAATTTAAACTCCCACCTTAAAGCTTGGCCTCCCATTATCTGGTTGAACTTGTATGAAGGAGATACTGGAGATGACAGTATCAAGGAAAATGGCTAAAGCAACTATACAGAGAGTGAGAAGCACTGAGACCTCGTCCTGCCTCTCAGGATCCGTTTACTATTCGTTGATAATCGCGCGAACCCTTGCTCTTCCCAGGTGTACCTGCAACCCTCACTCACAGCACGCAGTGTATTTTAGTCCTTCCAATTCTGTCTTAAAATGAACATTCTTTCAGGTTGGATGGAAAGGTGGACCTCCTTATTTCTTAACACTTTAAATATATTGCAATTCATCTGGGCCTTTTGGTAAGATATCTAACTTCACACCTTGGGGAAAAATTTTGAAAGGTAGGACCATTTATAATGTCTGTTAGGGCAATTATAAGGGATCTGGAAGAAACCCAGTCTTCATATTACATTGTTAGTTGGGAGAGGGAGAAAATTCTGCCTCAATGATAGTTTTTCTTATCATTGTTCCTGTTTGGGAGTCTTAGTAGCTATAAATTCAGTGGGGGAAGGTATTTCCCTTCTTTTTACTGTACATTCCAGTTGTGCACAGAAAACATTGCAGAAACCAGTATGTATTTTTTGTGACATACATTTTTAGAATAATTATGGAAATGGTAGAATTTATCATTCCAGAACAGGAAGACTGACCTTCAGTTTCAAATGAAGTTAACTAATTTATTTTATTTACATTTCTGGGTAAAAACTGGCTCTACAAATTAAGAAGTATAGTAGCTTCTTTATGGTAAAGATACCTTTCTGAAAAGTAAACAATTCTATTGAAGTAACTTTACTAATATGTAGATTTTGCACTTTATTCCTGAGACCTCATTTATGTAGTTAGCCCTGAACATTTAGGCACTAAGAGAACCTGCGAGTTCTTAGGTAGTTGTGTGGAGAATGAAAATGGACTCTGTTTCTTTGGTAACAAAGAGGTGATGCTGATGTTTTCAACAGAAAATACAGACTGTGTGTCACGATGTAGAGATTCTGAGTCCCACAGTCCTCCACTGTGATGATTACAGATGCCCTAGTGTCCAGCCTCAAAAGATTTGCTAGGTAAAGAGTATCAGGCTTTCCCAAAGGTCCAGTTTAGTTTTTTGGCCCTGTTGGGTTCCTTTTTTATTTGAACCAGCAATGTACCTCCTCCCCTCAGGAATAACTTGTTGACTAAGATGGAAAGCTATCATTGAATAGAATGTTCATTTTATGCCAGCTATTTCAAGTTTTAAAATACACAGAAGAGAGAAAATATTGTGCAAGGACTTCTCTTTCTTTCCCATCTAAGTTCTTTCTTTTCCTTTTTTTTTTTTTTTTTTTTTGTCCTTATGTGGAATAAGTAAGGACTCTAGAACTATTGATAATTTGTATATTATCAACCAGAGATGCAGGTGTGGCAGTTGAGCCAAACAACTTTGCTTTAAGATCAGGTATTCAGCACATTTATTTTAAGGTAATGGATTTTGAAAAGGATTTGGATTTGAGGAGATGGCAGATGATAAGCCATCTAAGACCCAATTTGAAAAAAAAATTTTGTAGCCTGTTTATACTGTGATCTCTTCTAGGACACGCTGGCACTGTAGACTTCAGTGCAGTGTGGAAATTTTGGAGTAGGTTACATACAGATTTTACATTTTTACTGTTTGACTTGTGCCCACATAAACAGACATTTCATCATGTAAACTTTCAGTTATTCTGGAAAAATCTATTGTTTTGGTCTTCTTGAATTGTTTTCTGATTTGGAATTATCCTTTCAAAAAACTCTTAAGACATGTAGGGCTAAAAAGCACTTCCTGAGATGCTGAAGCTGACCCACAGGTTGGAAATATTGACCCTACCCTGTTATTTAAATGTGAACATTTATGTACATTCATTGAGTTATAGTGTTAATAGTCTTGTGCTACTCAGCAAGTGTAAAAATTAATAAATATTTTTTTTAATAAACATCCTTCTTGTTTGTATGTGTACAAAATACAAGAGCTTCTGATAGTTACTTTTTTTTTTTTTTTAATAGTACAACTTACATTGTTTTGACTCTGGTTTACTCTGGTGTGGTCAGGGACACAAGGTCTGGGAATTTATGGATGACAGTATGGAACGTTGTTCCCCTGACCTTTCACTTAGTGGTGTGTAATTCCAGACCCCTCCTAACAATCTAAAGGGAACTAGAGGCAGGCGTGCAGTCAACAAGGGAACAGAGATTGGCTTTGTTTGGAAACCGCTATTTTCCAAGCAGGGAGGAACACTAGTTTGGCCTGCCAGCTTGTCTGACATATTTCTATGCAGAGAACAGAGGATGGTCCCCGAACAACTGGTTGGAAGTAGCTGTGTAGTAAGAAGTTCGAAGCCGTTCAAAATAAAACCTAGTGAGTTAGAAGAAAGGGGCCTAGGTTCTTAACTATCGAGAATAGTTGAGAGAAGGTATAGTAATAGAGAGAAGGCTATCCAGTTTGATTTAAAATGTATTTTAAGTGTGTGTGTACTTTCTTTCCGGACGTCGAGGATCCAGGGATGGGAGAGAGAACTGGGGCCACACCGGGGTTAGTTGGAGCAGCACAGGCTCTGATTAGCATTCTCCTCGATGAAACTTGAGAAATCACAAAATAGGAGCTAACAGCGCACCACGTGGCTGGTACAAAGATTCTTGGATGCAAAGTGCTCAGGTGCCAGGAGCAGGGTATTGCGCTCAGCAGACGTTAGCTAATAAAACTGCATTCACTCCCTCAAGTGCTCCGGAGCTTCAGCTCGCGCCCAGGTAAAGACTGGCCACACCGGGTTCGCCCTCCGGACACTTGTAAGCCTGGTGCGATCAACGAGCCAGACAGCAGCCCTCCAAAGTCCAGCCCTGAGGGCTCTCGACACTACAGGCTGTGTGCCTTGCGAGCCCCGCCCCGGCACCTCCGGCCCCGCCCTGACCGCCACGCCCCCGACACTTCCAGGCCCCGCCCCGCGCAGACCCGCCCCTTCCGCCGCCCGACCCCGGAGCGTGCACGCACCGAGACGCCTTGCGGGAGCGAGCGCGTCCGGTCCGGGAGCCCGCGGACTGAGAGGTGCGGCGGGTTACGAGACCCGCTCCCGCGGCGCAGGTGAGGGCGGGCCGGGGTGGCGAAAGCGTTAAAGTGTTGTGTGGGGAGCAGAGGGAGGAAGCGAGCGGCCGGGTCTCCGAGGGTCGCTGCTCCCTCGGGCTCGAGGCAGGGGAGCGGGCGCGGTGGGAGCTGGGCGGCCTGGGTGGGTGGGGGTTAGGGTTAGCGCGGTGTGGGGGAGGGGCCGTGGGTGCGGAGGTGGCGCGGGACCGGGGCCTGGGGGCTGCGGAGGGGTTTGCAGTTTGAAGCGGGCGGCTGCCGCGGCCAGAGCCTGGGGTTTAACTTCTGTGTTGAGGAGGGGCCGGGAAGAAATGTTCTCCCAGGTGCAGAGGAAGGGCCTTGGGGAGAAAGGCCTTCCTGGTTGGTCAAGCGGTGCAGGACGCCGCAAGAGTTAAAAACCCTAAAAAACCCTTGGCTTCCGGGGTCCCTACCCTTTGTCAGCGGCCTGCTTTTTTGTGTTTTGAGATTCTCTAAAGAATAGTGGACAGGGAGGCCTGGCGTGCTGCGATTCATGGGGTCGCAAGGAGTCGGACACGACTCAGCGACTGAACTGAAATGAACAGCAAGAATAGTTGCAGGGCATAGGTTGCCACTCGGATAGATTACAGTTAGCGATCCGTTCAGTGTAATTGAAGAAACTGGTGAGCAGTTTGAGAAACAGGTGGTTCTCCTAAGAGTCAGGTAAAACTCTGCAGCTGTTGCCCTCTTCGGTGCCAGTTCTGGTAAGAGGGCTTTATTCTGAGCATCAGGTTGCATCTACTTTTTTTTCTTTTGTTTCTAAAAGTTTTGTTAAAGGCAGATGCCATGTGCTTTCTCACCGGTGTCAGTAGTTGAGGCATCAGAAGTGTTCAAGATGCCGTCCGTCATCGAGTACTGAAGGGTGATAGGACATGGTCACTTGGGGACCACGCAGCTGCTTTGAACAGGAGTCTTTCCACTGTATCATTATGTAAATTTGACATCTCTTCCAGATAACTTGAAATAATCAACGGAAAGGTGCTTGTTTTAACAGTAATATTACAGGCCTGCTCTTTATCCTTTGAGAGTTTTTCAGAATGAGAAGTCATTACATGACTGCATTAAGTTATATAAATGCATCCACCTGGAAATGATTCACTGCAGGCTTCCAGGATTGGAAATAACTGTAGAGAGGACCAGAGGACCAGGTCCTGCTCCTCTTCATCTTAGATAGGTAAGGAAATTGATAGCTGGTTAGGTAAGATGTGCTCAGAGTCGCTGAGATGAGACTAGGAGTTTGGTGTGTTTTTATTCCTTTCCATTTGGTAGGAATCAGAGTTGGAGAAGGGATTTAGCAAATGTTTGTAGAGTGGTTGAGTTCAGCCTCCCCTTGGACCAGTTGTTAATAACTATGGCCTCTGCTTTGCACCTAATTCCAGCCATCAGCCTTATGAGATGCTCTCTGAAAAAAATTTCATATGTATGTTTCTAAAGGTAGCCAACAGTGTTCACTTATTACAGGAAGGAGAAAAATAGCATTATATTTATGTGGTTATACATATTAGCTGGACCAACTGAAGTGCATTGGCCACTGACTTTTAGTGTTAAGAACATGGATTTGCAGTCATGCACACCTGAATTTCAGTCCTGTCTCTGGGGTTGGGCAAATTGCTTATCTATTCTGATCCTAGGTTTTAGTATCTGTAGTGCAGATGTAATAACCCTATCTTGCACACGTATAAGAATTAAATCAGGTACATGAAAGACCCGGCACTTAATAGGCCCTCATTAAGTAACTGAGTGTTACTTTCTGAACTTCACTAGTCTCTGGATTTTCAGTCAATTCTTTTGTGAAGGAACAACAAAGAGTTGCTTAAAAAAACAATATTAAGTAAACTATATTAGTGTGAGAGATTTCAAGTGTTGGTCGCTCAGTTATGTCTGACTCTTTGTGACCCCATGGACTGTAGCCCACCAAGCTCTTCTGTCCATTGAATTCTCTAAGCAAGAGACTGGAGTAGGTAGCCATTCCCTTTTCCAGGGGATCTTCCTGACCCAGGTATCAAAACCTAGGTCGATCTTGCATTGCAGGCAGTTTCTTTACCATCTGAGCCACCAAGGAAGCCCCCAAAGCAGTGAAAGTGTTAGTCCCTTAGGGAAGTCTAAATGGGGGACTCTGATCTAGTTACCATTTAATCTGTAAGTCTCATTTTGCTTGTGTGTAAAATGAAGGTATAAGAAATTCTGTTGATTGAGGAGTTGCTGTAGAAGTGTTCTGAGTATTGGGGGAGACCTACTGGATAAGATGTGAAATTCTGATGAGGATGTGGTGAGAGGGAGGGAGAAGAGCTGTTTAGCAGTGGTTAGGGTTTAAAGATAAGGTAAAAGAAGAAATTAGAGATTGAATATTTTCTGGGTTGGATATTTTGTGAAGGAACATTAGTGTCAACAGATCCCTGGGATTTCTGCCTTTGTGTCTCATGGTCTGACTGCACGGATTTGTCTAGCTTAACCTGTGGAATGTAAACAATGGATTCCTTGGACCATATGCTGACGGATCCCTTGGAACTGGGCCCGTGTGGGGATGGCCAAGGCTCGCGGATCATGGAAGACTGCCTCCTGGGGGGCACCAGGGTTAGTCTGCCTGAGGACCTTCTGGAGGACGTGAGTAGTGACATCCACACCGTTGTTTCCTTCTAAGAGTTCTTCTCTACAGTCTTTTTCTACACTCTGCAAGTTTTCAGGATTTTGCGCTCCCTTCTTTGTGATTTTCTACCTTGCAACCAGAGAGATGTTTTAAGTGTAAATCGGTTTAATATTCTGATTAAGGAAGAAAGTATAAGCTGCATTCTCCATGTTTAATAACGTGTCCACTCAGTAATATGGTGTAAGCCATATTTTAACAAGACAATTTTCAACAGTTTGCTAGTTTTTTTTTTTTAATTATTTGGCCACTCAGCCTTTGGGATCTTGAGTTCCCCAAGCAGGAATTGAACCTGCATCACTGAGCAGTGGAAGCAGAGTCTTCTTAACCACTGGATTGCCAGAGCAGTCCCAAGAAGTTTTATATTTAAGGACAGAATTATGTGTATCTTTTATATTAGATGTTTACCCAAGTTGTGAATCATGATACAGAATGCATACATTATCTGTCCATAAGGTAACCAGCTTTCTAGTCAATTAATAGTTCATTTCTTGAGATAGTATTAATAGTGTGCTTTTGGCCACTTTTCACAGTTGAGCTGCGCGATCGTCATCGGCTACCATTTATTTAGTGCTTATTATGTGCAAGGCACTAGGTATGCTGAAACATGCCAGAGTTCAAATGTACGGACAGGTGTAGAGTATCATATGGTGAACATCCATGGGTTCGGTTTGGGGAGACTTTCATTCAGTCATATTTGGTTCAGATTTTTCTTTCATCATAGGTTTAAAAACTGTAGATAAAATTAAAGCCACCATTTTGCCCGTATTGCCTCCTTTCCCAAAATAACAGCTACTGAACTTGGTATATGTCTTTCCCAGCCATGTTTTCTTTGCATGCTCTTTCAAGTAAACCTCTGTATGTCGTCCAGTCAACCAGCGAGTACTTGTTTTACCTAAGTACCTGCTCTGTGCCAGATGCTGAGATGCCGGTAGTAACGTGGTGTGCAGATGCCGGTTTGTGCGGGGACCTTAGGGAGCAGGAGCTGCTGTGCTGCCTGCCTGCTGAGACGCCTGCAGGTGGTTGACTTCTCGGTCGTCTCCTGCTTACGCCCTTCAGTGTCTCCCTATTGTCTGTCCTTGTCATTTAGGGTAAAGTGACAAGTACTCACCGTGTTCCTAGGCCCCTTGCTCATGTCTTACTGTCTGCTGCTTCCCTTGCCCGCTTTCTTCTTGAGCTTCTTAATGTTGCCTGGACTTCTGTTTATTTATTTATTTACTTGGTTGAACCAGGTCTTTCTTAGGGCGGAGCAGAGTCTTAGCCGATGGACCACCAGGAAAGTCCCCTGAACTTTTTTTTTTTAATTAAAAAGTGAAAGGTGTCTCACATAAGAATATATAAAGTGCACATACATATATACACACACACATATATATGGAGTTTAAGCAGTAATAAACACCTGTGGAGCCCCCACTTGAATGCTAACTCTCTTCTTCTCCCTCCCTATTGCTCCTAAAGGTTGCTGCTGTCTTTTGTTTTGTAGTAATTATTCTTTTATGACTCGGGGTTTTGGTCTGTGGGTTTTTAACCCTTCTGCCTCAGCACATTTTCCTCTTATCCCTTGCCGTCTTAGACATCACTTCGTATGAAAGGTGTTCTCTGAGACCATAAGTCTGGGAGGTGTGCTTCTCCCGTGTACTCACGGGTAAACTTCCACTCCATTGCAATAGCTTGTTTAATTGTTCTCTCTCCAGACGGTATATGCACTTGTCCATCTTAGCTCACAGCACTTAGGATGGATGTGTCCTGTATGTAACTGCCGAGTGGAAAACAGACTCGGTCCTGCTGCTTCGGGTTCTCAGCAGATGCCCTCAGCTCTTCAAGGTCTCGCCTCCCACGTGGGCTTTTTCTGCCCCTCATCTTGAGCTGAACTGAGATGTTCACATCCTATCCCCTGTTGGCAGAAGTGGTTTCTAAAAGAGATTCTCTCTGCTGAGCTCATTTTCCTGAGGATTATTATTTACTGCTGGGTATAAGATTGTGATTTATATGTAATCTTTACTGGTCTCTCAAGTTTAGTTTTGTTTTGTTTTGCTGTCCTGTGCCGCTTTTGGTATATTACTTTCCCAACCAAGGGTTGAACCCGGGCCCCAGCAGTGAAAGCACGAAGTCTTAACCACTGGCCTGCCAGGGGATTCCTGACAAATCTCTTAAGATTTCAGAATTGAGTAAAGATCAGTGGAATTTTAGTTTGTTTAAAAAACATAAAAACTTGGCTGGTGTTGATGGTTGCACAACGTTGTAAATGTACTTAACGCCACTGAACCGTACAGCCTAAGATGGACAGAAAGTAGATTTCACGCTGTGTGTATTTTACCACTGATGTGCAGAAAACTTAAAAACTTTGTTTTTTTTCTCGTTTGTTTTCCTCCTGCTTTTCCTGATTCTCCCAGCCCGAGATCTTCTTTGATGTAGTCAGCCTGTCAACGTGGCAGGAAGTGCTGAGCGACTCGCAGCGTGAACATCTCCAGCAGTTTCTGCCCCTCTTTCCTGAAGACAGCATGGAGCAGCAGAATCAGCTCATCCTCGCCCTGTTCAGTGGGGAGAACTTCCGCTTTGGGAACCCTCTGCACATCGCCCAAAAGCTTTTCCGAGGTGTGTAGCCCCCCAGTCTTGTCTTTAGAGGCACGGGGGTGGAACACGCCCTGTTCTGTGCGCGCTCCTTTCGCGTTTCTCTGCTTTTATGTGCAGACACTGTCCTCTCAGTCAGAGTGGTTTCAGGAAGCACTTTGCTGGCCTAGGCTGTTCTTTTTTTTTAATAAAAAATTTTCACTTAATAGGAAGCATAAATCATAGTAGGTATTGCTCATTGATTTGTTATATGAACCCAGCTGTGTAGCCACCGCTGAGATTAAGAAGCAAAACGTTATTAGCATCTTGAGGACACCCTTTATGACTAGTCTTCAGAACTCACTAAAGACAGTTTACCGTTTGGTTTATCACACATGTGTATGTGTGTGTGATGCCCATACACTTTTTTCTGCAGAAAACTTGACACTTTCCTACCAGGCACTTCAGCATATAGTGTATCTCTTAGCAAAGACGTCCTTCCACATAATCACAGTGTTAATGCCACACCCAAGAAACTTCACAGTGAACAGGAAATAGTATAGTAGCCCTTGTTCAGATTTTCCCAGTGGTTCAGTGTCCTTTATGATCAGCTTTTAAATCCAGGTTGCGCTCATGGTTTGTGTGTGGTGTGTGGATTTCCTGTCTCTCAGCTGCCTGAATCTAGGACCTTTTTTCCCTTGTCTTTCAAAATACATTTGTGACAAGCCCAGGACACTTGAATTGTAAAATGTCTTGCTTTCTGGGGAGTTACCATGTTGCTTCCCCACAATATAAATTTGGGTTAAACATTTTGCCAAGAAAGGAAATGGGAAATTTTCATCCCCCAACCCCACCCCCACAGGGGGCATGTGATGTCAGTCTTGCTTTTGATCACTTGGTTCTGTGGTGTCTGCCGGGCCTACTGATTGTAAGGGCACTTTTTTCCCCCTGTAATTAATATGCAGTCTATAGGGTCGTATTTAGGGACCATGTGATAATCTTATTTTCAAAAAGCCTTTGTTTTCCCCAGTGGTTTTAGCACCCACCAATCCTTTCCTGAATCCATAATTACACTGGGGATTCCAGAATGGGTTTGGGGTAACTCTGAAGTCCCTGTTTGCTTTGCTCCCTGTCCCATGGAGAGGAACAGAAGGTGCTTCTCCCCTTCCCGCTTTCTGGGGTGACTTTGCTTTGGCAGGAGCCCCTGAAAAACACCACCTCTTGAGTTTTGTTAAACTGGACAGTTTGACAGCTGCAGAGATATTGGAGAGAAAAAGCTTGTCATTTCATACCTCATTATCTTAGGGGTTCAAATGAGTGTTCCCTTCTTTGGTGGGTTATTAAGGAGGATTTCCCCCTCTGGTTGGCCAGGGTTTACGTGGCTGAAGCCAGGGTCTCAGGTGGGAGTTATGCTGGTAGGCCTGGCTGGTGGTTGAGGCCATGTCAGGGACTGTCTGTGACGTTGGCACATTTCGTTCCAAATCAGAGTGATGGTTCTGGTGAGGATGCAGACAAGGAACGTCAAGGTAGGAGTTGTGTGGTCTGTCCTGCATCGTGTTTCAGGTCCAGTGTTGCTGAGGATGGCCGCATCACCATGGTGATTGTGGTTGTGTGTCTTGACCGAGTTGGCATTGCTGCCAGTTCTCTTACCTTTGGTTTTGTTTTCCTGGTAATGTTTTAAATAGAATCCTTTTTCTTCTTAAGCCCAGATGCTTGTCAGGCTCCCTGGCCTTCTGTTTCCGAGGAAAGCCTCATCTGTCAGGGACTCAGCTTCCCACTTGTAGCCACAGCCCAGCTCACTGTGGTCGTTGCCCCCTCACCTGCTTGTCTCAGAGGAAGGACCTTTCTTCGTTTAAGGCTGACCCCCACCCTTGCTCTTTTTGTGTTTTGCGTCCTCTGGGACCTCATTTCTTAGCAGTTGTTCCACCATGTGCATTTGCTGTACCTCTTCTTTTTCGGTCTGTAGATGGGATCAGGGATCTCACACTAAAAAAAGTCTTTAACCATCTGTCCCCTTCATCATCATCTGTCATTTTCCCTTTTCTCCAAACTTCTGGAAAGACATCATAGCTTGCAGTCCTTGGGGGCTGTCCCCTGCACCTGTCACACCTTTCTAAATTTTAAACTTCAGACCTACAGAAAAGTGACAAGAATCTGTAATTGACACCCACATACTCCTCACCAGGTTCACCAACTATTAACATTTTGCCCCATTTATTTTCTTGTCCTTATTGTGCTTATTACCACTATTTTTAGTTTTCCCTGAACCACTTGAAAAATCCTAATTTTTCAGCATTCATCTCCGAAAAGCAAGAACATTCTCTTAGATAACCAGAAATGATCAAGTTCAGAAATACTAAAATACTGTATTGAATTTAAATTCTGAATGTCAGTATGAAATTTAATGCTATTATGCTACTGTGTGGCCCATATTCCTATTTTGCTACTTATTCCAGTGCTCATTTTTCCCTCTGGTCCATATTTCTTTTCAGTAAAAATGCCATTTGCAGACCAGCAGATGATTTTCAGTTCTCTTCTTAACCCATCCGTAATGTCTGATGTCTTGACCGTAATGTCTGATGTCTGAAGTGAGACTTTCGCCTCCCTACTTGGCACTTGTGGCTTTCCAGTTCCTGACTTCCTCCTGGACCTTACACACCCTTCCAGCATACCCCTCTCTGCTGAATCCTCATTGACTCACTGTTCCTGCCTCTGCTCCTGCCATTAAGCCCACTCTCCCTCCTTACTTGTCTGCTCCCATCTACTAGCTCTTCTTTGGGAGCTTGTATTGGGGCTACTTCAGACACCATCTCCACACAGCCACCAGCATGAGGATCTCGGAGTTTCAGTTTTCAGAATATTTGCCAATTGCCTTCACTTGGAATAAAATCCACCGCCTACCAGGCTCTTTTGCCCTCTTAGCAACCTCATCCAGGGCAGTAGTTGCCTTTTCCACTGTTCTGTGGCTCAGTGCGGTCAATAGAAATACTACATGAGCCACATGTTCAGGTAAAAAAATCCCAGTGACCACATTAGGCATACTAAAAACAGTTGATTTTAATGATGTGTTTTCTTTAGTTTGAGGTACTCAGAATTCTCTTTTAATAGAGCATTTGTCGTGGTTATCAAAAGTGGGGGAAGCTACAGACTGACAGAGGTCACATCAGAGAAGTACAGACGTAAAGGCGTAGAATTTCCGTCCAGCTCCTGTATGTCAGCGTCAGTAGCATTCAACTCTTGCCTCTTTTCTTAAAAGTCAAATTCCCTGTTTCTCTACAGCAGGCAGCATTCAATGTGGTGGCTGAGAGCTTGAGCTCTGGAGCTGGATGGCCTGTTTTCAGACTCAGTTTCCCCTTTTAGTTGTGTGACCTTGGACAAGTTATATAATTTCTCCACGCCTCAGGCTCTTCTGTAATTTGAGAATGTAGTTGTGCTTCTTTGTGCAGGGAAGGGGGGTTGTGAAGATGAGGTGAGTTAATACATGCACGGCCCTTACATGATGACAGTTATGTGCCAGGTGCTGTTCTAAGTGTTTGCTGTTATTGATTACGTTGCAATGTCATTAAAGGTGGTTCGAATAAAAACAGACATCCTGATGCCGTGTTTTAGCTTTCTGAGATTAGCTGTTCCATCTGTCTCCTTAAGTTCACATTGTAGCACCCTGCTCAAATCTAATATTCCAAAACGACTTCTCTCACCACAGCTCCCGCAATGGCACCAGTTGCCCGTGTCGAGTGATCTGGGTACCACGCTCCTCTTCCTGCCCCAGCGTCCAGGCTGTCAGCAGGTCTAACCTTTGTCCCTTGAAATACATCTCAAGGCTCTACTGCCGGTCACTTAACCACTACTTAACTCATCAGCTGACATACGGCTTTCTTCAAGGTTCTGGAGGTGCATTCATGCTCTTAATTCTAATAGGGGAAAACAAGATAATAGATAAGCAAGTGTGTCTTGGTGTTACGCACTGCAGAGACTAAGGAAGGGTAGTGGGCCTGGGAATGACACGAAGGAGCTGTCTTGGGTGGTAGTTGGGTAGGGCTTCTCTGATGAGGTGCGTTTGGACAGAGGCTGCGTGAAGATCTGAGGAGCAAGCTGTGAAGACACTGGGTCTTAACAGGAAACACTGCGGGTGGAGGGGACTTGAAGGAGAAAGTATGGTGTGCTTGGGAAATAGCATGGAGGCCAGTGGGGCTGGGGTGGAGGGAGCAGAAGGGAGGCTGGTGGAAGAAGAGGCTGCCACGCATGGGGCCCACACAGCAGGGTCTACAGGCCTCCTGGGGCCTCGGCTGTGCCCTGGGTGTGGGGAGATGAGGTGGGACCAGGCCACTGTCGGCCCTCACCTGGACCACTGCAGGGTGACCGTCTTTCTCTTTTGCTCTTGGTTGTGTTATTCTCCTGCTTCAAATCCGTAGAGTTCCCCAAACTACACAGAAGGTTCTCATTATTTATCTGTTTTATACATAGTAGTATGTATACATCAATCCTGATCTTGAAATTTTGTAAACATGAGAAAAGTTGAGAAACAATACGTACAGTGCACACCCATGAAACTGACCCACGTTCATTAGCTGGCGTTTCCCATGGTTGCTCTAATCAGGCCTCATTTTATGTCGCCGCCTCTAGGGCGACTCTTCTTGCCCTTGACGGTTGTTCCAGGCTGGTTCCTGCACAGCCTCAGCGAGTCGAGTCCCGGCGTGTGTGCTTCCTGTGTCTTCCCACCGCCCTCCCCCCGCCCCCCGCCCGCAGGCTCCCCTCCCCCAACACCGTCCCCTGGTCAGTGCAGAGCTGTCCCCTCCCCAGCCCACGTGGACGGTGGCTGACGTGGCGGTGCCTGTTCCTGCAGACGGACACTTCAACCCCGAGGTGGTCAAGTACCGGCAGCTGTGCTTCCGGTCACAGTACAAGCGCTACCTCAGCTCCCAGCAGCAGTACTTCCACCGGCTGCTGAAGCAGATCCTGGCCTCGCGCAGCGTAAGTGACCGCCCTCCCGGGAGCGGGGCGGACACGCACCTGGTGACCTGGAGGGGCGGGCGGGGCAGCAAGGAAAGACCACAAGGAAGGAAACTGCCCGTCCACCCCCAACACGGCCAAGTGCGCCCTTCCTTTTTAAGGTGCCTTTTCAGACGTGTCCTAGTTTCAGAGACGTTAGAACAGAGGGAAGAAAGGAGACCTCTTAGATACGATGAAATGTCGTAGCTTCTTACCCAGAGAGGTGGCTTTCAGGTCCATGGTGGGCCGTGCAGGAGAACCAGGTTGCCCTCAGTTTCACGTCTGGCTGCCTGAGGGGAGCCAGGTTTAGTGGCCCCAGGTCTGGACCAGCCTTGGGAGGCCTCGGGGTCAGGTAGTTGTGGCCCTCAGAGGACCTGTAAGTTTCGGTGTGGAAATATTTAGGTATAAGTATAATACTCGGGTATAAGTACTCATTCTCGGTGGACTAGCTCTCCGATTTGGGATTTTCCACCATAATCAATATAAGCCCCTTTTGTTTGAACGTACTTATCCACGTTCTTTGTGATCGGACGGAGGGAATTGAGCTCGTTGAAGAAGAGAAGGAAGCATGGACTTGGGGGACCAGCCAGGGTAAGCTTCCAGGACCCCGTCCTGTCTGTCCTGTCTGCAGGACCTGCTGGAGATGGCCCGGCGGAGCGGCCCCGCCTTCCCGTCCCGGCAGAAGCGGCCCTGGCCGTCGCGCGCGCCCGAGGAACGGGAGTGGCGCACCCAGCAGCGCTACCTGAAGGTCCTGCGGGAGGTGAAGGAGGAGTGTGGGGACACGGCGCTGTCCTCCGACGAGGAGGGTGCGTGTTTTTGGGCCCCCAGGGCTTGCGTCCATCTCCACTGCCGCTCCTTGTCTGCCTGGAGCCAGTGGGCACCGTTTCCGCACCCCCGCGATGAGGAAGCCATGCCTGTGCCCTGTGGTCTGTCTGGGCCAGTGGTGGAGCTCGGAGCCCCTGGTCCTCGGGCCCTGAGACACTCCCGCTGGGGGCCTGTGACTGCAGACCACTTCGCTCTTGGCGCTTGGGTGCCCGCGGGCCTACCGCAGGCTCTCTAGTTCTGCCGGCTGCTCGAGAGGATTGCTTCCCCACAGGAGGGGCGTAGTGACCTGGCCTCCACAGTGACTCACCACTGTGGATGTCTGTCCTCCTGGAAAAGCTGCTTACATGACCTCAGAGCTACAGTCCAGCTGGAGGGGTGCAGAGGGAGTGCTGGAACCTGGCTTCCTGATTGTTGGCTTAGCCATCTTGAACCCAAATGACCACTTGCCCAGTCTCCCCTGCCAGGGTCCAAGACCATGTTGGTTTACAAGGAAACTTTTCTTTTGAAGATCTCAGCTCGTGGCTCCCAAGCTCCCCAGCACGCTCCCCGAGCCCTGCTGTGCCCCTGAGGGTGGTGCCCACGCTCTCCACCACGGACATGAAAACCGCAGGTGAGCGCTGGTCTGGTGCCGGGGCATGGAGGGGTGTTGAGGGGGGTGTGGTGGGGGGAGCAGCACTGGCTGCTTCTGCCAGAAAAAGAGCAGTGTTCCTTAGACCTAGGAGGTTTGGAGAAGTTTTTGTTTGGCTCTACTTTTTTACAAATAGGCCAGCTTGCATTCTTTCCTTTACTTTGAAAATTTCCCTTAGGAGTTGATCAGCTGGCATTTTGGCCTAAAGAAAGCAGAATCTTAAAATAACAATTTACTAAGGGACAGTTTAATAATAGAACAAGAGAGGTAACCAGAGGCATAACAGTTGCTTGGCATATCCATGGAATTAGAGAATATTCTTTTTTTTTTTTTTGAGAATTTTCTTAATTGAATAGGAATTAAAGAAGACTGTGAAGAAATTCAGGAGCAGCTGCGTACGGAGATGATTGTTACTGACCAGGTTACAGAAGAGCGGCAGAGTTGAGTCAGGGACTGTCCATGTTCTAAGACTGTGGTACTTGTAGCGTGAGTCAGAAGGGAGCCCAGCAGTGTCTTCCTTACGGACACTAATGGCCAGGAAATGTGAGTCTAAGCCCTGTGGAAATAAGGACTACCCATGTGCTTCA
The DNA here is from genome assembly GCF_019923935.1 of Bubalus bubalis. NCBI lineage: Eukaryota > Metazoa > Chordata > Mammalia > Artiodactyla > Bovidae > Bubalus > Bubalus bubalis. The sequence continues at coordinate 116,747,158 of NC_059161.1, read as the reverse complement.
ATTCCTTTTCTCCCAGATAAAATAGAGCTGGGGGACAGCGACCTGAAGATAATGTTAAAGAAGCACCACGAGAAGCGGAAATACCAACCAGTAAGATTGGAGGGGGTAGTGGGTAGGTGGTCAGTCTTATCTCCAGGCGGGTGTCCTGAGGACCGTACAGGGAGTCACTGTGTCCTCAGTCCCCTTTCCTTGTACTTATTAGTGGGCAGGAGCAGCATGGAGGCCCAGGAACACCAAAGACGTGAGGAGAAGACAAACACTTTGGCTTCATAAGACGTGCTCACTGTGATGTCTCATCTAGTTTTTAGGGCAGTACTGCTGCGTGAATCATTATGTCCAGTTAGCAGGTCTCAGGCCAGGGAGCTTGTCTTCTGCCTGATGGCTAGCAGCAGAGCCTGAACTCCTCCCACATTTTGTGTTTCTGTTCCTCCACACCACCAGATCAAGGTAACGCCAAGCCAGAAAGTGTAGTGGAGGAAGGAAAGGCAGTCCTTCTAAGGTGGAGGGGTGAGATGGGCCGAGTCTCCATGGGAATTAAATCCAGGTTCTGTCTCTTGTCTTCTCCATTCACAGTGACGTTGGGTGAATCCCTTCATTTCTCTGAGCCACAATGTCAGTCTTTGTAAAACATAGCACCTCTTAACAATACTACTTGAAGAACATATAAAGAACGCACAAGAGCTTTATGAACTGTAAATGCCGCACATGAAAGGTTCTTGTCTGCCCTGTTAGAGCAGTAGTTTTTCTCCATGTACTTTTTAAACTCAACACAGTTTCCTCAAGCACACATACCATCTAATTGTGTCTGTTAGGTACACGGGCAAAATCACCAGCAGTGCTTAGCTCCTCTCTGGGGCCTTGATAACACATCTCTGAATATCGTGTCTAGGATCATCCGGACCTGTTGACAGGGGACTTGACTCTGAATGACATCATGACTCGAGTGAACGCCGGCAGGAAGGGCTCGCTAGCAGGTAAGAACATCCTGCAGAGGTGGCCATCGTCCGACTGGTGTCTGCTTATATAGGCCTCTGCATAGCGCAGAAGGAAATGTAGCCACAGCCTCTTCCTTGCTGATGATCTTTGTTTCGTTATCACCTCTTACGGATTTGTAGGTGGAGAATGGTTATTAAATCAGATCAGCAGATCATTGGCTTTTTAAAGCACTCATTGGGTTTGGTTTTAAAAACAAAACTATGTCTTATTACTGAGGCTTTTCTTTGATTTGCTAGTGGGCCTTGGGAAAATAATAAGCAGATAAGCTCCCTCATTTCCTGATGTAGAAGTTGCAGTTTTATGACTTATGTTGTTTTTTTCCCCCAGCCCTATATGACTTGGCTGTCCTTAAAAAAAAGGTTAAAGAAAAAGAGGAAAGGAAGAAGAAGAAAATAAAATTGATCAAGTCAGAGGTAGAGGACCTGGCCGAACCCCTGAGCGGTCCTGAAGGGCTCCCACCCCTCTCACAGGCTCCATCCCCACTGGCCATACCTGCCATCAAGGAAGAGTAAGTGAGCAGAGGGGTTCATGGCTCAGGGCCACCCCTGTGTTGGTGCCTCCTCTGAACCCTGAGTCCCAGGGTCCTGGGGAAAGTGCATGGTATGGTCCTTCACTGAACTGTTCTGTGACTGCTAGGAGGCTTGGAGGACCTACAGCAACTGAGAGTTGTGGGTTTTTGTTTTTTTTTGGTGGTGGTCCTTATCTTTTTCTTCCCTTACTAGGCCTCTCGAAGACCTCAAACCTTGCCTTGGAATCAATGAAATATCTTCCAGCTTCTTCTCTCTTCTGCTGGAGATCCTACTGCTGGAGGGACAGGCTAGTCTTCCTTTGGTAAGAGTTTAGGAAAAGCCAAGGGCACTGCGGTTTCAGGTGGTAGAAATCTTTAGCAGACTGTGGCTTGAGAATTCTGGGCTCTCCCCAAAGATCTGCAGCCAACTTGCTTTGTGAATTGGGCTCACTAGACAGACCCCACTGGCTCGTTCGGCACAGTCATAGAATTGCCAGTGTGTTGAAACAGAATGGAAATCTAACCAGGTCCTGCCTTTACTTTCTCCCTCAGCTAGAAGAGCGGGTTTTGGACTGGCAGTCCTCTCCAGCCAGCTCCCTCAATAGCTGGTTCTCTGCGGCCCCCAACTGGGCAGAGTTGGTATTACCAGCCCTGCAGTATCTTGCTGGAGAAAGCCGTGGTAAGGTGCTTTTTTCTGTAGGGTCAGTATCTCCCTCCCTCTCTTTGTCCGATTCTCCTATTAGAATGCAGCCTCACTGCTTACATCCATCATGACCCTGCCTGACGCCATGTGGCAGTGGGCTGTGCTGCCCTGATATGCTGTTGACATACAGAAGTGACCTCCCAGCCCAGGGGAGTCAGTGGTTCTGGGTTCTGCACTCTCTGGCCTGTGTGGCTTGCTTATGGGCATCCATTTCTTGTAGCTGTGCCGTCCAGCTTCTCTCCGTTTGTTGAATTCAAGGAGAAAACCCAGCAGTGGAAACTGCTTGGTGAGTACTGCATACCACTGACCTGTCACAGAGGTGCTCTTTCTCTCTTTTTCTCCCCTAAGTTTCTGATGCCTTCCGGGCAGTGCAGGCCATGAGAATGTTGAGAGTGCCGTATTAGGCCTTGTTTTGCTCAGTAGGAGGATCCTTCCAGGCCCTTAGGAACTCTCACGGTCTAAGTTCATGAACCCCATTGGGTTTTGGCTAAGCTGAAATTGCCCTCTGTCCCGATGCACCCCAGGGCTGCTGAATCGAAATCTGTGGGGGGTCTTACATTAGCACCTGTGTTTGTATCATTCATATCTGTGCCCTTAGTGTAACTTACAGTAATATGATTGTTTTTCTTTCCTAAAATGGGCTTTGTTGTTGAGGATAATGCGTCAGGCAGCCCCAAGTAAGCTGTTTCTACAGGAAAGACTTCCTTTGTTATAAATTTGTAAAGTCCCACATACTGTGTAAGTTGTAATGTGTACTTGAAATAACTTGGTGATGAGAGGAAGATTCATGTTGATTTCCTGTGGAAATACTCAGACCTCTCTCCACTCTGTCTAGTGGTCTGTGAAGAGAAACACGGAGAGAAGCTTGTGAAGCAGTAGGTTCATTCCTTCCTTACAACAGTGATTCACTTTCTAGGTGTCAGGCAGTATTAGGTGTTGGGGGTATGATGGTTTGTGACGTAAACTGTATGTTCCCCTCTTGGTGGAGCTTAAGACTTGTTTGGGGAACAGGTACTCAAATCGCAAACGTGCACATTCTGTAAGGGAAGTGCTGGTAGGGGTAGATATTTGTGATGACGCATTGGTGTGCTGTGAATGCAGAGTTCGAGACAGCTGTCTTGGGGAAGGTCATTTGAACAGAGTTCTTCACGATGGCTAGGGACCAGCCCAGCAGTGGGAGGGGAGAAGACTCCCATGGAGGGAGTGGTGTGGGTCAGTGGGGTGGGGAAGCTTCCTTTTAGGATCACACCAGCCTGCAAAGAGATAATGGTGGGTTTAGAGTCCAGACCAGAGAGTCAGGGTAGAGAGCTGTGGGCATGTGTGCAGTAAGAGAAGCCAGAGGCATGGGCCCAGTGAGGAGGCCAGAGGGCCTGGGATGAAGCCTTGAGAGACTCCAGGGTGGGAGAGGCAGAGGGGACACTGGAGGCAGTGACCACAGAGTTGGGAGGAAGCCATGAGGTCTCAGTCAGGAGATGGGGAGTGTTCCTTAGCCTCCATGGTTCCTGCAGCTCAGGAAGGTCAAGACGGGGTCTGTGGGCATGAAGAAATGGTGATGCTCTTGGAAAAGTGACGCAGGCTGTGGTCAGAGGTGTGCTGAGGCCATGGGTCCACCTGGCATGGGGCTGGGGGTGGCAGGCCAGACCCAACCAGGGAGTAAGTGTCTCAGGCTTGTGGGTCAGATACATCCGCTGCAGCTGCTCAGCTCTGCCCTGTGCAGGGCAGCCAGAGACATGACATAGGCAAACAGCCACAAAGCTGACCTCTGCGTGCACGGTGGAGAGCTGCGTGTCCTGGCTGTCAAGGCCCTCTCCTGTAGCTTGCCTCCAGTTAGGGAGACAGTGGATCTGGACCGCGCTTTCTACAAGTGTTTGCTGCTGCTGTTATTTATTTAAAAAATTTTTTGTTGGCCGTGCTGCATTGCATGTGGGATCTTCATTCCCTGACCAGGGTTCAGACCAGCACTTCATGCATTGCAATCACGGAGTCTTGAGCACTGGCCTGCCAGGAATGTCCTGGGAAGCTTTAAAAAATTCTGATGCCTGGGCCTTCCCCACACCTGTTCTGATTAGTTGGTTTTGGGGAGCCTGAGCCTCAGCATTTTCAAAAGTTCCCAGGTAATCTTGTATTACCAGGGTTGAGAAACTGGATTAGGCATCTTGAAGATTGCTCTTTTGGAGAATGACAAGATCTAGTTGTGATTGTGGGAGTGCTTGGCTGGGGTAGAGGGAGGCCACCAAGATCAGGTGACTGAGGAGTTAAGGTGCTGGCTAGACAGCCTGTGGGGATGCCCATCAGACACTTGATGTTAATCCCGTCAGGTTTTTAGTCCCTTCAAGTCAGTTTCAAGTTAATTTCCACACTGCGTGTTGTCAGATAGCAGTCCAGTTTCATCCTGCGTGTGGAAGTCCTGCGAGGGCTGTTCTGTACACAGGACCATTGCCATAGTCCTGACAGGTTCTTCCTCGGGCATAGGTACAGCCAGAAGGAGGAAGTGGGGTCCTTACGTTGTGCCTTTAGATCACATTGTTGTTATTTTTTGCCTTTTGTTCCAATAGGCCAGTCCCAAGACAATGAAAAGGAATTAGCTGCACTCTTCCAGCTGTGGCTGGAAACCAAAGACCAGGCCTTCTGTAAGGTATGTTGTAAGAACCTTCTGTACGGTATGTTGTTGAAAAACACCAGCTCTCGTCTTGGGCTTCCAGAAGTTAAACAGAATTCTGCAGTCCATTGACCTGTCACTGTTTTCCTTTCTCCAGCAAGAAACTGAGGACAGCTCAGATGCCACAACGCCTGTTCCTCGGGTGTGAGTATAGCAGTACCCTGACTGAGGGTGGTGCCCCAGGAAACCCTTGTCTCAGTCCCGCCCTGGTTGTGCTGACACGTCCTTGTACGTTAGAGCCAGAGAGCTTGAAAGAGATTGGGTCCATGGGTCCTTGCCTACCTCGGCCTCCCTCGGGGGCAGCGTGCTCCCAAAGTAGGAGTGTTGCCCCAGGAGTCTGAGCGGCAGGATCCACCTGTAGCTGTGTGCTTTTCTCCAGTCTCCCTTCAGTTCCCTTGGAGAATGGTGGTCTTGGGTGCTGGAGAAGAGGTGATGGACCTGGTAGTTCTAGGCACTGGAGAAGGGGTGATAGACCCAGTGATTCTGGGTGCTGGAGAAGGGGCAATGGACCTGGTGCTTCTGGACACTGGAAAAGGGGCACTGAGCCTGGTAGTTCTGGATGCTGGAAAAGCGGTGATGGACCCTGGTGGTTCTGGGTGCTGGAGAAGGGGCGATGGACCCTGGTGGTTCTGTATGCTGGAGAAGGGGCGATGGACCCTGTGGTTCTGGGTGCTGGAGAAGGGGCGATGGAGCCTGGTGGCTCTGGGTGCTGGAGAAGGGGCAGTGGACCTGATGGTTCTGGGTGCTGGAGAAGGGGTGATGGACCTTAGTGGTTCTGGGTGCAGGAGAAGGGGCGATGGACCCTGGTGGCTCTGGGTGCTGGAGAAGGGGCAATGGACCTTGGTGGTTCTGGGTGCAGGAGAAGGGGCGATGGACCTTGGTGGTTCTGGGTGCTGGAGAAGGGGTGATGGACTTTGGTGGTTCTGGGTGCAGGAGAAGGGGCGATGGACCCTGGTGGTTCTGGGTGCTGGAGAAGGGGCAGTGGACCTGGTGGTTCTGGGTGCTGGAGAAGGGGCAATGGACCTGATGGTTCTGGCCTTGGTGGTTCTGGGTGCAGGAGAAGGGGCAGTGGACCTGATGGTTCTGGACACTGGAAAAAGGGCGATGGACCCTAGTGGTTCTGGGTGCTGAAGAAAGGGCGATGGACCCTGGAGGTTCTGGGTATTGGAGAAGGGGTGATGGACTCGGGTGTGCCGGGGTCCAGCCCCGGCTGATCCAGGGTATTCGAAGCGGGGACGGCGTCGGCGACCTATTTAATTATTTATTCTTCAAAGATATAAAGAGTAATAGAATAAGGATAGCTCAGTAGGAAAATTCAGTGGAGAAAAGAGTCTGAGTAGCTTGGTTTACGCGGGAGACCAATAAAACTTCAAGACAAGACGTTTGCACCACTTACGGAGGCCGCAGGCGTCCTTCCGTTCTCCCAAAGGAGAGGAGACACTGAGGCCTCCCCGGTCGGATCTTAGAAGCCCAGGCATAATTAGTAAGCGTGGCGGGTTCCGTGCTCCAGATGGAGACTCAGCCAGAGTGAGAGAGAGCGCGACATGGGGAGACCAGTATTTTGAGAAACTGATCCCAATTCTTTATTTTCCAGAGTCTGTTTTTATACACTGAGATGTTATGCAAAAGTCACGCGGGGTCAGCAGTCCTGACTTTTATCAAAGTCAGGTGCTTCATACAAATGTATACAGAGGTCTTAGGGGTGTTACATCATCTTCTGGCCAGGGGGCCTGCTGACAATTTATGACCCTCTCCTTGTGACAGCGGTCAGTCAACCAGGACACTTATTTCTCCAAGGGTGATTATTCTTAAAACAGACGCCACCCAAATAAAGTTACATTCCTATAGGGTGAGGGTGTAGTGGGTTTTAGTTAAGGAAAGAATTTACTTAGTCTAAGGTCTAATGTGATTTATATCAAAGGTTAATACTTATTTCTTCTATATATTCATTAATGTGTGTAAGGGCAGGGGATATGGAGACTTAGCAGCAAACATTGGCTCAACAAATGAAAAACCCTTCACCAATACAATTTCTAATCAGCCCACTATACTTATACTAATGGTTTTCTAACTTTTCTAAGGAACCTGTTTTTAGAAGGTTTAAAGCATCTTGTGCCTCTCACGGTTGGGAGGCTGTGAGCAATCACATGTGGCCAGACAAGCCTGTCAGGCAGGCTAGAGAATCTTCAGAGGAGTTTGTAGGTTGAAACACTCCTATCACGCCCAGGAATTATTATTAACTGGAGCTCTAAGTTAACTCCTCCGAAAGAGGTGGTGGGGGACAGCCCCCCGTAAAGTCAGAGGTGTAGGGGAGAGCGCAAAGTAGTAAAGTAGGCAGGCTCTGGTTATGGGGGTAGATGCTCGAGGATTTCCAGGGAGACTCCTGAGGCTCGATCCCGCCTTTGCGTATGTCGAGCCTCCTTCCTCATGACCTTTGCCATGGGCGGAGTGCCTCACGCCGGCCCCCAACACTGGTGGTTCTGGATACTGGAGAAGGGGCGATGGACCTTGGTGGTTCTGGGCACTGGAGAAGGCGTGATGGACCCTGGTGGTTCTGGACGCTGGAGAAGGGGCAATGAACCCTGGTGGTTCTGGACACTGGAATAGGGGTGCTGGGCCTGGTGGTTCTGGGTGCTGAAGAAGGGGCAATGGACCCTGGTGGTTCTGGACGCTGGAGAAGGGGCAATGGACCTGATGGTTCTGGACACTGGAAAAAGGGTGATGGACCCTGGTGGTTCTGGGTGCTGAAGAAAGGGCATTGGACCCTGGTGGTTCAGGGCAATGGACCCTGGTGGTTCTGAACACTGGAATAGGGGTGATGGACCATGGTGGTTCTGGATGCTGGAGAAGGGGTGATGGGCCTGGTGGTTCTGGGCACTGGTGGAGGGCAATGGACCCATAGGTCTTTGTGTTCCAGAAGGACTGACTACGTGGTGCGGCCCAGCACAGGGGAGGAGAAGCGAGTTTTTCAGGAGCAGGTGAGAAAAAACTGGAACCCAGTGTAAATCTCTGTCTGCGAGACCAGGTGAAGAAGAGATGCTCTGAGCCCAGCATTCTTGGAAGCAGCTCACACTCTTAACCTCGCTGTTCCCTTAGTCGGGATTGCTTTTCCAGAGCAGAGATGGTGTGAGGAAGGGAACGAGAAACCTTTTGATGGTTTTTTTGCAGATAACAAAACACATTGGCTTCTGGATGACTTTGCTAGTGACTGGCCTTTGGGAGTCATCCTTTCACCACTCTGGTCGGCTCAGTGGTCCTAGTGGAATAGCCTGATTCCTCCTTGTTCCAGTCTCTCCAGGCTGACCCCTTACTGTTTGGGGTGGCTGGAGATAGCCCTCTGACTGACTCAGGAGCTCTGTCCCTTCTCTTGACAGGAGCGCTACCGGTACAGCCAGCCCCACAAGGCCTTCACCTTCCGCATGCACGGCTTCGAGTCCGTGGTGGGGCCCGTGAAGGGTGTGTTCGACAAGGAGACCTCGCTCAACAAGGCGCGGGAGCACTCCCTGCTGCGCTCTGACCGGCCTGCCTACGTCACCATCCTGTCCCTGGGTGCGCCACCACCCCCACCCCCACCTCCAGCAAAGGCTGGAGGGTCAGCTCCAGGAAGCTTTGCAGTGGGGACATGGAGGGTGGGCTCCTGCCCAGAGAGTTACAGGGAATCCTTGTTTTCTTTCCAGATTCTGTGCTCAAGTTTACGTTCCTTTAGGAATAGTTCAGTTAGCTTAGGTGCCAGAATTTGTTTCCTCCAGACTGGGCTTCTTTTAAAGGTGAGGTTTTTCACCTTTTTTGTACAATGAATTGTTGGCAGTCTCGTAACCACTGGACCCCTTCTCAGAATTAGGTTCTTAAATGCCCAAAATAAAACACACAGTTATGAAAGAAACCAGTCACATTGCAAAAATATTCAAGCAGGTTTATGTTGCAGAAATAGGTCTTTATTATGTTAAATGATGTGACATTGCCACAGGTTGTGACTCCTCTGATGCCCACATAGTGATGAGTAGCAGTGATACGTTGCGTTGTCTCAGCAGCTGTGCTGTGGTAAGAAATCATCTGGTTTCTGTTACAGCATCACAGCACTGCCAGCGTGTGGTTGGCAACATATGCCAGCAAAGATTGTGCCAGCCTTGGCTCATAGTGGAAGGAAATGCTGAGTTTCAGTTTAAGTTGTAATTATCTCCTGGACCCCGTGAACTCTCAAGTTCAGGGCCTTCAGCCGTGGCTGAAAGTGTGAGGGGTGTGGTGGAAGCCGCCCCCAGAGGGCCGTGTCCCCCTGCTGCTGGGTCAGCAGCTGAGGGTGGCTCCCCCAGGAACCCTGCTAACGTGTGCACTTTGCTGTTTCTCGTGTTAGTTCGTGACGCTGCAGCGCGGCTGCCCAACGGGGAGGGCACGCGGGCGGAGATCTGCGAGCTGCTCAAGGACTCCCAGTTTCTGGCGCCCGACGTCACCAGCACGCAGGTGTGAGGGGAAGGGCTGCTCGTGTTTTGTTCAGGGGTTGTTTAAAGATGCTTACAAGGGAATACAGAATGTGCGTGCTAAGATACTTCAGTCGTGTCTGACTCTTTGCGACCCCATGGACTATACCCTGCCAGGCTCCTCTGTCCATGGGGATTCTCCAGGCCAGAAGACTGGAGTGGGTTGCCATGCCCTCCTCCAGGGGATCTTCCCAACTCAGGGTTCGAACCTGAGGCCTGTCTTATGTCTCCTGCATTGGCAGGTAGGTTCTTTACCACTAGAACCGCTTGGGAAACCCACATGAGGGAATACAGACTGGAATAACAAATTTAATAAAACTGATGAGGAATTTCCTGGCGGTCCAGTGGTTAGGATTCTGAGCTTTCAGTGCCAAGGGCCTGGGTTCAGTCTCTGGTTGGGAAACTAAGATCCCACAAGCCGAGCGGCAAGGCTTAAAAAAAAAACCCAGAAGAAAGGAGTCTGTCTGGGGAAGGGTGAGCAGAGCTGCCCTGTGACCTTGCTGACGGTGGGGCTTTCCTTCAGCGTCTGCTGAGGGTCCTCAACTCACCATCTTCAGGGCAACTCCGTCCCCCTGGTCTCCTAGTTTCTTGTTTTGCTGAGTGACAGGTGAGCCACTGGGAGTAGGCTCTGTGTGGGGGCTGTGCCCCGTCCCCCAACCCCAGGTTTCCTCTGGCGTCTGAGCTGGTGGTTTTCCTTCCCTTGTCCCGGGTCTCAGGTGAACACAGTGGTGAGCGGTGCCCTGGACCGGCTGCATTATGAGAAGGACCCGTGCGTGAAGTATGACATCGGGCGGAAGCTCTGGATCTACCTGCATCGGGACCGCAGTGAGGAGGAGTTTGGTATGTGCTCCGCTAGCCCCGGGCGCCCTGACGTTCTGTCCCGGCCCCACCCTGCTCTTCCTTGGCATTCGCTCAGACGCCACTGTGCAGGGGGACGGAGCCCTGGCTCTCAGCGAGACCGCCCTCCTTCCTGAGCTCAGCTGCCCACTCTTGCCCACAGAGCGAATCCACCAAGCCCAAGCAGCTGCAGCCAAAGCCAGGAAAGCCCTCCAGCAGAAGCCCAAGCCCCCGTCCAAGGTGGTGAGTGACCTCATGGGATGGTGGCAGAGAGGCCGAGCCATCCCTGCCTCTTTGCTCACACCGCGTGTGTTCCCTCCTGTGTGCGTGCAGAAGTCCAGCAGCAAGGATGGTCCAGTGAAGGTCCTTAGCGGTGGCCCGTCTGAGCAGAGCCAGCTGAGCCTCAGCGACTCCAGCATGCCCCCGACCCCAGTCACGCCCGTGACGCCCACCACGCCTGCTCTGCCTGCCACACCGATCTCCCCACCACCAGTCCCGCCAGTGAACAAGAATGGCCCCACGACAGTCTCGGAACCGGCCAAGTCTACGTCAGGGTGAGCATTCCGCTTCCTGTTGGGCCTTCTCCCTCCAGGCTCCTTTTGCGTGCTGTCCTGAGCTGTGTCTTCTTTCCCCGGGTGCTCCTCGCAGTGTTCTTCTCGTGTCCTCACCAACCATGCCGCAGCTGGGAACCATGCTGTCCCCAGCATCCAGCCAGACCCCGCCGAGTTCTCAGGCTGCTGCCCGTGTCGTGAGCCACTCGGGCTCGGTTGGGCTCCCCCAGGTGCGGGTGGTGGCCCCGCCCAGCCTTCCCGCCGTGACGCAGCCAGCAGGGCCAGCCCCGGCACTTCCACCGATGCCCGCGGGAACGCAGATCCGCATGCCGGCCACTGGCGCGCAGGCCAAAGGCGGGCCACAGGTAAGAGGGACGGGCTGCCCATGTGGGCTCATGAATCTGGTGGGCAGTCCGGGTCGGGACCCAGGACCTGGGTCACTGCTGCTGCTGATGGCATTTATCACAACAGCTCAGTTAATGCTCAGGGCCCAGTGACCGAGTTATGAGTTGTGTTTGCACGTCGGGAGTCAGAACTATGGGAAATTTAGTGAGGTACCCCAGGTTGTGACATCAGGAACCTGGTGGATGAAGGTGGGATGTGAATGAGGCCCGTGAGTGTTGGTGTCAGGCTCTTTCTGTCGTTACTCTAATCTTCTCTAGGCCACTGATCTTGGGGCTGTAGACAGGAGTCTCCTGCCTCAGGCCCCTGTGCTGTAAAGGGGTATGGTGTTTCCCCTCTCTTTACATGGTTAAAGTGAGATGTTAGATATGAAAGTGTTTCTGAAAGTTAAGCTCTTCTACCAGCATGTCAGAGCTCCACACTGTCCATTTCAGGGGGTAGTGAGTGCTCGGTACTGTAAGCTTAGAAACCCTTCTAGGGGAATGCGTCTTGGGTGGTGACAGCTAGAGACTTTCTGGGTGCCGGTCTGTGGCTTCCTGTCTAAACTCTTGGCCTCCTGCCCGGAACTAGACAGTCATGGCCACTGTTCCAGTCAAAGCGCAGACAGCGACAGCCACCGTGCAGCGGCCGGGACCCGGGTCGGCGGGGCTCACGGTGACAAGTCTCCCTGCGGCGGCCAACCCCACGAGCAAGCCTGCCACCAGCTCTCCTGGGGGCTCCGCTCCCAGCACCCCCACGGCGGCCGTTCTTCAGAACGTCGCGGGACAGAACATTATCAAGCAGGTACATGAAGCCTCTCTGCGCGGGTCTGAGTACTTTGTCCAGAATCAGAGGACAGTTGGAGACCTTAGTGGTTTGTGACCTCTGATTCTGAGTTCATTTCTATTCAAATGTGAGTTTCCAGCAAGGGCAGTGCAAGCTTGGGAGATGCAGGAAAGGGTTTTTTTGTTTCTCTCCATGTAATTCAGGATTTAGTAGCTGAGTCCTTGGATTTGGAGTCAACTTCTCACGGATGTGCTTACCTAAAACCCTGTAGAATGGCTGGACAGGCGTTATTGGCATTTCATTTTCCACTTGTAGAAACGGAACTCACGTGTCTGTGCTTTCATGGTGGTGTGTGCGCGAAGGTAACCGTTGAGCTGCAGGGACTGGTTGGGCAGAATCGCACCAACTGCTGAGAGCAGGGCCTGGGCGGTGCTGAACGTGCTGTAGATGCTGAGTGCTGGTGTTCTCCTGACACCGCAGGGCAGCCGCTTCGATTATTCCCATTTTACTGTGAAGAAACGGAACCACTAATGATGAAGCAAAGTTATTTCTTCACCAAACGAAGGTTTCTTGAGTGCCTCCTGTGTGCCGGGCACTGTGCAGGGTGTGGGGTCAAGGGGTGAATCACATGGACCAGGTCCCTGCTGTCCCGAGGCTTGTAGTGTCACATGTCACAGCGCTGGGGGACAGGCACGTACTTCCGGGGTGAATTCCATAAGGCCATGACAGTCGGTCAGTGGGAAGGGTGGGGGTCAAGGGTGATGGGCAGAGGTGGCGGCTGATGAGAGAAGGCTTGTCTGGGGAGGGGGCTCATGAGCAAGGTGAGCGAAGCTGGAGAGCACACGCCGTGCTGTGCTTTTCCAGGCCCAGCCTCCCAGACGTGGGAATGGCACGTGAAGAGGCCTCCATCAGGAGTGTGTGGGGAACAACAGGAAAGCAGCTGGAAGCTCCTGAGCACATGTGAAGGTGTTAGAAGGCGAGGTTGCCAGCAGTTAGCTCAGACTTTGCTTTTAATTTAGATGTGACAGGAGCCGTGGAAAGACTGGGGGCTGGGATGACTTGACCTAGTTTACGCTTAAAGAGATTCCTGTTTGGGGAGGGAGCTGGGAGGGGTGTTCAGGTGGAAGAGAACATAGGTAACTGGCTGATTCATGTTGATGTTTGGTACAGACCAGCATAATACTGTAAAGCAATTTTCTTTCAATTAAAGATACATAAATTAAAAAGAAACCCCTGCTTGTGCACCGTGGACACTGGAGCCAAGAGCAGAAGCAGGGAAGCCACATGGGAGTGGGTAGCAGCCGTGTAACTCCAGCATTAGGCATGTGTAGAGGCCTGAGAAGTGAGCACTCAGTGGACAGGGGTAGTGAGTGAGCTTGACCGGCACACTGGGTCATGGATTTCACAATAGAATGTGAGGCAAGGCAGGGGAGACAGTGATAGACAGCCTTGCTTTTGCTGAGGGCGGAGACCTGAGGCTGCAGGGGGATGTGGAGTGAGGCAGGGGTGGGCATGCTTTAGGGTGGGGGCGGCACCGTGACACTCAGTGGTCCAGCAGAGGTGGGGGGTGGCTCACTAGACACAGTTCCTCGGCTAGGAAGGTCATACCTGTTGCATGTGGATGTTGGCCGTAGGTAAGTAGGCGTTGGTGTGAAGACCAGTCTGGTCCCAGGGCGCATGCCCTTCAGCACCGAGTCTGGTGCTGCCTCAAAGTGGAGGTTGGCTTAGCCATAATTAGATGTTTTTGAGACAGTAGGAGAAATGTGAGTGTGTCTTATAATATTTACCAGGTGGTTATTAGATAAGAATAGATAGTTACTTTTAAATTTGGTCCTGGGCTATTTTATGTGAAGGGCTGGAGCAGCCTTGGATACCCAGGGACGAGTGTGTTGATGAGCAAAATGATGTTTATTGGTTTACTTTAAAATATTCCGACTCCTCCCTCCCTCCACCCGGGCCCCTGAAGAGTGGGGAAAAATAGATACTCCTGGTCACGTTGGTGACTTCTGAAGCTGGTGGTATGTGAATTTGTTAGGCTGTTCTCTACTTTGGTGACCATCCTCCATTTTTCAATGTAAAAAGTTAGGAAAGTACATGAAACACATCTCTTGGAATGGAGGTTCCCCGGCTTTCCCCTGAAACCCGTTGAGCCCGGAGAAGACCTGTGTCAGTGCTCTTCTTCCCCTGCAGGTGGCGATCACTGGGCAGCTTGGCGTGAAGCCCCAGACGGGCAGCAGCGTCCCCCTCACAGCCACCAACTTCCGGATCCAGGGCAAGGACGTGCTGCGTCTGCCGCCCTCCTCCATCACCACGGACGCCAAGGGCCAGACGGTGCTGCGCATCACCCCAGACATGATGGCCACGCTGGCCAAGTCCCAGGTCACCACAGTCAAACTGACCCAGGACCTCTTTGGGACGGGCGCCGGTGCCACGGGCAAAGGCATCTCGGCGACCCTCCACGTCACATCCAACCCCGTTCATGCCACCGACAGCCCTGCCAAGGCCGGTGTGGCCACTGCCCCGTCGTCCACTCCAACAGGGACCACTGTGGTCAAAGTGACTCCTGATCTCAAGCCAGCGCGTTTGATGCCAGCGCTCGGCGTGAGCGTGGCCGACCAGAAGGGGAAAAACACAGTGGCCTCATCGGAAGCTAAACCAGCTGCCACCATTCGCATCGTGCAGGGCCTGGGGGTGATGCCCCCCAAAGCAGGCCAGACCATCACGGTCGCAGCCCACACCAAGCAAGGGCCCTCAGTGGCTGGTGGGTCTGGAACTGTTCATACGTCAGCTGTGTCTATGCCCAGCGTGAATGCTGCCGTGTCCAAGACTGTGGCTGTGGCTTCTGGGGCGGCCAGTGCCCCCATCAGCATCGGGACCGGAGCCCCCGCCGTGCGGCAGGTCCCAGTCAGCACCGCGGTTGTCTCCACGTCCCAGGCCGTGAGTAACTTCAGGGGTGTAGACTAGAAGCCCAGTCTGTCTCCTCTTTTGACCCAGACAGGCTTATTCACTGTGTGACTCTTGTTTAGTTCTGAAACACGTTACGAAAATGTGGCACGGGCAGTAGTTCTCATAACAGTAAAATAGCGCGGAGGTGCGTGGAGTAAATGCGAGCTTTCTCTTCCCACACTCTGATTCCCCTTTCGTGAGGCTCATCAGTAATGGTGTTTTGCCATTTATCCTCCAAGTCCTTTTTCTGAGCATTTTCATACATGTGTATGAAATTTTAAGATTCCTATGAGAAACCTCAGTCTATATACTGTTCTGTGATTTGCTTTGTTCATTTAAAAGTACGTCTTGGGGGTTGTTCCAGATTGTACGCTGAGACTGTGCCCTTTTAGTGAGATCGCCGTCCCTGGTTAACACCTGGCGCTACGGGGCCTGTTTGTTGTGTGAACACGGGACAGTGTTTCAGGAGTGGGCCGGGGAGGTACGCATCAAACGTTCTGACACTCCCGCTGTGTTCAGAGAAAGACCACACCAGCTTACGCTGCGTCAGCTAGCCTTCTGTTTCCCTTACCCCTTAACCAGCACGTGAGAGCCTGTTCTGTAAATCATCATGTCCCTGTCTTGCTGCTGCTGCTAAGTCGCTTCAGTCGTGTCCGACTCTGTGCGACCCCATAGACGGCAGCCCACCATGCTCCCCCGTCCCTGGGATTCTCCAGGCAAGAACCCTGGAGTGGGTTGCCATTTCCTTCTCCAATGCATGAAAGTGAAAAGTGAAAGTGAAGTCGCTCAGTCGTGTCCGACTCTTAGCGACCCCATGGACTGTAGCCCACCAGGCTCCTCCATCCATGGGATTTTCCAGGCAAGAGTACTGGAGTGGGGTGCCATTGCCTTCTCCGATGGCCCTGTTGTACTGGGGTTCTTTTTCTCTTTTTCTGGTTTTTGGTGGGGGTGAGCATCCCTTTGTTGGGGGAGGTTGGTGAGGGCTCTCCAGGGGTGAATGGGATATTTGCCTTTTTTTTTCTGGGGTGTTTTTCTGGTATTTTCATGTTGTATGAGCTTGTACCAACCTTTATATTTTTCACATATTAGTTCTTATATGTGTAGAAAATATTTTCTTTCAGTCTGTCATTTTTTAACCTTGCATGTGAAGCCTTTTTGCTCTGCAGGTATTTTAGCTGATTAGATCATCAGCATTTTCTGGTTCCTAGGTTTCACCGTCTTATGCCTCAGCCCAGGGTTATGAAGATGTTGGCTCTTGTTTTCATAAAATATTTTTAGAGTTTAAAAAAAGTATAATGGATAAATCCACTTGAAATGTATTTCTGTGAATGTCATGTCTGAATAAGCTCCTCCTTCATTTTTCACATTATTCCAACATCGTTGAGTAGTATGTCTCTTCCCAACTAATTTGAGATACTGCCCTTATTGTAAACCAGATTCCTGTATCAACAGGTGTGTTTTGGGGAGCAGGTGTTTATTCTTTAGCCTCTGGGTAGGGGGCAGTGTTCTGTATGGCAGGTGCATCTGGACAGTACAGAGCACAGTCTGATTTCTCTAAGTAAGCTGTATAGTAAAACCTCATCAATTAGGATAAAAGCCAGAATGATGGGGAGAGGAGGACCAACACGGTAGTAAAGCCAGGCAACCAACCCTAAAGTGAAGCCTGGCTTTAACGGAGATGTTTGTTGAGGTTCTCCACATCAGAGAATTAAGGCAACGAAGAAACGGCGCTCACTTGATCCACTTTTCTCTTGAGTCCTGACACAGGTGTGTCCCACAGCATCCAGCTTGTGGCCATCAGTCGGGGTGACTGTAAGGAGAGAGCTCCGGGTGGGGCAGGCAGGCTGAGGGGTGGTGCCTAGGCAGCTGTTGCCTCGCTCACAGAGGGACGCACCGTCGGTGGGTGCTGCTCTGAAGTCTCCCCAGCTCCGGGCTTCTTAGCACAGCCGTGCAGCCCTCAGTCGATTTCCCTGACGGCACCACCTGGCCGTGTCCTCTGGCCTGCTGGCACCGTTCAGTGCTTTCTATGGGGCTACAGTTGACTCATTTGGAGATCAGTGTCCGGCCCGGGGGACAGGTTTCCTCCCGAGTGCCTGGCTGCTGTAGAACCAGTTTGCCTGTAGGAAATATTGATTCCTTTTCTTTGCCTCTTGTCGACTGCTCCTCTTGAGTTATTTTTTTCAAGTCAGGTTTACACAAGATTTTACCGTGTATAAATTTTATCAACCAAAGGTTAGAACCAGGCAACCTAAAAACTGGTGGCTGTAGTGACCTACCCCAGCCATCCTGAAGTCCCAGACACGCCAGGCATCTCCAGCTCCCTTTGCGCTCCTTCCCCACATTTAACTGTGAGGTGCACTTGTCTCTTGGGTGAGCTTAGTATTAGTGTCCCCAGCTCACCTCCCTCATCTCCGGCAGGAACAGCACCCGGGAATGTGCCCTGCTGTGTGCTCCCGTTCTGCACCTAACCGTGACAACTCCTGATCGCCTCTGTCCTGGCTCAGGTGCTCCGCCCAGCTGCCTTGTGCCAAGTGTCAGGGTGCTGGATAAGTGAGAGCCTCCCCTCTGGGAGCCCAGCCTCTACTGCCCTGAAGGGAACACACGCTTTCCTTTGTGGCTCGGGTGCACGTTTTATCCTGATGCCGGCAGGCGCACTCGGCTGCTCTGATTTAGCAGGAAGGAGGAGGCTCACAGACAGATGACCCCTTGGTAGAACACATGAGCCCTTACCTGGGCCCCAGCTATAGGAGCATTGGGCCCTGCAGAGGACCCCTCAGCTCCTGCGGCCCCTGGGTGACGCTGCGCGGTGGTCCTTGCCTCCTCCTCCTCATAAACCTGATTTCTTTTTCTCTGTAGGGTAAGCTGCCTACACGGATCACAGTTCCGCTGTCTGTCATCAGCCAGCCCATGAAAGGCAAGAGTGTGGTCACAGCCCCCATCATCAAAGGCAACCTGGGGGCCAAGTAAGTGCTGTGGCGGGTGGGGGAGGCAGTGCTGGGGGCTCCTGGACGCGAGGGCACGGGGAAGGCGGCTGGTTTCCTGGGCTCCTTCATTGTGCTTGGCAGCGTCTCAAGCACCTCAAGTTGTTTCAGTGCTGGGGATAAAGTGAGGTCAGTGCTACCCACAGGCTCATGCTGTAGGAACAGTGAACTAACCTCATCTATGGGGTGGTAGTGCATGCTCTGGGGACAGAGCAAGGGACCGACAGGAGGCACTGGGTGGAGTGGGCGGTGACCGGCTTGCTGTTAGGGAAGCCTCCCCTTGAAGTCAGGCCCTGGGGTGTGATGGCGCAGAGAGCGAGGGCCTCCCTGGGTCCAGGGCTTTGTGGCTCTGACTTGACGAGAGTGAAGGTGAAGACAGGAGTTTGGGTCTTCGGGCAGCTGCCCTGGGGCAGGGTTTCTGGTTGGGAGTGCACACCTCCCGACACCCATCCTGACCCCGGCCGGTCACCAAGTAGACGCAGGGCCTTTTCATTCAGAGCACCAGGGGCCTTTGTCTGACACGGGAGTGTGGCAGCTGGAAGAAGGGGGGGATCTCTGGCTGGTGTCCCGTCAGTCCAGCGCTGGGGTCCCCTGGCCCGGGCCTGGCCTCACGCGTCTCCCCCACAGCCTCGGCGGGCTGGGCCGCAACATCATCCTCACCACCATGCCGGCGGGCGCGAAGCTCATCGCTGGCAACAAGCCAGTCAGCTTCCTCACGGCCCAGCAGCTGCAGCAGCTCCAGCAGCAGGGTCAGGCCACGCAGGTGAGGCCCAGTGCCCTCGCAGGGCTCGGGCTACTCCCTTCCCTGTGCGCTCGTCCTCACTGCAGGCTGCTGGCCATCTGCCCACCAGACGCTCTTTCTGTGCACAGGTGCGCATCCAGACAGTCCCCGCATCCCACCTCCAGCAGGGAACAGCCTCCGGTTCCTCCAAGGCCGTCTCCACCGTCGTCGTGACCACGGCCCCGTCTCCTAAGCAGGCACCCGAGCAGCAGTGATTCTCAGGGAGGAAGACATTCAGCGGCTGGATGCCACGCCAGTCGGCCTTCAGGCTGGGAGGGCAGGAGCGCGGGTGGCTGCCTCACCCACCTCCGCCGGGCGGGGTGGGTGTCTGTCTGAGGAAGGCCAGCAGTGCGATGCTGGCTGCTCAGCTGCTCTCCGCGGGGAGTGGGCTGCGCCAGGTGTCCTGCGCCCCCGAGCTCTGTCCTGTCTGGTCCAGGAGAAGTGTCTCTGGTGGGGGTGTGTGAACTCACTGTGGTCACATGAGCCCAGCTATCCCAAGAGGAGACACTGGGGACGGGCTGATGTCACAGATATGTGGATGGTGAGTGAGACTCGTTCTGTGCAGGGGTTGTGTTTACCCTGGTCTTGTCTGTGATTGGTGGTCTGGGTCGGTGTTCTGTGTCCAGATATTTTTATGTAACATTTTTTGAAAAAACCTGTTGTACATCTCTATCAAGTAGAAACCTGGGCTTAGACACGCCCCCACCCCCAAAAAATGCATATTAAGTTGCTGCAGTAGCGTCCAACTCTTTGCAGTCCTATGGACTGCAGCAAGCCCAGGCTCCTCTATCCATGGAATTCTCCAGGCAAGAATACTGGAGTGGGTTGCCGTTTCCTTCTCCAGGGGATCTTCCTGACCCAGGGATCGAACCCAGGTCTCCTGCATTGCGGGCACATTTACTTAATTTTTTGACCAGAGTGAAAGAACAGCAAGATGCCTAGTAAGTTAGTGGCTGACTTGATGGCTGCATGCTAGCAGAGTGGCCGTGAGGTGGGGGAGAGACGTGGGCAGTGAGGTCATGTGGTCCCAGAGGTGGAATTAGTGTGGCAGCTCTGCTTAAAGACGGGCAGTCAGGGTCTTGACCGCGGTCCACCCTTCACCTGCTGACTGTCCTCCTTGTCAAGCCTGTCTACATGTACGTCCAGAGCCAGTGGACAGAGTAGGCAGAAGCCAGGACACATAACTGCTTTCGCAGCACAAGTTTTATTGTGGTTCAGAGATGATATGTTTTGCTTTGCTCCAGAGTAAGAGTCAGCAAACCCGATTTTGTAAATAAAGTTTTACTGGAACATAGCCCACACCCGTTCACTTAGGTATGGTCTGTGGCTGCTTCCAGTTAGAAGGCAGAACTCAGTAGTTGTCACAGGGACTGCACAGCTTCAAGTACAAAAAATTTCCTACCTGACCCGTTGAGTAGAACTTTGCTGCTTCTGCACCAGAATATGGTGGGGCCGGGGGGTATGTGGCCACGAGGCAGCACCAGCTGCAGAGGAGATGGGTCTGGGTTTATTGTCATTAGCTCCTGGGTGTTCACAGTTCTCAGTCTCCACTGAGCCATGGGCAGAGCTCAGAATGTGGTTTTAAAATGTAATTAAAAGCACTGGTTGTCAACAATGTGTGCCTCTGTCATATTGGAGTGGGTGTTGGGTGGAAAAGCTTTTCTGCAGCCATGGGGCTTTCCTGTGTCTCAGGAAAGTATCCAGGTTATTAAGAATGTTTTCCTCACTCATGAAAGTTCAGTGACATTCTTTGATGGAGTCAGGGTGAGGAAGTGGAGTTGGAGGGCAGGGAAGTGGAATGGTGTCTTTGGGAGGGTTTGCTGGGTGGAAATTGAGTATCAGGCAAGTTGCAGTGGTGCAGAGAAAGTTAGAGCAGCTCACTGGACACAAAGACGTTTGATTCCTAAAGCAGATCTGTGAGATAGGCGTGGTCATTCCTCTTTTAACTGAGAGAACCCGCGTCTGAGTTGAGGTTAGAAAGAACCAAGACGTGAGTGCAGTCTTCTGGTTGTAGGTCAAGCGCTCTCTTTGCTACCTTCCTGTAGGGAAGTGACATGTCCTGATGAGATCTGGTGGCCGCCCCGAGCCGGGAGGGGTGGACCTGGGGGCCAGATTGCAGGGGTGAATGGGCGGGGCGGGATGGAGCTCTTGACGGGTGGTTGAGGGCTAGCACAGAGAGGAGATTGGTGACGGGTGCTTGAGGGCTGGTGCAGAGTGGAGGTTGGTGATGGGGAGAGGTGGAGCCTGCAGGGAGGGAAAACAGCCTTTGAGCTGAGTGGAGGAGGGCACGTCTGCACGGTGTCACTCCCTGCAGCACATTGCACATGGAAACCCCGGGTCCTGGTTTCTGGGTGAGAAAGAGGCAGTAATTTGAGGAATCCTGGCTCTGGTATTTACTGCCGGTTAAAATAAACCCCTTCTGAATTTACTTAAGTGATTTAATGATGTTTCCAGCCTCAACCCTCACCCCCACTTTATTTGCTAAAGTCACCTGACTCTGACTGTCTCCCTGGTGCCCACAGACATTTACATCCTAGCAGACAGTTTTTTTTCAGAACCCTGGTAATGTGTGACCCGGTGCTACCTGCCCAGCCTGTCTGTGGGTCCCCAGGGTGGCAGCCCCTGCTCGCCCCAGGCTGCTCGAGGCACCAGCTGTGGCTGCTTCTGGGCAGACCTCAGGGGTCTTACAGAGACATGGGAACTATCGTAGGGGTTTGGGGGGAACAAGTTCAGAAGAATTTGGTTCAGAGGCTGGTGTAAGTATTCAGACCACGTTTCTGAGACTAGATTTGGTGCAGGGCATCATGATGGGTTTGTACTTCATCACACACACCTCCGTGAAGGTGTCTCAACCTGTGCTGTGTAGGGGGCGTGAAAACAAGTTTTAACATTTGTGTCTGACCCTCAACACCTCGATCCCTCACTTTGGAGAAAATGCTGCAATTCCCTAAAGTGTTTTGTCCCCTCCTGGTGAAAGGAAGACTGGGACTAGGTTCTTTCTTCTCACCTCCAGTCCCTGAGGAAAGAACATGTTTTACATTAATTACCAGTAATAGAACTTGGTTCATTCAGGACTTGCGCAGTGAACGTTTGGGTTCGTACTTAGCAGGCAGACCAAAGTGAATCCTGAAAGGGGACCCACAGGTTCTTTTCTCAGAATTCAGGCAGTGTAGCTCGCTCTTAATCCCGGACGTGTGACTCAGCCCTCAGCTGCTGGCTCACCCTGGGAGGTTCGTTGCCTGTCACGTAAGTAGAGCATTCCTTCCACAGAGCATCCGGCTTCACACAAATGACCTCTGCTGGCTTGGTGTGCAGTGTGGACGGTGCAGGACAGAGGAGCTGGCCTCTGAGTCTTGCTGAGGACTGGCTTAGGGACTTAGTGACTTTGTGGCCTCAGGCTACTCCTGTTCCGTGAAGGGCCCCATGTTCTTGAGTGCAGGCAGTTGTGAGAACCTCACGAGACTGAGTGCATTTCAAGGTCTGGGAAATCCTGTACGAATGAGTGGCACTGTGGGTCCACACGGCCTTTCACATCTGCCCTAACCCTCTCTTACAGAGCCTGATTAACTCCACATTTCCTTCACTGGAGAGTTCATACCTGGATTCTCACTGCCTGGGATGTGCTTTTCTACAGGCACCCCCACCCGCCTGCTTCTCCCCTCCATGTCCTGGGGACACCAGTCGCCCTGCATGGCACTGCTAATGCACTCCCTTTAGGCTGAATTCCATGCTGGACATTGTATAATCCTTAACAACCATTGCTGTGCTGGTGCAAAGTAAATCTTTAATAAGTATTTGTTGAAGGAAGTTTAAAAAAGAACAAAAGATCCAGAACGAAGACTTGCATATCCAGAGTTTGTTACTCATTCAAGATTCACATTCTTGGCAGGATTTGCAGGATTCTTATCCTTTGCTTTCAGCTATATTTAAATTCAAAGCCTCCCTTGACCTGACATTTTTCTCTGCCTCATTATGGAGCTCTCTCAGCACCCTGTCATTAGGTACTTCTGAGGAATAAGAACATCTGAGTTCAGTCCTAAGCTGGACCAGACTGGCTTCCTGGTTTAAATACAAAGTCACTTTGGCCCAACTTCATTGTTTATCAGCAGTGAGTGGTATTGCAGTCCTGTGGAGTATTAGGATTAGTTAGGAAATGCTTAACAAGTAATACCTAAAATACCAAAGCTTGTGAATTATTTTACTTAGAAAAATCAGAATTGTCTCTCTAAAGGTTCTGTCATTGACTTGATTTCTGATAGGAAAGTACCTTCCGCATTTGAGAGAAACGGCGCTAAATTATCAAAACAGTAAATTCTTCTGGATTTGTATCCTGAATTCATCCGGGAGGTCACTTCCTGTTCTGAAACTTTCAGTCTGATTTCTCCTTATTCTGAGACGCACATAAAGGTTGACTTCATTTTTCTTGACAGAATAGCACACCCATACAGACCTTAGTTGGTTAAGCAAGATGGTGGGACCCTGGGAGCAGATCACGGTGAGGGCGGCGGTGGAGGCAGGGAGCCGGCCCGCTGACCGCTGGTTGGGCACCTTTAGGACACGCCACTTTCCACTGCTGACTGGGAGCTGCCCCTACTCCTCATCTGAGCCACTCAGGAGGGCCTTCCGGTATGTGTGATCCGACTTCAGCTTCTGAATCCCAATGACTTCCCTGTCTTCCGGCCTCTTCACCCGCGTCAAGAAGCTGTAACGGGGACAGCAAGGGCAGATGGGTGAGCCCCCAAGTTGACTTACTCCCTCACCCAGGGGTGCAGAGGCATTCACTGGCTCTCAGAGCATTTTTTCTCTTTCAAATACTACCCTTCTGACCGCTTAGACAGGACTCTGGTAGATGAAGGGCCTCAGGGTCAGTAGTACTTACAGGTTAGTGTTGTAATTGCGACTGGACGTAGGTCTCCCCCCACCCCCAGTTTATCATTTCACAGACCGTGCAGTAGAACTAAAAGGAACCACGACCTGCTTGCCTGCTGTTGAATGTGTGTGGAACTCTCTGGGTGAAGCATCTCTGCATTGGGTAGGGAAATCAGGAACCAGGAGAGAACGAGGCATCTCTGACAACACAAAACTAGTAGGACCAGGTGCATGGTGGTTAGACTTGGGCTCTGCCGTTTACTCCTGGGGTGACCTTGACCCAGTTCCCCACTCTTGCAAAGCCTTGGTTTCCCCAGCTACAAACATCACGTGCATCCTTCGCAGGGGGAGCGTGAAGCGAGGTGATTTATATACTAAGTGTAACCACAGTGCCAGGGCACAGGCAGTGCCTGGCACTCAGAGCTGCTCTCATGACCTGGAGGCCAATGCTGTAGTGAACACCTGCTGTTGTCTCGCCTGAGAGGCACGTGTGCCTGGGTCCAGCGCTTAGGTGATGGGCTCGGAGTGAACCAGGACAGAGTCCTGATGCAGAGCTACTCCTGTCAAACCTCTGGCCTAAAACCCACCAGAACTGCCTTCAAAAGCTGGGTCTGTCGGATCTCTGTGACCAGACAGGTCCTTTGTCTTCTCAGATTTCATCACCCTCGTGTGCAGGCACAGAGTGCCTTGCACAGAAGTAGGTATATGCCTGGTCCTCATCAAGGGTGGGTGTTTGCACTGCTGTTAGGAGAGGTGGTCACTGGAGGTAAGAAAAGTGTGGGGTGATACATTTCCAGGACAGGGCTAGTTAGGACACATGTGACAGGAGTGGCCTCCTCTTGGACCTACCAGTAAACCAGCGAGTAGCCGGCAGCCACGATGCAGAGCGCGGCCAGGTAGTGCCAGCAGAAGCACATGGTGACGAACATGATGTTGTCGTGACTGTTCTGGTCCCATTCAGGGCCTCCAAAAGGCGGGAACAGCACAAACCCAATCTGGTGGATTAAAACAGGGGAGCCAGCCTTGCCGTGAGTTGGGCCCACGAAGCCCCCAAGCCCGCCAGAGTGCAGTTACCCAGACAGCTCACACCCCACCCCTCTGCTCGTGTCAAGCGGCCTCTGTGCAGGGAATTGCTCTCAGTTAGCTCTGGGTTCACTGTGGCCTTGCTTAAAGTTTCAGGGCCCACGTTGTGGATGAGCAGTTTAGCAAGGAGAGTCTGATGACGGTGTTAGCAGCTCTGCTGGGAAGGTCGGTCAGGGACAGCCTCAGCCTGCTCGCTTGTTTGTGCGTCAGCAGGTTGTGGCTGGCTAAGGTCACACAGGTCATGGGCGGCAGAAAAGCGGGCCCCGAGCCCCTTTGCGTGGTGTGTCAGTGCTGCCCCTCCCGGCCCGCTCAGCACACCTGCTTCATCCTGGCTCACAGCAGGTGAGGGGCATGGGCTTACCTGCCAGAACCAGGTGCCCTGCAGGAGGAGGAGGCTGGTGCGGAAGAGTTCCAGCACGATGTTGTCCCGAAGGACTACTTCCACGGCGAGGCTGAGGGCGCCTCCAAACACAGCGCACAGCAGCAGGGAGTGGACGTGCTGGTCCAGCGGCGGCCGGTCTCGCACATGGTAATAGAAGAGGAAGCCTGCGTGGAGCAGAGACCGTCAGGCCCAAGCGGCCCCTCCTGGCCTCAGCCTCGTTGGGAAACGTCTGCGTGAAAGCTGGACCTTCCAGCACTCAGGAAGCCAGTTCACGTAACGCTCGGGGGCAACTCTGATGCGGGGTTCGTGTGTGTAAGTGTGTAAGCAGCACAGGATGAATCTTAGCATCTCTTCACCGAGATGGTAGGGTACAACACAGGACAGTGAGACGTTGCCGATGTGTGACGAGTCGTGTGTGTATGCCTGAAATTCAGTTTTACCCTCGTTCAGCCTTTCTTCAGTTCTTCCTGCAGTACAGAAGCAGATGACGGGGTTGGATCACGACATGCTTGCAGTTTCCCAGTTAACGTGAGTTACACTAGGAACTGTGTCCTGGCTGCTGGTGGGCCTTCTGATGGAGCCAGACAGTGGCTGCGCTGCATCAGGGGAGGTGCAGAGCCCTTCTCCCCTAGCCAGAGGGTCGCCTCCTTGCCTGATGGTGTGTGGAGGAGCCGCACAGGCGGGCAGGAGGAGTCCGTGCCCAGTGTGCTAAGTTGCTTCAGTCATGTCCAACTCTGTGACCCCATGGACTGTAGCCTGCCAGGCTCCTCCGTCCATGGGATTCTCCAGGCAAGAACACTGGAGTGGGTTGTCATTCCCTTCTCCAGGGGATCTTCCTGACCCAGGGATTGAACCTGTGTCCTTTGCATCTCCTGCATTAGCTGCCCGGTTCTTTACCACTGACACCACCTGGCTTCGGCTAAAAATCCCATACTTTCCTGTACTGCTTTATGGAGTCTCTCATCTGTACCATCCAGGGCACAGGATCAGGTCCTGTGTAGGGTTTTCAAGTTCAGAGAGTGGGATTTTCTGGGGAAGGTAACTAAGTTTGCAATATTTCTGACCTGTTGTGCTCCAGTCCCTCTAAATCTCCATCCATACCACCTTGTTACCTTCATTGAAGGCGGCCAGAGCCATAACCAGTCTGTCCAGCCCCAGGGGGACGTGGGTGATGAGATAGGTCAGCATGTCCACGATGCCCGAGACTGCGAAGAACAGGTACATGGTGCTGTGCTGCCAGTTCATGAGTTTTACCCAGTGGTCCTCGTGGTACAGGTGGAGGTGGGGCCCGTCAGGAACAAACTGCTCTGCCAGGATCCCTGCAGGGAAACGAGAATGGAGGTCAGGGGCGGGAGAACCGCTCCAGGACCAACAGACGGCCGAGTGACCCCCAGGGACAGGTGGGGATGGCCACGGCCCTGTGGACCCACATCACTGCCTCGGATGCCACTGTTTCCATGAAAGGTATTTGCCAAGGAATCTGCAGACACATTCCTGTGTTGTTCCTTAGAGGGACAGAGAGCAATAGGAATGCAGCCACACGACTACAGTCCATGGGGTCACAAAAGAGTCAGATACAACTCAGCAACTAAACAACCAACAGCACAGGTGCTGTCGACCATCAGCCTACCAAAGCTTGATACCCAGTGGATGCTGTGGTAGGATATTTAGCGCCCAACTGAAAATTCTCTGTTACCCCTACGGGTGGAGACAGTTGTTGCACAGGGGCCAGGAGATGGTTTGTGTGTTCTGGGTTTGATGAGAATTCCCTGAGTCAGATGACCCCCAACCTTACCGATGACTGCAAATAAAGTTCTGATTGCGGCTTCGATGATCTCGAGACGCTGGTAATGATGGATCAGTTGGTTGCTCTTCTCCTTTTGATAAAAGTACTTCAGTGGGTGTTTCAGCGACCACCACAGTCCAACTATCAAGAAGAAGCTCCCGGGGAGTGCGTGGCCCTTGAAGTTCGCCATCAAGTCCCAGGACACCTAAACAGTAAGGCGACACCTGTTAGGTGGCTGAATGAAAACATAAATGGTTGTTAGGTGGCTGAATGAAAACATAAATGGTTGTTTCTGTAGGAAACATGATCCATGACTGAGGCTTCCGAGTTGTAAGCTGTATTAAGAAAGAGCCCCTCCTCATAGAACAAACCTGTGTTATGTCACTAAAGTCTTTTCTGTTCAGTGAGTTAACAAGCCCAGGAGAATACACTAGCTGTGAGGCTTTTTTTTTTTTTTTTTTTTTTAAGTGAAACTGCTGGTTGCCCAGTCATGTCTGACTCTTTGCAATCTCATGGACTACAGACCGCCAGGCTCCTCTGTCTGTGGGATTTCCCAGGCAAAAATACTGGAATGGGTAGCCGTTGCCTTCTCCAGGGGATCTTCCCAAACCAGGGATCAAACCTGGGTCTCCTGTAATGCAGGCAAATTCTTTACCATCTGAGTCACCAGGGAAGTCCAAGGCTTTAAAAGAATGGGTAAAATAAAAGGGTTGGGGGGACTTCCCTGGTGGTCCAGTGGCAAAGACTCCGACCGCCCAATGCAAGGGCTCAGGTTCCATCCCTGGTCAGGGAACTAGATCCCACATGGTGCTACTAAGAGTTTGCATGCCGCATCTAGAAAATCAGTGCTGCAATTAAGATCTGGTGCAGCTACATTTTTTTTTTTTTTAAATAGAAGGGAGGGAACAGGATGGATAAATACCTGATCTTAGAATAGAAAAGCCTGCCTAAACATAAGGGTAAAAGAGGGACTTCAAAAAGAGAAAGTCACCTGCATAAGCATCTTACATATAAAACAATCAGAAGGCAAACTGTTCAGGAAGACGTCTGCAGGACCTGTGATAAACGGATATTCCACTACGGAGCTGTTACATATTAGTAAGGAAAAGACCACAGAAGAATGGGCAAAAGACACGAATGAGAATGCTAATTGATAATAAATCTCACTGTAAAGATGTTCTGTTGAAAATACTGTTTTTTCACCTAATCTGAAAAATTAAGGGTTTTTATGTACCCCTCTAAGTATAAGGTCATTCAAATCTGGTAAAATGACAAAGACCTGTCATTCAGTCAGAGATATGCAGAGAGCTTTATCTCAACTGTTCTGTGATTCATTTCTAGGGTTTTCCCTGTTAAATTCCTGGTTGGCCTGCTGCTCACCCAGCTGGGACTTTGACCACAGGCTAGCAAAGCTGTGCATTTATTTCCCCTGCTCACTGCCCAGCATTCATTCCCACATTTAGCCCATGAAGCCAAACATTTCTTAGCCTGCCCCCATCACCATCATGAGCTGTCTCTGTCCAGGCAGCTGAAGTGACTTGTTTTCATGGCCAGCACCACCTTATTTGAAAGTCATGGACTGAGGGGGACTTCCCTTGCAAACCAGTGATTAATATTTTGCTTGGAGTTTGATCCGTGGTCAGAGAGTTAGGATCCCACATGCTATGCGGCCAAAAAACTAAAACAGAAACAGTATTGTAACAAATTCAATAAAAGCTTTAAAAAAAAAATGGTCCACATTAAAAACAAATCTTAGTAAGTCATGTGGACTGAGTGAGGGGGACCCCATTAGGATGCAGTCAAAAGGCCACAGTCTCCCACCATTCTTACCTGAAGATCTAAATCATTTCTTAATAAATGCTGCTGTTGAGAGTCTAGCTGAGGTCCTCCATAGCATCACTGCCTCAGCACCTTTTGTGTGGCAGGTGGCCTGCAGGGGCTTTGAACTGACACTACCCTCTCGTGAGCACGCCCTTGAAACAGCTGCTGAGTCACAGTGATAAACAATCTGACGTCCCAGGGCCTTCCCCACAGTGTACCCCTTGGATGAGAAGCCTGCAAAGCGTACCCAAACCCTGCTCTTTTTGGTCTGAGTTGACCAGTTTGGCTCCCCTGGGAACCCTGAAGCAGTCCATCTGCGGACCCTAGTAAGGGCGTGTGTCTGCAGTCCTGCCCCCTTCCTGCAGCCTGCGGCCCACAATGTGCTCTTCCAGGTCCTGCGGGTAACCAGTTTTTCTATTTCAGTTCTGTTGTAGGCTTTTGTCAAACTGAGGCTCACCATGCGACATTC
This sequence comes from Bubalus bubalis, assembly GCF_019923935.1. Taxonomy (NCBI): domain Eukaryota; kingdom Metazoa; phylum Chordata; class Mammalia; order Artiodactyla; family Bovidae; genus Bubalus; species Bubalus bubalis. The sequence goes on along the minus strand of NC_059161.1, from coordinate 116,718,144 downwards.
CAGGACCTTACTTAACAAGTACCTCAACAGTCACCACAGCTTTACCATTTATTGTCTACCTTGGCCAATTTCCATTTCCTTGAAATAGGTGGTTTTGGTAACTTTGTCTAGTGGTATGCTTATTGTGGAGTGGCAGTGGGGCAGGGGCTGCAGAAAGGAATTGCCTATCTATGCCATAACTGGAAGGCCCCCTTCTCATTCTTTATTAATCCTCTACTGGAAAACATTTTTCAAAATTTCCATTTTCATGTAATGTTTAACCCTGTCCCTCTCCAGATCAAGCCAGTGACACTCCTTTGCTTTCCTGATCAGGGTGCAGAAAGCCAGCTTTGCAAATCCTTGCCCTTCCCCATTTTTCTGAAAAGCAGAACCCTAAATGGGAACAGTTCTTGTCTGCTTGAGTGGTGCCCATCCAGTTTGTCCAGCCTCACCCTTCCTGTCTACCTGTTTAAAAATCCACACCAATGGATCCTAAGACCTGCACCTTGTCTGGAGAAACCAGTTTTAACTTCCCGTGTACTTCTTGGAAGGCCGAGTATCCTGATTTGACAGAGGAGAGGAGCAGGGGAAATTTCATTAACAAATCAGTAAATTATTGCCAACAAAGACCCACTGTATATAGCATAGGGACCTCTGCTCAATATTATGTAACAACCTAAATGGGAAAAGAATTTGAAAAATAGGACATGTGTATACATAACTGAATCACTTTGCTGTATACCTGAAACCGTCACTATGCTCCAATATCAAAAAATTTAAAAAGCACAAATTGATAGGTTGTTGTTTAGTCATCCAGTCACGTCCAACTCTTTTTGCAACTACATGGACTACAGCCCACCAGCCTCCTCTGTCCATTTGATTTCCCAGGTGGGAATACTGGAGTGGGTTGCCATGTCCTTCTCCAGGGGATTTCCCAGCCTGGGATTGAACACATGTCTCCTGCATTGGCAGGCAGATTGGTTACCACTGATCCACCTGGGAAGCCCAATAGGTTAGTAGGTTAGCTACATTATAGATTGTCTAGAGAGATAAGATGGGTCCAGTCTTGAAAAAGAGGAAATGAAGTAATTTGAAACAGAACAGTAAAAATGTAGACTTCCAATAATTTGTACAATACTATTCAGATAGACTAAGTCCTTGAAAAGTCTAGCTTAAAAAAAAAATTCTGAAATATTAAATAGAAACACTTAAGGGGTGAGGGTCCTTGAATACACAGAATCCTGTAAAATACTTCAATCTAAGGAAAGGCTGCAGATAAGAAAACATTAGAAAGTGGTTCCATAAAGACGGGCTTCCCGGATAAGCTCAGTTGGTAAAGAATTAATGCGGGAGACCTGGGTTCGATCCCTGGGTTGGGAAGATACCCTGGAGGAGGGAAAGGCTACCCACTCCAGTATTCTGGCCTGGAGAATTCCATGGACTCTATAGTTCTTGGGGTGGTGAAAAGGTGGACATGACTGAGCAACTTTCACTTTCCACAAAGACAAATTCCCTTGCTTTTAATATGTTCATTCTCTTTTGGTATCACACGAGATAAAATGGGAGTATGAAGGGAGGGTTAAATGTTTTGAAGGATAGTAGGTTTGAGTTAAAGCTAGAAATCAAGAAGCCTAGAGGTTTGGGCAACTTCATGCAGAGATCACTGGAAAAGGAACATTAAGGCTTCATGTCTTTCCTTATTCTCCTAGTTTTTAACCATCTCCCTCAATCTGTATTCTTTCTTTTTCATTTAAGGTAATTGAAATGTAAGACAAGGTAGAAGTTGTCAAAATAAGAAAAGGAGGTGAGAGTGGGGAAGAGTCGGGAGCAAGGAAAGGAGAGTCCTAGGAGGCGGGGCAGTGGTGCAGAGGAAAGGAGAAGCCAGGGCTGGCACCACTTGCCTGTTGTTAATGCAGTGCCTTTTAAAACAAATCCAAAATAAAAAAAAAGAAAAAACAAACAAACAAAAAAAAAAAACAAAAAAAAACAAATCCAGTGTTTCCCTCTATTGTAGATGGGGAAAGTAGGAATTGTGAAGGAAAGGGTGTATGGAGGTGAGTCAGAGGATCAGAAAAAGAAACAGGAAAAATGAATTTCATTTTCTTTCTCAACTGTTTCATTTTCTTTCTCAAAATTAGAATCAAGGACTTGGCATCCACAGCAAGGGGAGCATTAAAGCCAATTTCCTCAAATTTGTGATGACAGGATATAGATGCATAGACTACCAGCTGTTACAGCCTGGACCTCTGCTTCACCATGGGATAGTCTTCACTGTGGAATGTTATGTGACCACTGTCAAGAATGAATTAGTGTTGGCTTTCCATGAGGTTCTGTTGGCGGAGACACGAAAGATGGAAAAGACCACTTATAATACGATCTTATTTTATGTAGCAGTGAACGTCCCAGGTATTTGTATATACATGTGTACAGGTATGTGTTTGCAGGAACAGGGAAAACAATATGGAAGATAATTTGAGGGTATATCATGCTGTTCATTAAGCATTTCTGGCTGTCCCCTGGGCACATGGTATGGTTGCTTTATTATTTTGCATATCTAGTTATCCCTGCTATTTGTTGAAAAGATTCTTCTTTCCCCCATTGAACTGTCTTGGTGCCCTTGTCTCCTTTTTATTCTTTAAAATGGATTTCATCAATCTTCAGCAGAGGGGTTTGCCAACAATAACGTCAAACTGTGCTGAAGAAGAGTAATTTAGTTACTAAATTAATTAATTAATTAAAGATAATTAACTGTTTTAATACAGTGTACAGTGCTTTGACAAGAAAGGGAGGACTCCAGCCTGAGGGAAAGAGGAGGAAGGTTTCAGAGGGAAGTATCACCGAAGCTTACTTGAAAAACAAATATTGCATGTAGTGTGGGTACAAATGCTGAAAGGCGGTTGCAGCCAGGCATCCCTGTGGCTGGGTGATGTTTTCCAGCACGCTCTCTGTGCCCTACCATTACTACTGTCTTTACCAAAAAGACCAGATGTTATTCTCTTCCCTGGGTATGTATGTGAGGGCAGGGGTGGGGGGGATGCATTAAGTCTTGAAATTGTCTCTATTGGGAATGGAAAAAAACAGTCTACTCAAAAGTCAAAGACCTTGGCTGAGTCCCCTAAACTCACTGATTCTCAGTACGCCTCCTTCTAAAAAGGGACCTTAACGTCTACCTCACAGGGATCTTGTGAGAATGAACCGAAAATGTCTCGGAGCTAACTAGAACAAGTGTGTAATAAGTGTCAGCTTTGTCTCTTCCATGGTCCTCTAATTTCCATTCCCACGTTCAATGAGGGAGAAACCTAGTCCTCTCTCTCAGAACCAACAAGGCTCCTGTCCTTGAGTGGCTGACCCGGAGGTGGGGAAGTCACTGTGAACCTTCATGTCACCTTGGAGATGGCAATGGTTGGGTGTTTTGTTTTGTTTTGTTTTGTTTTTTTAATGGGAACAGGGGATGTGTTTGGTCAGTCAGTCGGGAATAGGTTATGGGAAGAATATAGCGTATTCTTTTACCGCAGAGCTTGGTTTTTATACTTTCTGAATCTGTCCTTCCTTGGAGAAACACTCATGATTTCTGGTCTGCGTTTACTTTGGAATAGAACCAACAGTGCCTGACTCAGTTTTCTGTCACTTTGTTGATACAGCTCCTTGTTTAACCACTCCTGTGAGCTTCTTAAGTAATAGAGTGCAGAAGAATCACAGGGTGTGGTGTTAAAGTTCCAACAGGCTAATGGGACTGTGGCTTAGTCCTGAACTTCAGGCAAGGTGTATCCCTACTCTGTGCTAGCCTAAGAGACTTCAAGCACCTCTGAAGTCCATCACTTGTCTTCAGAATTTGACAGTTACTATACCTTTGTTATTTTCTCTGTGAGATGGGTTCTTAAAACAGCATGGTCAAAAGGAGTAAGACCAGAATGGGTCTGAACCTTTTTCTGGCATGAATTTAGTATGATATGGAACAAAATTACCACGAACAAGAGCTCAGTTAGGGACTTCCCTGGGGGTCTGGTGGTTAAGAATCTGCCTTCCAGTGCAGGGGACATGGGTTCTATCCCTTATAAGGGAACTAAGATCCTACATGCATGAACAACTAAGCCTGTGAGCCACAACTGCTGAGCCTGCACGCTCTGGAGCCCAAGTGCCATAACTAGAGAAGCCCATCTGCCACAATGAAGTCAGTACAGCTAAAAAACAACAACAAAAAAAATGAGATTAGTTACCTCCCAGCTCCATTTGATTCCTCAACAAAAGATGATCTCATTCCTCCTTGTTTTTTTCTCCTTAACATGCACCTATGAAATGCACCTATGAAATACAAGACTTGATGCATAAGAAAGGATCCCTACTAGCAAGGGGTCTATTATCTAGCAGGGAACTAGATACTTGTGAAAGTTGAACGTCATGAGGTATCCTGACAGTGATTGCTTGGGGACATAGAGTAACTCTCAATGTCCCCAAGAATTTGAGAGGGCTCCACAGAAGGGATGGCATTGGAGCTGGACGTTTCTTGATTGCCTCTTCAAACTGTCATGAAAATCAGGTGGTACTGGGATCTTGTCTTAAGGGCTGAAGAACAAACCCGGGCTAAGTTCCATTATTTTTGAAGCTCTAATAAAGAACTTTAGCCTCTGAGACAGAAGACCTGGGTCCAAATTTTGCTGTGAACTTACTCCATGATCTTGAATAAGATACATAAGCTCTCAGGATCAGAATTTCATTGTTTGATAAGAAATGGAATATTTCCTGCTGCTACCGAGTCCAAGCTTGCTCTGCTCACCACACGATAGGCCAATGAATTGGAGAAAAGGTGTTGAGGCAAGGAATACAACTTTATTTGGAGAGCCAGGAGATTGAAAAGATGCAGACTATTGTCTCAAAATAGCCATCTTGTCCAGGTTTGGATGGTAGGTTCTTTTATAGATCAGAGATGGGGGGAAGTGAGGAAACAAAGTAAAAAGACCATTAATCTTGCAAATATCTCCTAAATGGTAAGCCTCAGGCAGAGAATGTGCTAATTTCTCCCTTTCTGCCGTCTACGGTGGACAGAGTCCTGAACAGAGGCACTTTTAACAGTTAGGCAGAGGGGCAGGATTCTCGGATGCAGGCCATTATGCATGATTATGAAAACAAAAGCAGTGAAAAGCAGGTCAAATAAACAGTTCCAACCTGGAGTTAGAATTTATTTTTCCCTGAAACAATTTCCCACTGTCCAAGTTCATTCGAAAGTCTTGTGGAAAAGGGGGCAATGACTCTTCTAATTGCTATGTCAGATGGATCTTTTTCAGAGTGTCCACCACCAGTGCCGGTGTCCCAAATGTTGAGACTTGTCTTCCTTTGTTCCTCTCGAAAGTCCCTACTTTATTCCTGCTGCTGCTAAGTCACGTCAGTTGTGTCCGACTCTGTGCGACCCCATAGACGACAGCCCACCAGGCTCCCGTCCCTGGGATTCTCCAAGCAATAATACTGGAGTGGGTTGCCATTTTCTTCTCCAGTGCATGAAAGTGAAAAGTGAAAGTGAAGTCGCTCAGTTGAGTATGACTCTTCACAACCCCATGGACTGTAGCCTACCAGGCTCCTCTGTCCATGGGATTTCCCAGGCAAGAGTACTGGAGTGGGTTGCCATTGCCTTCTCCTACTTTATTCCTATAGACTTGGAAATATTGAACTTCAAACTCAGGAGACAGCATTTTAAGTTAAAGAATTGTGCTTTTCTAGGTATGGGAAGATGCAAGAGTCAGGGCTCATTTAAATCGTTTCCTTGATAGCGTGTCAGCTATCTGGGGCCTGTGGTCCTGTATTCCTCAGGGTTCACCATAGGGAGTGGCCTCAGCTGATGATCGCCAGATAGCAGGTATTCTGCTTCCTTGGGGCTCGCTGGCTCATGTTGGAGGGCTGCAGCTGCTGATTGCACTTCTCAGGTCTTTCTCTCTTGGTTAAGAATTTGACCAATATTTGGGAGACATTTCATGATCAACTTTTATCCCATGGCGCTGGAAGACTCATCCCAGTTCAGGCAAAAATTCTTGATATGCCATTCCAGTTGCTAAATTTTGGACCAGGCCCCATCAATAATTAAAGATTCTCTGGATTCTCTCTAATTATAATCCAGAAAACATTTTCCCTTGCTGCTGCTTCCCATACCTAGAATCACACTATTGCAATTATTTTATGTTATAAATATGACCTATTTTCTCAAGATGTTTTGTTGGAGGCCTGATTACACTTTGATTACTGTCAGAAACAACAATCTTATACGTTAGACAGGATGTAAGTAATAGAGCTAGTAACACTGACAGTGATGTAGTGCACAGGGAGACACAGTGCACACCAAAGGACGAATTCAAACAGTGATCAGTATAACTAATTGTAATCCAGCTGCAATAACTGAGCAACCAAAGAAGCCATAACTGATTTAATGAGCTGTTTGCAGTTTCATTGTACTGGCCACACATACTTTTGCATGGCTTAATCTTTGAGACAAGCATACGTTACTGGCAGGATCGACCAGGTAGAAAGGGGGAAAAGTAAATGTTTCAGTTCTGCTCACAAAAGGTAAAATTTACCAAGTTACTGTAAGTCATAATTAGTTTAAGGAGAAGGTTTTCCTTACACCTGGAAAATATAGATTTGAGCCAGTAATTTTTAGATGGAAACCACAAAAATTATGACCATATTTACCAGTTCACTCAGTCCTAGGTAACTAATCCTTTTTATTAACAGCTTTATGAAGCCATCAGGTTTCCCATTAGAATTCATCAGTTTCTTACTCAGTTCAGCACTATGGTCAGAAAGTCAGAAACTTATATTTATGCAAAAGTCCTTTTTATAAATCTTGGTGGGGAGGTGTTTTTGCAAAGGCATCACAGTGAAACCATAACTGTCTATAATAACAAAAGACTTAACAACTCATGTTTAAGCCTGATGATAGTGCAGTTGACAAAACAACCCAATTACTGTTGTGACATGCAACTGTTTCAGATAATAACTAGAACTATGATTGATAATATATTACCAGGACATATCAGAATTCCACATAGCATGTAGAATCCCTGTACCATTTACCACACCATATAATCTAAGAAGATGTATTACTCATTTGACAGTACTTCCCATGTAATTTAATATACTAAGTGAACCCAGTTAGTTTAATATCTCCCTTTGGGGTGTTTCAGGAGCTCTTTGAAGCATCCCAAAGTTAGCTAGAGGTCCAAAGAACTTTATTAAAACTTGATTCGGGAAGTTTTGTCAAAAGTAACTTTAAAAAATTTAAAACACAATAGGGTCATAGGTCATTGTGAAACAATAGTTATTTACTTAGCCAAAGTAACAAAGATTTCAAAGGCAAATACAGAGCAAATCATGTAAAAGTAAAGAACTTAAAATTTGTTATAAATGTAGTTCAACATCATCAGAAAACTGATGAGCATGAGCAAGATTCTTTCCTCAGTGTCACTTTCCACAAACTTTTCTGTAGCCATAACTTATTTTGCTCATCATTAGAGGTAAGGACAGAGGAGCCTGGTAGGCTGCAGTCCATGGGGTCGCTAAGAGTCGGACACGACTGAGTGACTTCACTTTCACTTTTCACTTTCATGCATTGGAGGAGGAAATGGCAGCCCACTCCAGTGTTCTTGTCTGGAGAATCCCAGGGACAGGGGAGCCTGGTGGGCTGCCATCTATGGGGTCACACAGAGTCGGACACGACTGAAGTGACTTAGCAGCAGCAGCAGTCACCTCTAAGTCAGACTTACTTCCTTTTTACTTAATAAAATGCAATTCAAATCTACATGCCTTCTTTACTGGAAACACACATCCTACTTTCCTTCAGCAACCATGAGCTGACCTTTATATTAGCATTCTGTAGATTGGTGAGCATAAATACCAGTGATAATTTCTAAAAGTATTTGCTTTCTTAGAGAACATCTCAAGATGGCACCAAGCATTCAGTAATAGTCAAAGGTATCTTTAGTTTCTGTAAAAGGAAGCCCGTGTTCAGTAATGTTTCAGTATCTTACTTATTTTACTTGAGAGTGACCAGCTGTTCAATAAACTTCCATCATCACATTCAAACACACAAATAGAGAGGCCTCACTTCTTATCTCAAGATTTCAGCCCTGAGTCAGGTACAGCAATGTAAAACCGATCGGTTTACAAAAGAGGTTGTACTAAAATTGGGTTACTGCCACATGGAACAAGTCAAGCTCACCTGGTTAGACAGCTGAATATTTGCAGGAAGAGAATTTAGGATTTCTAATAACCTTGGACAAGCCAACTTCTAAATTACTTTACCCTCTCTAAAACTGGCATTTTAAAAGACAACAGGGAGGAGGGTTCCTGAGAAGACTAAATGGGACATTTACAGCTCAAAGATGTAGGCGGGTTTCTCCTAGGATGACTAGGTTTCCCCTTTGTTTAATACCAAAGGGGAAAGAGGTGAAGGTAAGAGGAAAGACAGACTGAATAGCCTGCCTTATGGTTCTGCCAGGAAAGTGGTGGCTAGGGGAGTGGGCTCAGTGTTTTACTTGAACCAGTATGTGCCAGATGGCACATGGAAATCTTGCTGTGGGGGAAGACACCCTGCTGGTAGCCTGGCCTGTTCTGTGACCTGCCTTATCCTGTCATGGGGCCTTTCAAGTAGCAGGTGCCCTAATGGCTTTTAAGGCCTGACCCATGCCCACACAGTTTTAATTGTCCTGTTTCTCAGCTTAAAGGAGAAAGAGGAGAGGAGAGTCCTCACCCAACTGGGTGGTAGCTCCCGGGGCACAGTGGGCTGTGGGACCTTCGGAACATGCCAGAGCAAGCCTGGTCCAGAGTCCCTCAATTGCTTCCATAGCCACTTGCCTGTTTGCAGAGGGTTTGAGGAGAAAGAAATGAGAAGTGGGGGTGGGTGGGGGTAGGGTGGGGTGGGACACCTTAAAAGAAGCTCCAGCAGTTAGTACTAGATGTCTGCGTGTTGCCAGAATAACCAGAATAAACCAAAACATAGCCACCAGAAAGCCACACTAATGTGACTTCTCAGTCCCATTAGACCTGTGGTCTTTGTCCAAAATGCCTTGTAAAGGGAGTTTTCCTTCATAGGCAGAGCTTCAAGCTGGAGCTGAAGCTCTCCACTGTCAAATTACTTGGGTCTCCTGTAGGGGAAATCAGAATTGAGAAATGGAATATTTCTTGCCATATAGTAAACAAGGATTTCACAATCATCAGTGAATTTGGCTCTCCAGTGTAAGCTTCTGAGCCCTCAGGGCATTTAGGGAGGAGGAGAATATCTGCGTGATCTCATAACCATTGGCTGCAGCCACTCCCTGCGGTGAGCATGGAGGAACTCAGGATGTGAAAACACAGGACACTGGCCCCACATAGCTGAGATGCATATGAAAGGAATGATTTCAGTGAGCCCAGACTCTTACATCTTCCCATACATAGAAAAGCACTAAATTCCTTAACTTGGGCTATCTGGTTTTCTTTAATTCACAGAATATTTTTGATGTTCAGACTACCTCCCTTTTGTTGCAAGCTTCTACTTAACCTGGCTTCTCAACTCACTCCTTAGAGCAGTTCTCTTGAGGGTCACTTGAATGCTCTTTCCTGGGCTTGAAGTCCTAAAAATTCCCATTGAATAAAACGTAACTCTCAACTTTCACGTTGTGACTGTTTTTTAAGTCAACAGAATTGGATGCCTCATGACTGAGGGAGCCCCTTGGTTTGGTATCAGTGTTTCTCTCTTTTGCAAAATGTTTCTAACTGTGAGACTGTATAATTATGAACCATTGAGGGGCCATTGCTCTTCTGATCTTAATGTATCTAATATATGCCCCAAAGAGTTTTGCTTTGGGATAGATGAAATATTTCCCATTTTTATAAGTTTGATAGCACCAAAACACAAAAGATGTAGGCAAATTCTTACACAAATGACACAAAGTCCAGTACTGATGCACAGATGAACCAATTTCCAACTCAGGTAAATAAATTTACCCTGAAAAACAACTGAACAAATTCCAGCTAGGCCACCTATCCCAACAAGAATGAGTTCCCCAAAGAACAGGTTCCAATTGAATTGGCTCCCAACTCAAATAAACCTTATCTTACAAAACAAATGGACCAGTTCCAGCTGAGGAACCGTCCAAGAACAATTCCCCTCTCCAACAGGGTGGAAGGAAAAAGTGAAATGCTTAGTCACTCAATTGTGTCTGACTTTTTGTAACTCCATGGACCGTAGCCCACCAGGTTCCTTTGTCCATGGGATTCTCCAGGCAAGATTAGTAGAGTGGGTTGCCATTTCCTTCTCCATGAGATATTCCCTGAGCACAGAGGAAACTACCTGTCCTTTAATGCAACACTCCTATATATCCCAGTTCCTCCCTCAGATGGCAGTTTCTCAGAGCCATCTGAAATGCTGTCTCTCAGCCTGTGGTCCTCATTTTGTCCCAAATAAAACTTAACTTGAAACTCTCACATTGTGTGTGTGTGTGTGTGTTTCCAACAGTTAAATGGGTATAGTTTGGAAGAGGTAATTTCCATGGCCTTTCCTCGTTCTAAAATCTGTATGTGAAACAAAAAATGAAAAGGGACTGTAACTGAGAAGCACCCTGTGGGACCTTTCCCCATATCCTCTGCTTTAGCTCCTTTATGAATTCATTGAAAGGACTGATGTTGAAGCTGAAGCTGAAATACTTTGGCCATCTGATACAAAGAACAGACTCATTGGAAAAGACCCTGATGCTGGGAAAGATTGAAGGCAGGAGGAGAAGGGGATGACAGACGATGAGATGGTTGGATGGCATCACCAACTCAATGGGACATGAGGTTAAGCAAGCTCTGAGAGTTGGTGATGGACAGGGAAGCCTGGCGTGCTGCAGTCCATGGGGTCACAAAGAGTCGGACACGACTGAGAGCCTGAACTGAAGTACCCAGATAACAGTATTTGATGCACATTTCCTGAGTTGTTTTGCAGATGTACAAACCTCCCCTTCTCCAGCAAGTGGATGATGTTAACTACTTGATGACCATGAGCATATAGCCACAGACCTCCTGGAGCCTAAGGACTGATAAGGTTAACTCCTGTGATATCACCCTATTGCCTCACCATCAGCCAGTTAGAGAATTGTACACCTTGACTCTGCGACCCCCACCCCCACCCCCACGTGCCCAACCTGCCCTTCAAAGATAATTTGCTGAAACTCTTTGGGGACTTCAGGCTTTTTAGGACTTGAGCCACCTCATCTCTTTACGTGACCTAGCAATAAACCTTTCTCTGCTCCAAACTCTGACATTTCAGTTTGTTTGGCCTCACAGTGCTTTGGGCACAAAGAACTTAGGTTAACAGAATTTGAGCAGGTTGAGTCATGGTGAAGGAAGATGAAAGCTTACAGATGTCATCAACAGAGGGCCAGTTACCAGTTGCCACTTCAACATACTTAGAGTAAAAGGGGGATATCTGGACTTGAAAGATGGGTTATTTTTCAAGCAACAAGGGAAGAAAAGTTTAACATATTTCCCTACCCCACTTTCAGTGAAGTTGTCCAGCACTTTCTCAGTGAACAAGATGGCTGCCCAGCCTCCAGCTTCACTAATGGCCCTTCTTGCTCTGGCAAGCTCTTCCTCCCATTTCCATAGACACGTTTTGAAAACACTTAGCTTCCCTCAAACTTGAGTTCAGCCAACTCCAGATAAACCTGTTCTCATTCTGTTAACACTGAGGAGTGGAATGTTTCCTGCCATATCAGCTGCAAAAGATGTCCCAGTCATTGGTGATCACAGACCTCCAAGGTGAGCTGGTGAACCCGGAGGAAACTCAGGAAGGAGGGCCAACCAGGAGCTCCCAGGATAAGAAGGAGCTCAGAGAAGGAATGGGGGCTAGCTGAGTCAGAAATGTTTCCAAGAAAAAAAAACAAAAAACAAAAAACTGGCTACTTACTTGATGTTGATTAACTCTACTGAGATTTTACCACCTTGTCAAAGGTTAGGCTAGAAGTACCAGGTTGATCAAAAAGTTCACTCAGTTTTTACCACGTTACAGAAAAACACAAATGAACTTTTTGGCCAGCTTAATAGTAATGTGTATTCAAAACCTAAGCATTTGAAGAAGATGCAGCAATGACTAACTCCAGTGGGCAGAGAAAAAGGTATTCAAGAAAGGAGGTGTAAAAAGTCTTGGTTTATCACATGTCTGAGTTGTGAATATTTACATAGGCATAAGAATGTAAACCCTAAATGTTACTGTATCTGAAAATATTAGAATATGACTATAGAGACCATGCAAGAAAGGGAAGCGAATGTGAGGTAGAATTATGAGGGTTTAAGAGAGCTAAAACCTCATCCTTTCTATGACTGATTCACGTTGAGGTTTGACAGAAAACAACAAAATTCTGTAAAGCAATTATCCTTCAATTAAAAAATAAACCTCATCCTTCAAGGTAGGATGTCAGCAGATATTATCTAGAATGGTGGATAAAAAAAGAGCCAATATTTGCATGTTATTTGGGAATATGATAGAAAATATAAGAAAAACAGCAAAAAGCATTGAAAGTGGAGAGATAGCTTAGTACTGACTCCGTAAAAACCTTGTAGAGCTTAACAGATGTTTGTGTATGTGTGTGCGTGCTCAGTCATATCCAACTCTGCAACCCCATGAACAGTAGCCCACCACAATCCTCTGTTCATGGAGTTTTCCAGGCAAGAATACTGAAGTGGGTTGTCACTTCCTTCTCCAGGGAATCTTCCTGACACAAGGATTAATCCACATCTCTTGTGGCTCCTGCATTGGCAGGCAGATTCTTTAAAATTATAAGTTTGTATGGCCTTCTCTTTTTTTATCCTCATGTTCTGATATTTCACGGTGTTGTAAGTTGATGTTGGGCTTTTTTTGTTTGGTTTGGTCATTGTTCTAGGTACTTTAAAGACCTTTTCAATCTAAAAGTCATACTCTTCAGTTGTGGGTGGTTTTCTTCTGTTATATAATTCCTACTATTCTTTTTGAAACTTATATTAATTACTTAGATGTTGGATCTCTTGAATCTGAATTCTAATTTTCCTATCTTTTCTATTTTATTTGTTTTGACCAAAATGGGGAATTAAAAAAAAAAAGTGATAGCCTCAAGAGGAGTGAGACAGAAAGCTGTTGGAATAAAATTAAGCAGCCTTTACCAAACTCCTCCAAATTCAGTTTTTTTCAAGTTGAAGTCCTGTGACCACCTGCATTCAGATTACCTGCAGTGCCCAGTTTATAGTTCAGATTCATAGACCCATCCCAGATCTAAATAATCAGCATTTCTCAGGGCCAGACTTGGAACCTACAATTTCAAAAAGTTCCCTAGATCCACTGTCTTGTTTATTGCTTTTTAGTTAACCAAACAATAAAAAGTAAATAAAATGAAAAACAGCAGATGTAGAAAACAGTCAGTGACCCATAAAACACACTGTGGCAGATGCTGCTATTTGCTTTACCAGATATCCTTTCTTCCTTATTCACAGGATCCTTATATTGCTGTATTGGCAACACATTCAACTAAAACACTAGATTTTCTCAGGCTCCTTACAGTTTGGGGTGGTTGTGTGGTGTAATTTTTATAGCAGTGAGATGTAAGCGGTCTACTGGGTGGAGCTTCCTGGGAAGATCTTAATGTTACAGTAAGTCTCCTACATATGAACAAGTTCCGTTCTGAGTCTGTTTTGTCTTTTTTTTTTTTTTTTTGGCTGCATTGGGTCTTCATTACTGCATTCAGGCTTTTCTCTAGTTGTGGCAAGCAGGGGCTACCTTCTAGCTGTGGTGTGCAGACTTCTTGTTGCAGAACATGGCTCAAGGGCTCTAGAGTGCTGGTTCAGTAGTTGTGGCTCATGGGCTTAGCTGCTCTATGGCTTGTGGGATCTTGCCATATCAGGCATTGAACCAGTATCTTGCTAGGCAGATTCTTAACCACTGGATCACCAGGGAAGCCCTGAGAGTGTGTTTGTAAGTCCAATTTGTTTGTAAATGCAACAAAGTTAGCCTAGGTACCCAATACAATTGGCTGTATAGTACTGTACTGTAATAGGTTTATAATACTTTTCACACAGATAATGTATAAAAAACATACACAAAAATAATGAAAATGTGTTTAATCCTATAGTACAGTACCTTGTAGTGGGTACTGCTCTGGGAGTTGGTATGAGCTCCAGGAGTTGGTGATGGACAGGGAAGCCTGGCACGCTGCAGTCCGTGGAGTCACAGAGAGTCAGACATGACTGAATGACTGAACTGAACTGAACAGGACCTTAAATGTCAGCAGTACAGCACAACAGCAGGCACACAGGGGCTGCTGTTGCGTGAACAGGCAAGAAGAGTTAGTGACTGGAGGAAGGAGAGGAGAGGGGAGATGGTTGAGCTGAAGGATCGTCAGCAACAGGATGAGGGCAGGCTGCAGTTTCCCTCACACCTGATGGAGATGGAATTCATGTTCACATCTCTGAAAGTTCACAACTTGAAGGTTCATATCAGATCAGATCAGATCAGTCACTCAGTCGTGTCCGACTCTTTGCGACCCCATGAATTGCAGCACGCCAGGCGTCCCTGTCCATCACCAACTCCCGGAGTTCACTCAGATTCACGTCCATCGAGTCAGTGATGCCATCCAACCATCTCATCCTCTGTCATCCCCTTCTCCTCCTGCCCCCAATCCCTCCCAGCATCAGAGTCTTTTCCAATGAGTCAACTCTTCGCATGAGGTGGCCAAAGTACTGGAGTTTCAGCTTTAGCATCATTCCTTCCAAAGAAATCCCAGGGCTGATCTCCTTCAGAATGGACTGGTTGGATCTCCTTGCAGTCCAAGGCACTCTCAAGAGTCTTCTCCAACACTACAGTTCAAAAGCATCAGTTCTTCGGCGCTCAGCCTTCTTCACAGTCCAACTCTCACATCCATACATGACCACAGGAAAAACCATAGCCTTGACTAGACGGACCTTTGTTGGCAAAGTAATGTCTCTGATTTGAATATGCTATCTAGATTGGTCATAACTTTCCTTCCAAGGAGTAAGCGTCTTTTAATTTCATGACTGCAGTCACCATCTGCACTGATTTTGGAGCCCAGAAAAATAAAGTCTGACACTGTTTCCACTGTTTCCCCATCTATTTCCCATGAAGTGATGGGACCGGATGCCATGATCTTCGTTTTCTGAATGTTGAGCTTTAAGCCAACTTTTTCACTCTCCACTTTCACTTTCCTCAAGAGGCTTTTGAGTTCCTCTTCACTTTCTGCCATAAGGGTGGTGTCATCTGCATATCTGAGGTGATTGATATTTCTCCCGGCAATCTTGGTTCCAGCTTGTGTTCCTTCCAGTCCAGCGTTTCTCATGATGTACTCTGCATATAAGTTAAATAAACAGGGTGACAATATACACCCTGGACGTACTCCTTTTCCTATTTGGAACCAGTCTCTTGTTCCATGTCCAGTTCTAACTGTTGCTTCCTGACCTGCATACAGATTTCTCAAGAGGCAGATCAGGTGCTCTGGTATTCCCATCTCTTTCAGAATTTTCCACAGTTTCTTGTGATGCACAGTCAAAGGCTTTGGCATAGTCAATAAAGCAGAAATACATGTTTTTCTGGAACCCTCTTGCTTTTTCCATGATCCAGCAGATGTTGGCAATTTGATCTCTGGTTCCTCGCCTTTTCTAAAACCAGCTTGAACATCAGGAAGTTCATGGTTCACATATTGCTGAAGCCTGGCTTGGAGAATTTTGAGCATTACTTTACTAGCATGTGAGATGAGTGCAATTGTGTGGTAGTTTGAGCATTCTTTGGCACTGCCTTTCTTTGGGATTGGAATGAAAACTGACCTTTTCCGGTCCTGTGGCCACTGCTGAGTTTTCCAAATTTGCTGGCATATTGAATGCAGCACTTTCACAGCATCATCTTTCAGGATTTGGAATAGCTCAACTGGAATTCCATCACCTCCACTAGCTTTGTTTGTAGTGATGCTTTCTAAGGCCCACTTGACTTCACATTCCAGGATGTCTGGCTCTAGGTCAGTGATCACACCATGGTGATTATCTGGGTCGTGAAGATCTTTTTTGTACGTGGGGGCGTGGGGTATCTCCTCCCGGCCACCGCCCCTGACCTCAGACGCAGGGTAATTCCTCTCATCGCCGCCCCTGACCTCGGACGCTTGGTATCTCTTCTCAGCCGCTCCCCCTGACCCCGGACGCGGGGAAGCTCCTCTCAGCCGTTTCTGTGCCGTCGCAGTCTGGTACTCTTGGCCGCTGCCCCTGACCTCGGACGTGGGGTGGCTCCTCTCGCCTGCGCTTTGGCGCACCCGTCGCAGCCGCCTGCGCTATAGGAGACTTATTATATTATAAAAAAGGGACAGACTCAAGTGGTACATACCTTCTGCCCTTCTTTCTATTAAGCACAGAAGAGCTGCCTATCCTCAGGTGAGGATGAAAGCATGATAAGAGTGGAATGAGCCTACTCTAACTCTGGACTTTGCACCTCCAGACATCTGGTGCTGAGAACAAACTCCTTACTTACTGAGGCCCCCATAGCAGGGTCTTCTGTGACTTGTAGCTACACAAAGTCCTCATGACATCTCATACTTATTCAAAAGTGTGTTTGATATACTGTATATTGAACACTTTTTTTTTTTTTTTTTTTGAGGGCTTTCGGCAGTGTGATAGAAATAACACAATAGGCCTGATAACCAAGATTCTTTCCCTCATGTAGTGTGGAATACAGTTAAAGTAGAAGAATCTACAGGTATCTGAGTCCAGGATTCAGAGGGGCTATGGTTTGCTGTCACAGACCTTAAAGCAACAGAGTCAATGGAAATAAACCACTCAATTTATGTAGGTAGGAAATCTTCAGGAGACCACATGTCAGAAATAGCAACTGTCTGGACACTGGGAGACCTAGGTTTTCTCTGTAATTCATTAGCAAAGTACATCTGGGGAAGCTTCATGGGGGTGTTTATTTAATTTTCCCTGAATCTACTTTTCTTCTTTGAAAACAAGAAGATTGGTTTTAATAATCTTTAAGGCTATCCTCAGCTCTAAAATATTTTGTGATCACATTGAACAAAGATGGCTATGAAATGTATCCAAAAGAGTGTTTCTATATTTAGACTCTAAGAGTTCAAGTCAGAATATATTAAACAAAACACAAACCAACCCCCCCACCCCAATCTAAACTAAACAAATTAAGCGACAAAGAACACATGACAAGGAGTTGTGGTGTCATAGAGGGATTTCTGGCTTGAGATCTGGCTTTGCCACATAGGCCTGGGACAGAAACTCTCTCTAAGTCTCAGTTTCCTCATTTATGAAACAGGGCTGTAACTCTGACCTCCCTGGTGACTCAGTAGTAAAGAACTGGCCTGCCAATGGAGGAAATGTGGGTTCAATCCCTGGATGGGGAAGATCCCCTGGAAAGGAAATGGCAACCTACTCCAGTATTCTTGCCTGGGAAATCCCATGGATAGAGGAGCCTGGCGGGGTACCGTCCATGGGGTCACAAAAGAGTTGGACACGACTTAGTGACTAAACAGCAACAACACTCTGACCTCACAATGCTGCTTATTAAGGAAAGTGCCCAGTACTCTGTAAAACACCATTATGATTTGATACCAGGAAGATATGGATAATGGCTTAGACATCTAAATCCTTCCAGGGGAATACATGAGCGTGTTTTGATGTTTGCCATTTAATTCTTCACACAAGGTGGATAGATCTTTTGAGTCTCCTTCTTCTTTCTGTTGTGTACCTTGAGACCCATTTTATTTTTATGTAGGTGAACAGACAAGGGAAATAAAAACAGCTAAAATTGAAATCATCTCTGTTTCTAACCCCAGGGGAGAAGGCTGGCTGGTTAAAAGGGAAGCTGGGTTCAAACAAAAGGTCAGAGTTACATCACTTATCTTTGGCTAATAATTGTCTGTATTCAATATTGTATAGTCCTGTGAATAATCTAGATATTGCTGTAAAACCGGTCTATAAAAACAAGTGTAGACTGGACATTTGTCTACAGATGCAGCCATTAGCTGATGACACAGTAGTGACTTTTGTTCTCTTACAATCATAAACAGGTTTGCAATAACAGGAACTTTGGCTATGGGAGTGGCTCTATGTACAGGAAAATTGCCTTTATCCATTTTCAATGAGCAGATGCATTTGAAGGAAAGAGATAATCTTTTGATAACAGCCTACATAGATAGGCTACTACAGCTGTACTTTGACCAACTGAGCATGGCAGCCAATGTTTCCTTGAAGGTGGTAGTGAGATAAGGAAGTGGAAGTTTTTCCTCCTTTTCCCTCAGCCCTGGCCAAATCCCAACAGTTTTGAAATGCCCTGTGCTAAGATTAGGGAAGACACATTACCAAGGATATATTGGCGGTATACTTTAAATAAAAGTTACTGGTGAGATTCAATAACTTCACCTAGCCCATCATAACCAACATCCCCCAGTAGGGGCAGGAAGGAACCCATGGAATGTAAGGAAAATTGCAGAGTGTGAGATAAGCAAGTCAGGGTGATTCTGTTTCCACTGTGCATGGAAGAAGTGAGAGGAAATCTAAGTTCTTTGAAAAGAAAATTGAATGCTTGCCTCCTGTAGTACCAGAACAGATAATGCATAACCAGAAACCACACCTGTTTCCTCAGCCTTTGTTAGGTGCCCTCCCTTGTAAAATTAAGGGGCCATATTCAACAGAGCCCTCATATTAATCCCACATCTTTCCCAGAGACTCTGTAACAGAGGGTAACTACATCATATCAAGCAGACAAGCTCTCAGTCATGAAGAGCAGGTGTTGGCCCCATAGCTCACAGTCTAGCATTTTTCTCCCCAACAGTGTTCAACGTGGAGCAAACCCCAGATAGTATTGAATGTGCTGCACATCGGGTTAAAAACAGGACACATTTCCTTTAACCATAAGCTGTATCATCTATTAAAGTGAATGTAAAAATACAGGTAAAATCCATTTGTCACTTTATGAGCCAAGCAGAGCCATGGGTGGGGCGACCATGCCAAGGGTCAGGGATGCGGGGAAAACGGCAGCCGCAGAGGGCCGTGGTGGAAGAGAACATGAAGGAAGGGGTCATTTCCACTACTTTAAGGCGCCTGGCTAAAATTTTTAAATGATTTCTTTCAGAAAGTGACTGGTTTCCCCGTTGCTGCAACACAAACCCTTCTCACGTCTAGGGTTAGCTCCTGTCTCCAGGGGCTCTCCCTCTGGATCCAGACAGGAACACCTAAAACTTCTCCAAGCACCGCTAGCCTTCACCCTTTGCCCCTCACATCTCTTGGCCCACTAGCCTCTTCGTGGAAGCTAAATAATGGCTCTGGGGACAATATCTGTCAATCGCCTCTTGCTGTGAACCTCCAGGGTTCCTGGCCTAAGGGGAGATGTGGTCGGCACCCTCGAGGGGGTGGCACAGCCCAGTGAGGGTAGCGGTGGATGCGCCATGAGCCCCGGACGCAATGGACGCAATACAGCTCGGGTCTCCAGGCGGGACGCCAGCCGTCCCCGCAGGAGTTTCCGATGCTGGGGCGGAACGGAGTCTGGGGCTTCACACTTGAAAGCTCGTCTCCCCGGGCGACAGGGTCACCCTGCCAGGCTGGAGACGCAGCAATATTCACCCCAGGGCAGCCCGCCATCGGACACAGGTTCGGGGCGAGGTGGGAGCCGCCAGTGCGCCATCTGCCTGCCACGAGGGGGCCCCGGGTCAGCATTCCATCCCTGGGCCTCCAGTGCCTCCCTGTCCTCTCGAGTCGCGCCGCCTCCCCTGACCGAGCCCCCTTCCTTGGCTGCGCTCTGGGCCCTTTGCCCGTAGCCAGCGTCTCACCTGCGCCGAGCACCTCCGGGCCGTCCGTCCGTAGCCTTGTGGCGCGCCGAGTGCAGCCACCACCCAGCAGGTTTGACGGCCCCTCCCTCTCAGCCAGGCCGCCACCAACCGGCCTTCCCCGTCCCCGCTCCACCTCCCTCACCTGCCAGGTGCTGGGCCTCCCGTCTCAAAGCCCACACTGGTCTCCACGCCCCTGACCTTCCCACCCGGTTTTCCCCAGACTCCAGACACTCCCTAAGGCGTGTGCTCCCACAGGGGCAGGGCCAGGTCACCTATGGCTGGCTCTGACTAACCTTGACCTCCTATGAGGCAAAGCAATTAGAGAGCCTGGGAGGGGACAGCACAGGCTGGTGCAAGGAAGACTGTTCACCAAGTCAAGCAAACAGGGTGAACAAGCCAGCAAACTAGTGAGGGAGCACTTTCCACAGGCTCCAGTGTGCTGTCCTGGACCATTTTTCTGGCTGAAGCTTGGTGATATATTCATTCATTCACTCCACCATTCTGCCAACAAATCTGCCTACTAGGTAGATGCAGTTCTAGGTTCTGGAGACACTGCTGCAGAGGAGTTCAAGTCCCAGCCTTTGAAGGAGCTGCTTCCAGGAGGGAACACACATCTGTCTGTGTAGTGTCTTGAGGTCTCTATGCCCTCATCTCTAAGTTAAAGGGTTGGCCTATTGCATTTATTCCCACTCCATCTGTTGCCCATCCCCTGTGGAAGTTAATCCAAGAGCCATAGCTATATTTCAGACCCACCGATCAGAACCTGGGAGAGGAGTGTGGATGGATGCTCCTGGTAAAAGCTTCTCAGGGGCCATAGGAAGTCAGGGCTGAGACCCGAAACTCCACATGCCTTCCAGCTCACTTCATTGTTGTAGGTGCTGGAAACCAGGAAGGGTTCACAGAAGAAATGCTGTATTTAGGTTTTGGAGTAAGACAAAGGGTATACTCTGGGCTTGCCTGGTGGCTCAGTGGTAAAGAACCCGCCTGACAGTGTAAGAGACGTGGCTTTGATCCAGGGGTTGTGAAGATCCCCTGGAGAAGGAAATGGCAACACACTCCAGTATTCTTGCCTGGGAAATCCCATGGTCAGAGGATCCTGGTGGGCTACAGTCCATGGGGTCACAAAGAGTTGGACACGACTGAACGACTAAAAGGGCGTGCTCTACCAGGGTGGAAAGGGGACAGGATTCCAAGTGCAGCTTCTTTTGATCACAGAGCTTTTCTCTGAAGTCAAAGGAAGGACTTTCACGTATGAGGCATAAACCTGACCAAAATTTTCCTCTATAAACAGATGATGCCAGAGGCAGCGCTATCAGGAGACAATGCTAGAGGCAGTGCTGCCCGTTAAGAGGCTAATGGAGCCACATACTTGAGATGGACAGTGTGTCAGAGCCAGAGGCTGGAGCGCACCTCTTCAATTTCCCATCAACGTGGGAATTGATTTAACATTAGAGCTCATCCTGACCCTTGCTCACACCCATTGTTTGTGAAACGAGTGGTAAGGTGGAGTCCAGTTACCCTGGGAAGCTCGGTCCCTCTTTCTAGATCTCTGCTGTGATCAGGCTTTTACTTCAGTAATGGTGTCTTTTCCTCTAAGGCTATGTTGATGAAACAAATCTTTAATGTCTTAGCTGTAGTCTCAGTGGGGTAGAGATGCTTCTTAACATTGAAAACCTGGAACTAAGAAAATGACCTCTGCCTCAAATGATAATATCCAGGTGCTAGGACAAACCAGTTTTTACAAAACAAGTTTGACTGACTTTAACTTGATCTGTGGAAATAGTGTAAATCAAATAGCTTAAACAGTTAACAGAAGATAAATTACTAATATATCAACAACTATAAATTAATATAATAAGAGCAGCTACCAATTGTTACAAAACTCTTTTAATATAAAAATGGAACAGTTTAGGGACTTCCCTGGCAGTCTAGTGGTTAAGACTTTACCTCCAATGTAGTAGGTGAGGGTTCAACCCCTGGTCAGGGAGTTTAAAAAACCCCACATGCCTTGAGGTCAAAAATCCAAAACAGAAAACAGAAGCAAGAGCTCTGTAATAATCTAGAGAGGTGGGAGGGGGATGGAAGTGGGAGGGAGGTTTATGAGGGAGGGGACATGTGTATGCCTATGGCTGATTTATGTTGATGCAGACCATCACCATATTGTAATTATCCTCCAATTAAAAATAAAATTAAAAAAAAAAAACAAAACTAACAGCAATACAAAAAACAAGCAATATTCCACAAATTAAATAAAGACTTTTAAGAATGGTCTACATCCAAAAATGGAACAAATTAGCATTTAGAAACAGATCAATTGTAGGTTTGCCTAAATAAACACAAGGAGGGCATTTTAATTCAGTGGGAAATGGTTTATTTTATAAATATTGCTGACATAATTGACTGTTATATAAGTAATAGCTTTTGGAAGTTTTTGTTACCTGCAGCCAAATCCATAACCTAACTAAAGTAGAACACATTCCTTCCTGCTTGATACCCTGAACAAGCAAAAATTTTAAATGTATTAAATAGGGTCTTTCCTGGTGGTACACTGGTTAAGAATCGGCCTTCCAATGCTGGGGACTTGGGTTCCATCTCTGGTTGGGGAACTAAGATTCCACATGCCATGGGGCAACTAAGCCTGAGTGCCACAACAAAAGATCCTCTGCACTGCAACTAAGACAACACACAGCCTAAAATAAATATTTTTTAAATGAATTAAATAAAGATCTAAATATACCATTTACCAATAATCACAGTTTGGAGACTCTGCATAGAATGAATACATCATAAGAACCTTAAAGGCTCCCAGGTGGCACAGTGGCAAAGAATCTACCTGTCAATGCAGCAGATGCAAGAAACACAGATTCAAGCCTTGGGTTGGGAGGATCCCCTGGAATAGGAAATGGCAACCGACTCCAGTATTCTTGCCTGGAAAATTCCAAGGACAGGGAAGCCTGGTGGGCTACAGTCCATGTGGTCACAAAGTCAGACATGATTGAGTGACTGAGCGTGCGTGTGTGTGCGCGCGCACACACACTCACACACACACACACGTGTATAACATTAAAAAAACTTAAAGATTCTGACTGCAGAATTATTTATTATAGCAAATGTTTCTAAATATGGGAGTAATTAAATATGGTGTAACATGCCCTTTCTGTGATACGCTGTCGTTGTTAAGTTGCTCAGGCATGTCAAACTCTTTGTGACCCCATGGACTGCAGCACGCCAGGCTTCCCTGTCCACCATTTCCCAGAGTTTGCTCAAACTCATGTGCATCGAGTCGGTGATGCCATCCAACAATCTTGTCCTCTGTCTTCCCTTCTCTTCCGCCTTCAATCTTTCCCACTCTCAGAGTCTTTTCCAATGAGTCGGCTCTTCGAATCAGGTGGCCAAAGTATTGGAGCTTCAGCTTCAACATATGTCCCTCCAATGAATATTCAAGAGTGATTTTCTTTAGGATTGACTGGTTTGATCTCCTTGCAGTCCAAGGGACTGTTAAGAATCTTCTCCAGGACCACAGTTCGAAAGCATCAATTTTTCGGCACTCCGTGTTTTTTATGGTCCAACCCTCACATCTGTTTCCGTACATGACTACTGGAAAAACCAGTAGCTTTGACTACATGGACCTTTGTCGGTAAAGTAATGTCTCTGCTTTTTAATACGCTGTCTAGGTTCATTATAGCTTTTTTCCCTAGGAGCAAGTGTCTTTTAACTTCATGGCTACAGTCACTGTCTGCAGTGATTTTGGAGCACAAGAAAATAGTCTATCACTGTTTTCCATTTGCTATGGAGTGATAGGACCTGATCCCATGATCTTAGGTTTTTGAATGTTGAGTTTTAAGCCATCTTTTTCACCTTCATCATGAGGGTCTTTAGTTCTTCTTCACTTTTGGCAATTAGGGTGGTATCATCTGTGCATCTGAGGTTATTGGTACTTCTCCAGTCTTGATTTCAGCTTGTGCTTCATCCAGCCTGGAATTTTGCATGATGTACTCTGCATATAAGTTAAAAAAACAGGCTGACAATATACAGCCTTGATGCCCTCCTTTCCCAATTTTGAACCAGTCTGTTGTTCCATGTCTGATTCTAACTGTTGCTTCTTGACCTGCATACAGGTTTCTCAGGAGGCAGGTAAGGTGGTCTGGTATTCCCATCTCTTCAAGGATTTTCCACAGTTTGTTGTGATCCACACAGTCAAAGGCTTTAGTGTAATTAATGAAGCAGAAGTAGATATTTTTCTGGAATTAAATTGCTTTTTATATGGGCCAGTGGATGTTGGCAATTTGATCTCTGGTTCCTCTGCCTTTTCTAAATCCAGCTTGAAGACGTTCTCTGTTCATGTACTGTTGAAGACTAGCTTGAAAAATTTTGAGCATTACTTTGCTAGCATGTGAAATGAGTGCAATTGTGTGGTACCTTGAACATTCTTTGGCATTGCCCTTCTTTTTTTGCATTACCCTTCTTTGGGATTAGAATGAAAACTGACCTTTTCAAGTCCTATGGCTACTGCTAAGTTTTCCAGTTTTGCTGGCATATTGACTGCAGCACTTTAACAGCATCATCCTTTAGGATTAGAAACAGCTCAGCTGAAATTGCATCACCTCCACTAGCTTTGTTCACAGTGATGCTTCCTAAGGCCCACTTGACTTCACACTTCAGAATGGCTCTAGGTGAGTGATCACACCACTGTAGTTCCAAGTCATTAAGACCTTTTTTGTATAGTTTTCTGTGTATTCCTGCCACCTCTTCTTAATACCTTCTGCTTTTGTTAGGTCCATACTATTTCAGTTCTTTATTGTGCCCATATTTGCATGAAATGTTCCCTTGGTATCTCTAATTTTCTTGAAGAGATGCTAGTCTTTCCCATTCTATTGTTTCCCTCTATTTCTTTGCATTGATCGCTTAGGAAGGTTTTCTTATCTCTCCTTGCTATTCTTTGGAACTCTGCATTCAGATGGATATATCTTTCCTTTTCTCCTTTGCTTTTCACTTCTCTTCTCAACTATTTGTAGGGCCTCTTCAACCATTTTGTCTTTTTGCATGTTTTTTTCTTGGGGATGGTTTTGATCACTGCCTCCTGTACAGTGTTATGAACCTCTGTCCATAGTTCTTCAGGCACTCTGTCTATTGCCGGAGCCAGCCGGCAAAGTCGATCAGGTCCCGAGAACGTGCATGACGTGGCTGAGAAAGAATACTGCAGCAAAAGAATACTACAACAAAGATGGGGTTGAGAGGATCAGACACGTCTCCACAAAGGGAAGCAGTCTGACCACGACTTTATTCAGCATCTTATATTTATACAGGAGAGCGTGAGAAAGACAAGACAGTTAACATTCTTCTTGGCTGACCTATACATCTTACTAAAAGTCACAAGAAATCTTGAGAGCATGGGAATGGCACCCTGTTATTATTTCTTACACCAGATAACATTTCCTTGTGCGTGAGAAGTTTGTCCAGAACTCCAGGTGTCTGCAGTAAATAATCGCCTAATCTCTGGGGTGGCGGGACAGAGAGCTATGTTTGCAAGCAAACCCTCAAGGACTGAGGCAGCTCCCAGGGCTGTGTCCTTTAGATAAAGGACCCCTTCTCATGGGCAGCTACCCTCAGTCTATCATATCTAATCCCTTGAATTTATTTGCCATTTCCACTGTATAATTGTAAAGGATTTGATTTAGGTCATACCTGAATGGTCTAGTGGCCTTCCCTACTTTCTTCAATTTAAGTCTGAATTTGGCAATAAGGAGTTCATAACCCGAGGCACAGTCAGCTCCTGGTCTTGCTTTTGCTCACTGTAGAGAACTTCTCAATCTTTGGCTGCAAAGAATATAATCAGTCTGATTTCGGTATTGACTGTCTGGTGATGTTCATGTGTAGAGTCTTCTCTTGTGTTGTTGGAAGAGGGTGTTTGCTATGACCTGTGCTTTCTCTTGGCAAAAGTCCATTAGTCTTTGCCCTGCTTCATTTTGTACTCCAAGGCCAAACTTGCCTGTTATTCCAGGTATCTCTTGACTTCCTACTTTTGCATTCCAGTCCCCAATGATGAAAAGGACATCTTTTTAGGGTGTTAGTTCTAGAAGGTCTTGTAGGTCTTCATAGAACCATTTAACTTCAGCTTTTTCAGCATTACTGGTCGGGGCAAAAAACATCTTTTTTGGTGTTATTTCTAGAAGGTCTTTATTTCTAGAATGATCAAACCAGTCAGTCCTAAAAGAAATCAGTCCTGACTATTCATTGGAAGGACTGATGCTGACCCTGAAGCTCCAATACTTTGGCCACCTGATGCGAAGAACTGACTCACTGGAAAAGACCCTGATGCTGCGCAAGATTGAAGGCAGGAGGAGAAGGGGACAGAGGATGAGATAATTGGATGGCATCACTGACTCGATGGACATGAGCTTGAGCAAGCTCCAGGAGTTGGTGATGGACAGGGGAGCCTGGTGTGCTGCAGTTCATGGGGTGGCAAAGAGTCGGACATGACTGAGCAACTGAACTGACTGAACAGACTAGAAGGTCTTGAAGGTCTTCGGCATTAGTAGTTGGGGCATAGACTTGGATTACTGTGTTATTGAATGGTTTGCCTTGGAAATGAACAGAGATCAGAGAAGCAAAAAAAATCAGGGGGCCTATTTTTTCAGGTTTCTTCAGGGAGAAAAATGAAACTGTTAGAAGATGAAATATATGCAGTTTGTGGGCTGAGTCACTAATTGTTTGCAGGAATTTTCTTATATATTTTTTTCAAGTGTGACCTTTCATTGATATGTTAAGAAATACAGAATTAGAAGAAACTAGTTTGAAATGATGGCTCGCTTCTACTTAGAAAATCTGAATACAAAGGAACTAATGGGAACCACAAAGATCAGGGTGCCAAGGTTTTAAGAATATTTTAGGTTTGCAAATAATAGCTAGTATGCTTGTAATCTCAACAATACATTTTTCTCTGATAAAGAATATCCTTTTCCAGAAGGTTTACAGTGTGGCCATCTCCTGCTGGAAGCCTGTGATGCTGGAATCAGGCCACTTTCTGTCTGTCTTTACAGGACACCGGGCTGCACTCTAAGAAATTTCTAGCTGTCCCCTGGATCCTGACCATCATATGGGCAGAGAAATTGGTGACATTTTTCTTTTGCCTGTTGAAATGACACAGATTCTTTCTGTTTCCTGATGTGGGTAAAGTGTGGAACCCAGTGATGATTTCTCCTTCAAGAAATGTACATCCTAGTCCAAACGAGGGTGAGCCCCCCTCCAGCAGTGAGAGATTCTGCATGTGTGTGACCTGTGCCTCCTAGGAGAGCAGCTTTAAGCTAATTTAAACCTGGCCAAGTTTAAATTAAATCTACCATTTATGTGGTAGATTTAGACTTCTCTACACTGATGATGTTTAGACATGACCGTGTACTTTCTACAATGAGAACATTTAGACCTGACCCTGTTCTGTGCGCTAGGACTGGAGACCTGGATAGGACCTGGCCTGCCTCTGTCCTGGAAAACTCCATGCCTGCGTCTGAATGTCAGCCCTCAGATGTCTGGGGTCTGGAGCTGAGGTGGCTGCTCTGGGCAACGTGCTCTTCTCTGAGGGGGTTCCGTGGCCCTCCCGGTGTTGGGACTGCAGTGGGCTCTGAGTCTCTCCCCCTGCCAGGTTCCCCCTCCCTGGGGCATGGAGGCTCCTCAGGTGGGCTACCTGGTAATTATTCCAATTTTCCAGCATATTTGGGTTGAGTAGGGAGGCAGGTTCACCTGCTGAGCTGATTCCAGGGATCAGGCAAGAAGTCAATGGGCAGCAGGTGAGGTTGCCGCTGTGATCTCCTTCTGGTCGATTCTCCTCAGAAGAGAACAGGGCTGCCCCCTGTCCTTCAGCCCAGCTCTCCTGTTTTCTCATCATCTCAGCAGCACAGGAAAGACAGAGCCTGCCAGAACCAAGGTAGTGTGTTCAACTCTAGTACGAGCTTTCAAACCAGCAAAAAACTCACACAGAACCAAAGTGACAACAAGAGGGGCCTGACTTCTCAGGGACCACCGTGGGGAGAGGAGAGGACCCTTCACTTCTTTCTAGGGTCCCAGGAGGCCCCAGGGGCCTAGCTGCTTTACACACTGGGGGCCCGCTGACCACAGCCATGGTGTCCTGACCGAGGGGACGTGTGACCCCAGGTGGGGGGGGGGTCTGGGGACTGTGTGAGTCTCACCCCCTCTGCATGGTCAGGATTGTGTGCGGGGAGACCTCACACACAAAGCTAAGATAGAGGGAAGAACACGTGAGAGCTTCACTTGTGTTTAGGAATGAATACTTTAGTGTATTCACTTTACACAGGCCTGTACCTGTTTGCCTCTTTACCACTGCGAGGTTCACCCTCCCTGGGGCTCCTGGGAACTCCTCAGGTGGGCTACCTGGTAATTATTCCAATTCACCAGAATGAACATGGCGAGAAGAGAGGCAGGCTCCTGGTGGATTGACTGCAGGGCACATGGATCAGGCAAAAAGCCAGTGGGATCAGGTGAGGTTGCTGCCGTGACCTCCTTCAGGTCGACCGCCCTACTCAGCAGAGACCAGACCTGCCCCTCGTCTTCCAGCCCTGCATCTGGTGTATTGTCTCAGCTCCTCAGCGGGACGAGAAAGGACCGAGCCTGCCAGAACCAAGGTAGTGCCTTCAACATGATCATGACAGCCATAGAAACAGTTAATATCACAGAACCAAAGGGAAAGGGGAGGACTTCTGTGGGACAATGTGGGGAGAGGAGACCGACCCTACCCTTCTTTCTACCATCCCAGGAGGTTACGGGAACCCCCTCGTTTCTGCCTTAGGGGTCCAACCAGCAGAAACTGGTGTCCTAAGCAAGAGTTGTGTGACCCCAAGTGCAGTGTCTGGGAGGTGGAATCACTTTGGAGGCTGGAAATGTGCTGGGTCTGGAAATTGTGTGGGTCTCATCCCATCCACATGAGTCAGGAACCTGTACCTGGAGACCCTGTGTCTGCTCTTTATCTGCAGCATGTCTTGTCCCCCCTGAGATTCCCATCCTCTGAATTGATGGTGTTGCCCTGATTGACCTGTGGGTCCTTTTCCTTCTGTTCATCTTCAGGCACCTTTGAGTGGGTTGCTGCTGTGTGTTATGCTGGGTGACATCACCTTTGGTGGTGTCATATTAATGTCATAACATAGCACATCGAATTTATAGGGTCACCGTGGTCTGGTTTCTTCTAGAATGAGTTCATGTAATTTAATATGTAATTTATTGTTATTTTATATTGGAATAGCATTGATTTCCAACATTTTGTTTGTTTTAGGTGTACATGAACTTGATTCAGTTATACATGGATGTCTATGCTTTTTCTATTTTTTTCCTCATATAGGATATTACAGATTTTTTTTCCAGTAGAGTTCCCTATTCTATTCAGTAGATTCTTTTTCATTATCAACTTGATATATGTGAGTGTGTATATTTTCATCCCAAACTCTTTATTCTGCTCCTGTAACTTTCTTTTGATAATCATAATTTGGTTTTCTCAGGCTGTGAGTCTGTTTTGTTTTGTACATTAGTTCATTGGTATGAATTTATAGATTCCACCTGTATGTGATATCTTAGGATATTTGTCTTTTTCTCTCTGACTTACCTCACTTAGTATGAAAGTCCATCAACAATACTGCCAGTATGATTGTTTTGTTTTGTTTTATGGCTGAGTAATGTTCCAGTGTGGGGCTTTCCCGGTAGGTTCGTGGTAAAGACTCCCCCTGAAGTGCAGGGACGTGGGTTTGATCCCCGAGTTTGGAAGATTCCCTTGAGGAGGGCTTGGCAACCCACTCCAGTACTCTTGCCTGGGAAATCCTGTAGACAGAGGAGCCTGATGGGGTACAGTCCATGGGGTGGCAAAGAGTCAGACATGACTGAGCGACTAGACAACAACAGCATTTGTTTTAAGGTGTGTATTTTGACTGGAACAGAGCTAGTTACTCCTCCCCTGCTGGAAGCCAGCGTGAGGACCTCCATCCGTGGCAAAGGTCATGAGGAAGGAGGCTCGACATACGCAAAGGCGGGATCAAGCCTCAGGAGTCCCCCTGGAAATTCTCGAGCATCTACCCCCAAAACCAGAGTCTGCCTACTTTACTACTTTGTGCTCTCACCTACACCTCTGACTTTACGGGGGGCTGTCCCCCACCACCTCTTTTGGAGAAGGAGTTAACTTAGAGCTCCAGTTAATAATTATTCCTGGGTGTTATAGGAGTGTTTCAACCTACAAACTCCTCTGAAGGTTCTCTAGCCTGCCTGACAGGCTTGTCTGGCCACATGTGATTGCTCACAGCCTCCCAACCGTGAGAGGCACAAGATGCTTTAAACCTTCTAAAAACAGGTTCTTTAGAGAAGTTAGAAAACTATTAGCATAAGTATAGTGGGCTGATTAGAAATTGTATTGGTGAAGGGTTTTTCATTTGTTGAGCCAATGTTCGCGGCTAAGTTTCCACATGCCCTGCCCTTATACACATTAATGAATATATAGAAGAAATAAGTATTAACCTTTGATATTAATCACGTTAGACCTTAGGCTAAGCAAATTCTTTCCTTAATTAAAACCGACTACACCCTCACCCTATAGGAATGTAACTTTATTTGGGTGGTGTCTGTTTTAAGAATAATCACCCCTGGAGAAATAAGTGTTGACTGACCGCTGTCACAAGGAGAGGGTCATAAATTGTCAGCAGGCTCCCTGGCCAGAAGATGATGTAACACCCCTAAGACCTCTGTATACATCTGTATGAAGCACCTGACTTTGATAAAAGTCAGGACTGCTGACCCCGCGTGACTTTTGTATAACATCTCAGTGTATAAAAACAGACCCTGGAAAATAAAGAATTGGGATCAGTTCCTTGAAAGACTGGTCTTCCCATGTCGTTCTCTCTCTCAAACTCTGGCTGAGTTTCCATCTGGAGCACGGAGCCCACCAAGCTTACTAATTTTGCCTGGGCTTCTAAGATCCGACCGGGGAGGCCTCAGTGTCTCCTCTCCTTCGGGAGAATGGAAGGACGCCTGCGGCCTATGTAAGTGGTGCAAACTTCTTGTCTTGAAGTTTTATTGGTTTCCCTCGTAAACCAAGCTACTCAGCCTCTTTCCTCCACTGAATTTTCCTGCTGAGCTATCCTCATTCTATTACTCTTTATATCTCTAATTAATATCTAATTAAAGCCAGTGTATTCGCCAACGCCATCTCCCCTTCGAACTCCCTGGATCAGCCGGGGCTGGACCTCGGCACTTGCCCTTTTCTTATTTGGTAACCATAATTTTTTTTTCTAAGTCTGTGGATCTGTTTCTCTTTCTAATGAAGTTCATTCATATCCATTTTTAGATTCCACCAGAAGTGGTATTATATGACACTTGTCTTTCCCCATCTCACTTCACTTAGTATGATCACCTATAGTTTCTTCCCTATAACTGGATGTGGCATTATTTCATCCTTCTCTATGTCTGAGTAATATTGCATTGTGTGTATGTACCCCATCTTCTGTATCCATTCATCCATTCATGAACACTTAAGTTGCTTCTGCATCTTGGCTATTGTACCCAGTGGTACCATGATGTTTGGGTACAGGTGTTTACAAATTTTGGTTTTCTCTGGATCTATGCCTTGGTATGAAATTGCTGCATCACTTGAGTTTTTTTTTAAGAACCTCCATAATGTTCTGCCTAGTGGGTATACTGATTTACATTCCTACCAACAGTGTAGGAGGGCTCCCTTCTCACCACACCCTCTTCAGAATTTATACTTGTAGATTTTTTGAGATGGTCATTCTGATCGATCAATGCGAGGTGATACCTCATAGTATATTTGATTTGCCTTTCTCTAGGAACTAGTGATGCTGAGCATCTTTTCATGTGCTTTATGGCCATCTATGACTTCTTTAGGGAAATGTGCATTTAGATCTTTGGACGATTTTTTGTTAGGTGAGTTGTTGTTGTTGTTGAGCTGTACGAGTTGTTTGTATGTGTTGGAGATAAATTCCCTGTGGGTATCTTCGGTTGCAAGGATTATTTCCATTCTGAGGGTTGTCTTTTTCTTTAACCAATGGTTTCCTTTGCTGTGCAAATGCTTTTAATGTTTATTAGGTCCCATTTTTATTTTTCATGATCACAAATGCTGAATTTTATGTCAAAGTATGTTCTGCTTTCTTCCTCAAGAGTTTCATGGTATCTCTCCTTTTATTTAGATCTTTAATTTGTCTGGAGTTTCTTTTTCTGTGTGGTGTTAGGGAGTATTCTAATTCCATTGTCATTTTCATTGCTAAGAAACCTGCCTGGTGTCCTCCACTGCGGCTGTTTTCTATTTCCATTTCCAGCATCTGGTGTAGGAGAGTTCCCTTTTCTCCATACCCTCTCCAGCATTAACTTTTTGTAGAGTTTCTGTTTATGGCCATTCTGACCTGGTGTGAGGTATTTGAAGTTTTGATTTGCATTTCTCCCATCTTTAGTGATATTAACATCATTTCATGTCTTTTTTTTTTTTTAAGACAATGTGAGTTAACTTATTTATTCAAATTGGGTTTTTGAACACCTGCCCTGTTTTGGATATTTTTCTGATGACCTTCCCTAGGACATTTCTTGAGGGCAGGTATTTTTTACTTATAGCCTCACAGTCCACAGGGTCGCTACAAGTTGGACACGACTGAGTGACTTCACTTTCACTTTTCACTTTCATGCATTGGAGAAGGAAATGGCAGCCCACTCCAGTGTTCTTGCCTGGAGAATCCCAGGGACGGGGGAGCCTGGTGGGCTGCCGTCTATGGGGTCGCACAGAGTCGGACACGACTGAAGCGACTTAGCAGCAGCAGCAGCAGCAGCAGCCACAGGCCTTGTGAATATCAGGTGCCCATCAGCATTGGTTTCAAAGGTTTGTTGTGAGAAATGACCACAAGGTGGCAGCATGTCTTTATGCCCAACTCTGGTTACTGGGGGAACCAGAGCCTTAGGGAAAGTCGTGTTCCTGGATTGTCAGTTAGAGTGGAATGTGCCAGAAGAAACACCCAAGGCTTGTGTCCCATTCCTTCTTCCTTACCCCCACCCCCTGGACAAATCCTAATTCCTGCAATCCCACTCTGTGGAGGGTGCTTTCATCCATAGATGGGGTGACCGTAAAGAAGGAGCCTAGAGATGGGAACCCCAACACCAGGAGACGTGGAGCCCACGGGGCTTTTCAAAGCTCTTCCAGCCCAGAGGCTCCACATCCTGCGGGTGCAGTAGGCGTAGTTTCCCTGCAGGAGGACCCCCTGGATCTGGAGCTTGTGGGCCCCTGCAGAGGCGAGCAGGCACGCCAGGTCCTTGGGGCAGGGCTCATTGGCTGGTATATCCTCCGAGCTCCGTCAGCCCCATGACTGTCCATCCTTGGGAACTAAGCCTGCCCAGGCTTCAGGGATGTGCCAGCAGCCCAGGGCACCAAGGCCTGAGGGGAACAGAGTCAGCATTTTCTTTTTATAATTCGTATTTTGTATTAGCATACAGGTGCCTTACAATGTGGTAGGGTGTGTTTGTTTGTTTTAGGTGCACACCAAACATGATTCCCTTTGCATAGATGCGGACATGTCTTTTTTTTTTTTTTTTTTTCAGTGTTACAGCTCTATTTTATTTAGAAGATAGCAGGAGAGTAAGAGAGAGAGAGAGAAAGAGAAGAGTGCACGCACGTGGGAGAGAGAGTCCGAGAGAAAGCGCTTTGGCTCCTCCTTTTATATGTTTTTTCCTCCATCTGGGCCTGCCCTATGCAAATTGGGCTTAGCCAGGAGTGCTGTTTGTTCTGTTTGTTCTGCCTGAAGTCTTCACTCTGGTCCTTGGACCTTCCTTGTCTTAGCCACCGCCATTTTGGACTCCTTTTCCCTATTCTACCTACCTAACATTCCCCCCTCAAGAGATGGGAGGCCCAATTCTTTGGGAATAGGGGCGTCGAGGTCTTTCTGGCTACTTCCTGCTGAACTAGGGCGGTGAGGTGTATTGGGCCTCCCTCTCTTGCTAGTCTCAATCCTCAGAGCCCTTATAGCGGTGTCCAAGGGTGTGTGATATATTCCGTGGTTAGCTGTAGTTTTATATCTTTGTTGAACTGGCACTGCATGTTGTAGCTGGTTGACCTTAACCGGAGGTCTTCTGGAATCTGAGACTGGGCCACGTGAGCTTTCTGCTGAGTTAGTTTTTCGCTGTCCCAGTTTCCAGCAAGATGGGCCTTCCCCTGAGCTGGGTTTCTTCGCCTTCTGCTTCTAGCGTGGGAGCTTTGCTGAGTTGGGCTCCTGCTGTGTTTGGCCTCTTCCACGCAGAGGTTGTTTCAGCCAGGTTATATCTGAGTCACGGCACCATAGATGTCACGCGAGTGTATGTTCCTCGGTTCTTTGTCTCATCACAACAAAGATTTGGAGCGACAGACATTAAAGCCCTCGGCGCGTCACAGCTCTTGGGTCTTGGAGAAACCGTGCTACAGCTCTTAGGCAAATCATTGTTACAGCTCTATTGTATTTAGAGGATAGCAGGAGAGTGAGAGAGAGAGAGAAAGAAAAGAGTGCACGCACGTGGGAGAGAGAGACCCCGGACATGTCCTTTTTTGGGTTTCCTTCCCATATAGTTTATTATGCGGTGTTGATTAAGGGTCCTCGTTGATTATTTTTAAAAGAGTGTGTGTATGTTCATCTCTACCTGCTCGTTTCTCACCACCCATCTCCTTTCCCTCTGAGGCCATTTCTCTTTGGTAGAGACGTTCATATGCATCCATTTTTAGACTCCACCACTAAGTGTTACCATATGACCCTTGTCTTTCTCTGTCTCACTTAGTGTGATCGTCTCTACGTCCTTCCTTGTTGCTGGGCATGGCATGATGTCACCCTTTTATGGCTGAGCGATATTGCTCTTTGTGCGTGTACCCTGTCTTGTTTACCCTTTCATCTTTCTGTATCCACTGAGGCTTCAGCCCTGTCTTGGCTCTTGTAAATAGTGCTGCCATCGATGTTGAGGTGCACCTGTCTTTTATTTTTTTATTTTTAATTTTTTTTTTAGTTTCAGGAAGGAGTTTTACAGACCATTTTCAAGGCCATCATATTCAGCCATAGATATTATGCAATACATAATATGTACTTCAGAACTGTACATTTCCAAAGGGCACAGTTCATATAAACTAATGACACCCCTTCAGAGGTGAGCAAAGAGGTGGCCCTCTTTATAGCAATTCCTTAAACTCCAGGCTAAAAACTCTTGGACCAAGTGAACTCTAAAAGTCTTTATGGATCTTATTGTTGTTCAACTGCCAAGTGGTGTCCAAGTCTTTGCAATCCCATGGACTGCAGCACGCCAGGCTTTCCTGTCCTTCAGTGTCTCCTGGAGTTTGCTCAAACTCGTGTCCATTGATTCAGTGATGCCATCCAACCATCTCATTCTCTTTTTAAGGATCTGAATGTCCCTAATTCCACAGTGACATTATTATTTTCAAAAACCTTGTGTTAGCTCAAGCTTTGAAATGAAACTCTAACCCCTAAATGTGGCTCTTTTTGGAGAAAGGATACTTATACTTAAATGATGCCATAAGGGTGGGACCCTGATCTAATAAATTTGGTGTCCTTGGAAGAAGCAGCAACACCAGGAGTGTGCAGCTATGGAGAAAAGAGCCATGTGAAGACAAGAGAGAAAGTGGCCATCTGCAAGTCAAGGAGAGAAGCCTCAGGAGAGACATCACCACTGGCACCTGGATCCTGGACTTTCAGCACTATGAGGAAGTACACTTCTGTTGTTTAAGCCATCTAGTCTGGTGTATTCTATTTCAAAGCTTGAGCTAGCACCTGTCTTTTAAAATTATGGTTTTCTCTGGATCTGTGCCCAGGAATGGGATTGCTGGGTCCTGTGGTGCTTCTCAGTTTAGTTTTTGATGAAACTTTGTCCTGTTCTCCTTGGTGGATTTCCTGACTTTCATTCCCACCAACAGGGAGGAGGGTTCTTTTCCTCCATTCCCTCTCCAGCACTTACTGTTGTAGATTTTCTATGCAGACCTTTCTGACGTGTGTGAGGTGATGCCACACTGTACTTCAGATTCGCAGTTCTCTAATACTCATAGACGCTGAGCATCTTTTCATGTGCTTCAGGCCCATCTCTCTGTCTTCTGTGGAGAAAGGTCCACTTAACTCTTGTGCCTCTATTTGACTGGGTTGTTTCTTTGATATCGAGGTGCACAAGCTGTTTGTTTTAGAGAGAAATTCCTCATGGGTGTTTTTGTTTGCAAATATAGTTCCATTTGGAGGGTTGTCTTTTGTTATGTTTATGGTTTCCTCTGCTATGCCAGTGCTTTTAAGGGGAATTAGGTCCCATTTATTTATTTTTGTTTTATTTTTGATGATTCTAAGAGGTGGGTCAAAAAAGAACTTGCTTCATTTTGTGTCACAGAGTGTTCTGCTGTTTTCCTCAGAAGTTTCATTATATATATATATATATATATATATATATATATCCTTTTATTTAGATCTTTAATCTATTTGGAGTTTATTTTTGTGTATGCTGTTAGGGAGTATTCTAATTGCATTTCATTATCATTTCTTAAAAAACCTGTACGTTGGTCTCCATAGTGGCTGTTACTAATTTATCTTTTCACTGACAGTGTAGGAGGGTTCTCTTTTTCACTTTTTCCAGCATTTATATGTTTGTTCACAGGTGGACAATGGCGGTTGTGAACTGTGTGAGGAAATTATTGTTGTTCAGTCACTCAGTTCTGTCTGACTCTTTGTGACCCCATGGACTGCATCATACCTTGCTTCTCTGTCCTTCTCTTCGAATCAGGTGGCCAAAGTATTTGAGCTTCAGCATCAGTCCTGCCAATGAAAATTCAGGGTTTATTTCCTTTAGGATTCACTGGTTTGATCTCCTTGCTGTCCAAGGGTCTCTCAACCTTCTTCTCCAGCACCACAGTTTGAAAACATCAATTCTTCATCACTCAGCCTTCTTTATCGTCCAACTCTCACATCCGTACATGACTACTGGAAAACGATTTTGACTATACCAATATATTTGACTATGCCAAATTAATGTCTCTGCTTTTTAATATGCTGTCTAGGTTTGTCATAGCTTTTGTTCCAAAGGGCAAGCATCTTTTAATTTCATGGCTGCAGTCACTGTCCGCAGTGATTTTGGAACCCAAGAAAATAAAGTCTGTCATTGTTTCCATTGTTTCCCCATCTATTTGCCATGAAGTGATGGGACTGGTTGCCATGATCTTAGTTTTTTGAATGTTGAGTTTTAAACCAGCTTTTTCACTCTCCTCTTTCACCTTCATCAAGAGGCTCTTTAGTTCCTCTTCATTTTCTGCCATTAGGGTGGTGTCATCTGCATATCTAAGTTTATTGATATTTCTCCTATGAATCTTGAATCCAGCTTGTCCTTCATCCAGCCCGGCATTTCACATGATGTACTCTGCATATAAGTTAAATAAGCAGGGTGATAATATAAGCCCTGAAATACTCCTTTCCCAATTTGGAGCCTGTCCCAATTTCCATGTCTGGTTCTAACTGTTGCTTCTTGACCTGCATATAGATTTCTCAGGAGGCAGGTAAGGTTGTCTGGTATTCCCATCTCTAGAATTTTCTGGTGTTTGTTGTGGTCCACACAGTCAAAGTCTTTAACATAATCAATGAAGCAGAAGTAGATGTTTTTCTGGAATTCTCTTGCTTTTTCTATGATCCAACAAGGATGTTGGCAATTCCCTTGCCTTTTCTAATCCAGCTTGTACATCTGTAAAGTCTTCATTCATGTACTATTGAAGCCTGGCTTGAAGGATTTTGAGCATTACCTTGCTATCTTGTGAAATGAGTGCAATTCTGTGGTAGTTTGAACCTTCTTTGGCATTGACCTTATTTGGGATTGAACTGAAAACAATCATTTTCCAGTTCTGTGGTCACTGCTGAATTTTCCAAATTTGCTGGCATACTGAATGCAGCACTTTCACAGCATCATCTTTTAGGATTTGAAATAGCTCAACTGGAATTCCATTGCCTCAACTAGCTTTGTTAGCAGTGATACTTCCTGAGGCCCACTTGACTTCACATTCCAGGATGTCTGTCTCTAGGTGAGTGATCACACCATCGTGGTTATCTGGGTCATTAAGACCTTTTTTTGTATGGTTTTCCACGTATTCTTATCACCTCTTCTTAATATCTTCTGCTTCTGTTAGGTCCATACTATTTCTGTCCTTTATTGTGCCCATATTTGCATGAAATGTTCCCTTGGTATTTCTAATTTTCTTGAAGAGATTGCTAGTCTTTCCCATTCTATCATTTTCCTCTATTTCTTTGCATTGATCACTGAGGAAGGGTTTCTTATCTCTCCTTGCTATTCTTTGGAACTCTGCATTCAGATGGATATTACTGGGGTCCAGCCCCGGCTGATCCAGGGAGTTCGAAGGGGAGACGGCGTCGGCGAGTACACTGGCTTTAATTAAATGTTAATCAAAGATATAAATAGTAATAGAATGAGGCTAGCTCAGCAGGAAAATTCAGTGGAGAAAAGAGGCTGAATAGCTTGGTTTATGCGGAAAAACAATAAAACTTCAAGCCAAGAAGTTTGCACCACTTACGTAGCCCACAGGTGTCCTTCCGTCCTCCCATGGGAGAGGAGACACTGAGGCCTCCCTGGTCGGAGCTTAGAAGCCCAGGCAAAATTAGTAAGCTTGGTGGCCTCTGTGCTCCAGATGGAAATTCAGCCAGAGGTTGAGAGAAAGAATGACATGGGGAGACCAAGCTTTGGTGAGCAAGACCTGTAGCTTTATTTTCGACAGGGGCTTTTGAACCATAAGTTGCACATAGAGGATAATAGGGGGTGTGAAATCATGCAAAGTCAGCAGTCTTTGATCCTTATCGAAACCAGGGTTTCTTTTCTTCAAATTTATCGTATACAAATGGTTTAGATGATTTACATCATCTTCTGGCCAGAAGGCCTATTAACATTTTATGACTCTGACAAAGGTTTGTCAACCATAAGACTTATTTTCTCTAAGAGTAATTATTTTAAAGTTTGGCGCCATCCTCTGAAGGTGTTAAAGTTGCATTCCTATAGGGCAGAGGTGCAGTGGGTTTACAACAAAGGAAAGAATTTATTACCTTAAGGGTCTAACGTTGCTAACACCAAGGCCACTACTTATTTTTTCTACATACCAACTATATTAATTAATACACATTCAAGGATACAATACAGGGGAGGTGGAAACTTGGCAGCAAGCATTGGCTCATCAATGAAATCTTCTACTAGTTTTATTCTGACAGTTTCTAACTCTCCGAGAGGCTCTAAGATATTTGAATATCTTAAGCTTCCCATGCCTCTCTCGGCTGGGAGACTGTAAACAATCGTATGCATAGCTGTCGGAGTCTGGGTAAATTTGTCTGGCAAGTTAGAGAGCCATCTGAGGGGTTTGGATTTAAACACTTCTATTATGCCCAGGAACTTTATTAACTGGAGCTGTAAGTTAACTCCTTTTCAGAGAGAGCGAGATGGTGGTGGGGGACAGCCCC
Organism: Bubalus bubalis; assembly: GCF_019923935.1. Taxonomy (NCBI): domain Eukaryota; kingdom Metazoa; phylum Chordata; class Mammalia; order Artiodactyla; family Bovidae; genus Bubalus; species Bubalus bubalis. The sequence continues at coordinate 116,678,867 of NC_059161.1, read as the reverse complement.
CGTAAAGTCAGAGGTGAGAGCGCAAAGCAGTAAAGTAGGCAGACTCTGGTTTTAGGGGTAGATGCTTGAGAATATCCAGGGGGACTCCTGAGGCTCGACCCCGTCTTTGTGTATGCCAAGCCTCCTTCCTCATGACCTTTGCCACGGGCGGAGTTCCTCACGCTGGCTCCCGGCAGGATATATCTTTCCTTTTCTCCTTTGCCTTTCACTTCTTTTCTCAGCTATTTGTAAGGGCTCCTCAGACAATCATTTTGCCTTTTTTGCATTTCTTTTTCTTGGGAATAGTTTTGATCACTACCTCTTGTACAATGTTATGAACCTCTGTCCATAGTTCATCAGGCACTCTATCTATCAGATCTAGCCCCTTAAATCTATTTCTCACTTCCACTGTATAATTGTAAGGGATTTGATTTAGGTCATACCTGAATGGCCTAGTGGTTTTCCCTTCTGTCTTCAAGTCTGAATTTTGCAATAAGGAGTTCATAATCTGAGTCACAGTCAGCTCCGGGTCTTGTTTTTGCTGACTGTATAGAGCTTCTTCATCTTTGGCTGCAAAGAATAGAATCAGTCTGAATTTGATATTGACCATCTTGTGATGTCCGTGTGTAGAATCTTCTCTTGTGTTGTTGGAAAAGGGTGTTTGCTATGAACAGTGCATTCTCTTGGCAAAAGTCTTATTTAGCCTTTGCCTGCTTCATTTTGTTCTCCAAGGCCAAATTTGTCCGTTACCCCAGGTATCTCTTGACTTCCTAGTTTTGCATTTACACATAGTGGTAAATGTGTACCTTGCTCACCTTGCCCCCTCTCACCGCTGGTAACCGTTAGTACTCTATATCATTGAGTCCGCTTCAGAGAAAAATTCATTTCATGTGAACTCATTCATATATTAAATACCACATAAAATGATATCGTGGAATTTTTCATTGTCTTCCTGACTTCACTTGGTAGGATAATCTCTAGGTTCATGTTTCTGAAAATGACATTATTTTAATATTTTCTCTATTTCATATATGAAAATAGAGATGCATATTTCATATATGAAAAGTGGTAAGTTTTTCTATATTTTCTGTTTGAAAGTAGAGGTGCATATTTCATATATGAAAGTGGTTGAATTTCTTTTATTTATATATGAATGTAGAGCAAGTGAACCAAGTCCTGTCTATACTGATGACGTTTAGACATGACCGGGTGCTTCTACAATGAGAACATTTAGACCTGACCTGATCCTCTGTCTACACTAGGACTGGGGACTTGGGTAGGACCTGGCCTGCCTCTGTCCTGGAAAACTCTGTGCCTTCATCTGAATGTCAGCGCTCAGATGTCTGGGGTCTGGAGCTGAGGTGGCTTCTCTGGGCAGCGTGCTCTTCTCTGAGGGGGCTCCGTGGCCCTCCTGGGGTCGGGGCTGCGGTGGGCTCTTAGTCTCTTCCCCTGCCAGGTTCCCCCTCCCTGGGGCATCGAGGCTCCTCAGGTGGGCTACCTGGCAATCATTCCAATTTTCCAGCACATTCAGGTTGAGTAGGGACGCAGGTTCACCTACTGAGCTGATTCCAGGGATCGGGCAAGAAGTCAACGGGCAGCAGGTGAGGTTGCTGCTGTGATCTCCTTCCGGTCGACTCTCCTCAGAAGAGAATAGGTCTGCTTCCCGTCCTTCAGCCCAGCTCTCCTGTTTCCTTTACACCTCAGTGGGACAAGAAAGACAGAGCCTGCCAGAACCAAGGTAGTGTGTTCAACATGATCATGACAGCTATAGAAACCGTTAATATCACACAGAACCAAAGAGAAAAGAGGAGGACTTCTCTGGGACAATGTGGGGAGAGGAGACCTACCCTGCACTTCTTTCTACCATCCCAGGAGGTTACAGGAATGTAACCTTAGGGGTCCAACCAGCGGAGACCTGGTGTCCCAAGCAAGGGTAATGTGACCCCAGGTGCAGGGATTGGGGAGGGGGTGTCACCTTGGAGACTGTGGACATGTGTCCCCAGGTGCCGGGACTGGGGATGGTGTGGGCCTCACCCCATCTGCACGGGTCAGGAACCTGTACCTGGAGACCCCACATCTGCTCTTTACTTGCAGCATGTCTTGTCTCCTCTGAGATTCCCAACCTCTGAACTGGGGCTGTTGCCCTGATTAACCCGTGGTCCTTTTTCTTCTCTCTCCTTGTTGCTTTCCTTTGAGGTCAGGACCTTTGAGTGAGTTGCTGCTCTGTGGTCTCCTGAGTGAAAACCTTTGCTGGTGTCTTATTCATATCATGACATATCATATATCTAATTCATAGGGTCACCGGTGTCTGATATCCTCTAGACTGACCTCATGTAATTTAATTTTTATTTTGTATTGTAGTAGAATTGATTTTCAATGTTTTGTGTGTTTTAGGTGTACATGAACTCGATTCAGTTACACATGTGTGAACGTCGCTCAGTCGTGTCCAACTCTTTGTGACCTCACAGACTATACCGTGCATGGAATTCTCCAGGCCAGAATACTGGAGTGGATAGCCTTTCCCTTCTCCAAGGGATCTTCCCAATCCAGGGATCGAACACAGGTCTCCCGCATTGCAGGCAGATTCTTTACCAGCTGAGCCACAGGGTGAAGCCCTCAGTTATACACAGACACTTATCTATTCCTTTTCTGTTACTTTCTCATATAGGTTATTACAGTTTATTCAGTATAGTTCCCGGTTCTATTCAGTAGCCTCTTTTTCATTATCAAATTAATATATATTGGTGTATATGTTTTCATCTCAAACTCTTAATTTATCCTTCTCTTCTACCTGTCTTTTGGTAAACATAATTTGGTTTTCTCAGGCTGTGAGTCTGTTCCTCTCTTGTACATTAGTTCATTGGTATGGTTTTATAGAGTCCACCTGCATGTGATATCTTAGGATATTTGTCTTTTTCTGATTTACCTCACTTAGATGAAATGTATCAGTTCATCCATGCTGCTGCCAGTCTAATTATTTTGTTCTAAGGCTGAATAGTATTCCTGGGAAAAAAATGAAGGCAACGTAGTCTTCATTTCTCTGTCAGTGGTCATATTGGTGGATTCTGTGTCTGGGCTATGGTAATAGTGCTGCGGTAAACACTGAGGTGCACACGTCACTATTCTCTCTGGATCTCAGCACAGGAATAGGATCATAGGATCATATGTCACCGCTATGTTTAGCATTTCAAGGAATCTCCACGCTGTCCACATCATGGCTTCCTCATTTATATTCCCTCCAGAATGTAGGAGGATCCCATTTTCTGTACATTCTCTGAAGTATTTCTTCTCTGTAGATCTCTTCGATGATGGCGATGGGGACCAGTGTGGGATGAAACCTTACTGTAGTTCTGATACACAAAATTTATCCCTGACCCTTTTGTGTTGGTTTTTAAAGAAATGCTTGGTTGTGTTTGAATTCTAGTGGATTTAGTTTGTGTTTAAATTACTTCCCCTGTAAAGTCTTAACGTTTTCCTATAAGGGGTATCACTTCCTTTGGTCTTCCTCTCTCTGGCTGTCACCACTTAGCGGGTGGTCCTCCAAGGGCCATCTTTGTGTTGACCAGTGGCACAACTGTGCCACTTCAGTGGTGGCTTTTCCTGGCTGAGAAATCGCCATTGTATATCGTACCAAATTTTCCTGAAGCTTAAATTGGTCAGTTAAAATGCTCTCGGGACTCTGGCTCTGGTACTGAAGGTGCTGCAGTGAATGTGGGGGTCACATGTCTTTTTGAATGATGGCTTTCTCGGGATATGAGCCCAGGTGTGCGTATGTCAGATCCTAGGCTTAGGTCTCTTGAAAGGTTTTTTTTTCCCCCCTGGTATGCAGAGGCTATGTTTTCTAGGGTTTTTTTTGGGCTTTGTCCGTTTCCAACCACCCTGTGGTGGAGTTCCATCATCTGCTGCCTCTCTCCTGCATTTACTGTTTGTAGACCTGTGAGGATGTCCATTCTCCATGGTGGGATTTGATGTCTTGGTGTTGTTTTGACATTCCTCGTTTCATAATTAGAGATGCTGAATATCTTTCCTGTGGCCGTTTGGTTTTGTTTTCCTCTTATTTTTTTTCCGTTAGGGGTTTGAGGAATATACCTGTTGCAGTTGGCTTGTGTACACTTGGTGGTGTTTGGAATTGATCTCTGCAATACCAGCCCCTGGACATTTCCTGAGGGCAGCTGTCACAAACAGGCCCACAAGCCTTGTGAATTGAAAGGTGTCCGTCAGCCCAGGTGATCGAGTTGTAGTTACAGGAAATGTCCATTAGGCGGCAGCACTTCTTCATTCTCAACTCCCGTCCTCCTGCAAACCAGAGCCTTAAGGAGTGTCAGCTTCCTGGGCTGGCAATTCAAATGGAATGGGCCTGAGCAAACATTCAAGGGCTTGTATCTCACTATTACTTCTCCCTAAAGCTACTCCCCTCCCCTCCCCTCCAGACTCATCCCAGCCTGGGCCACAACCCCTGCTAAGGTGCCTAGGAGGCTGCACTCTCAGGATGGAGACTTGAATTGGGGACCCCATCACCAGGACCCCTGGTGACTAGGTGAGCTTTCCAAGGTCCTCAAAGGCAGAGGGTGTGCCCCCATCCTTTGGGTGCACGAGGGCGTGTGGTCCAGACTGAGCCAACCAGACAGTATAGGTGTACTCAGGCTCTAAATTAAGGGCCCCCTCTCCGGTGCCACGCCCCCACCCCAGTCATGGGAACCAAACCTGCTCAGGTTCCAGGGAAGGGGTAGCAGCCCAAGTCAGGGAGGCTGGAAGGAATGAAATAGATATTGCTGTTATTTCTTTTTGTTTTCTTTAGTCTCATGCCAGTGCTACATTTGAATAGAGCTGATTTGTGGTTTTGAGCTTGTCTTGAGTGTACAGATGCTTAATTCATCTTCTCTGGGTTCTTTTTCCATAGAGGTAATTGCAGAAGATAGAGAAAAATTCCTTGGGCTGATCCTCAGATCCTTGTGCAGTATCTATCAGAGATACTGATTTTATGTGAATGTCAAAGGAAGGAGGAATGAATTCTTGTGGATTAACTATACATATACAGATTTTGGTGTATATATTGGAGTAATGGATTTCTTTGTGTATGTTAATCCCAATCTCCTGCATATCATACTGGCCTTTTTTTTTTTTTTTTTAAATAATTCTTTGTGTTTGAGTTTTCAAAGGCTCCTTTTGTGTTGTAAATTAGTTCCTTTTTTATCTCGTTTTAATTTTTCCTGGAATGTTATCTGCTAGTTTCTTTCTTTGTCTAGTGGATTTCACTTAGCACGTGATCCTTCAAGGTCCAACCTTGTAGAGAAGAGTGGAAAATACCATAATTTCAGTAATGCTTTTTATGACTGAGTAATAGTCCACTGTATATATGTACCACATCTTGTTTAAGCTTTAGCTGTGGGTGGAAATTTTGTGGTTCCTGCCTTGCCTATTGGAAGCTGTGCTACAGTGAACAGTGGAGTGTATGTCTCTCTATGAATGGTGGTTTTCTTGGAATTTAGAACTGCTCATGTCGTACCTTGAAGCTTCCAGGCATATGCTCACTTCGTGTACAAATATGAGGCCTCTAGTTAGAGGTTCAGCTTGTTTATAACTACGAGGCCTATAGGTAGACTCTCAGCTCGTGGATAACAATGATGCTTTATTCAGACTGTCAGCTCATGTATAAGTTTGAGGCCTCTAGGCACACCCTCAGATCATCTGTCCAATGAGGCTTCTAGCAGAATTTCAGCTCGTGTATTACCATGAGGCCACTAAGCATATCCTCAGCTCGTGTATAAATATGAGGCCACAGAGAAGATGCTAAGATGGTGTATAACTAGGAGACCTCTTGGCAGATGCTCAGCTTGTGTACAACTATGAGGACTCAGGCTGGTGCTCAGCTCCTGTATAACTATGAGGCCTCTGGGCAGACACTCAGCCGGTATATAACTCAGAGGCCTCAAACAGGTGCTCAGCTTGAGTATAACTATGAGTTCTCTAGACAGAAGCTCAGCTCCTCTAGGCAGGAGGTTCAGCTTGTTTATAACTACGAGGCCTCTAGGCAGACTCTCAGATCCTGTGAGCCAATGAGGCTTCTAGGCAGATGTTCAGCATGTGCATAACTATCAGGCCTCTAGTAGACGCTCAGCTTGTGTATAACTATGAGGCCTCTAGACAGGTGCTCAGATCCTGTGGGCCTATGAGGCCTTTAGGCAGATGCTCAGTTCGTGTGTGTCTGTCTGCTCAGCTTGTGTATATGAGGACTCAGGTGAGACACTCAGCTCCTGTGTTTCTATGAGGGCTCTAGGTAGATGCTCAGCTCATGTCTGTCTAGAGGCCTCAGACAGACTCTCACTTGTGAATAGAATGAGCTGTCTAGGCAGACGCTCATCTCTTGTGGGCTTACGAGGCCTCCAGAAGCTCTCATGTGCCTGTCTGGAGCTTCAAGGAAGATGCTCAGCTCCTGTATAACTAAGAGGCCTGAGGGCAGACTCTCAGCTGGTGTATAACTCAGAGGCCTCTAGGGAGACGCTCATCTTCTGTGTTCCTATGAGGCCTCTAGACAGGTGTGTACCTCATGTCTGTCAGGAGGCCTCAAGGCAGATCTCCACACAATAGTGCTTATGAGGACTTAGGCAAACTCTCAACTTGCGTACAACTATGAGGCCTCTAGGCAGACGCCCAACTCCTGTGGGCTTATGAGGCCTCTAGGCAGATCTCAGCTCCTGTGGGCCTATAAGGTCTTTAGGCAGATGCTCAGCCTGTGAGGCCTCTAGGCAGAAACTCAGCTCCTCTTTCCTGTGAGGCCTCTAGACAGACACTCAGCTCCTGTGTTCCCATGAGGCCTCTAGCCAGATGCTTAGCTCTTGTAGGCCAAGAGACCTCTAGGCAGATGTTCAATTCCTGTGGGGCTGTGAGTCCTCTAGGCAGACACTCAGCTCCTGTGGGCCTAGAGGCGTCTACGCTGATGCTCAACTCCTGTTTTCCTATGAGGCCTCTAGACAGAGGCTCAGCTTGTGTCTGTCTAGAGACCTCAAGGCAGATGCTCAACTCCTGTTGTCCTGTAAGGCTTCTAGGCAGACACTCAACTCCTGTGGAACCATGAGGGCTCTAGACAGATGCTCAGCTCCTGTTTTCCTATGAGGCCTCTAGATGGAGGCTCAGCTTGTGTCTGTCTAGAGACCTCAAGGCAGATGCTCAGCTTGTGTATAATATGAGTCTTTTAGGCTGATGGTAAGATCCTGTGGGCCTCTGAGGCCTCTAGGCAGACACTCTGCTCCTGTGGTCCTCTGCGGCCTTTTGGCAGACCTCAGCTTTAGTCTGTCTAAAGACCTCAAGGCAGACGCTCAGCTTGTGTATAACTCTGAGGCCTCTAGGCAGACCCTCAGCCTGCGTCTATCTAGAGACTTCAAGGCAGACACACAGCTTGAGTATAATATGAGGCCTCGAAACAGACACTCAGCTCCTGTTTTCCTGTGAGGCCTCTAGGCAACGCTCAGCTTGTGTATAACTCTGAGGCCTCTAGAGAGACATTCAGTTTGTGTCTGTCTAGAGACCTGAAGGCAGACGCTCATCTTGTGTGTAATATGAGTCTTCTTGGTAGATGCTCAGATCTGTGAGCCTCAGAGGCCTCTAGAGGGACTCTCAGCTCCTGTTTCCTGTGAAGACTCTAGGCTGATGCTAGCTCCTGTGGGCCTATGAGGCCTTTAGCCAGATGCTCAGCTTGTGCCTGTCTAGAGACCTCAAGGCAGATGCTCAGCTCCTGTTGTCCTGTAAGGCCTCTAGGCAGGCACTCAACTCCTGTGGAACCATGAGGGCTCTAGACAGATGCTCAGCTCGTGTCTTACTAGGAGGCCTTTAGGCAGAAGCTGAGCTCGTTTATAGCTATACGGCTTCTAGCAAGACATCTTTTGTGCGCCTATGGGGCCTCTAGGCTTTCACTCAGCTGGTGTGTTCCAAGGAAGCCCCTAGGCAGACGCTCACCTTGTGCGTAGCTATGAGGCCCTGTGCAGACACTCAGCTCCTGTGGTCTGTGAGCCTCTTGGTGACTCTGCAGTTGCGTATGTTATGAAGCCTCTCTCAGCTCCTTTGCATCCAGTGTCCTATTAAATTGATTATCAGTTAACACCTAGGTATACTATGTCTGATCTATCTATATTCTGTAGTAACAAATTATTCAAAATACCTGAATGTGAATCTATATATGTATATTTAAAATTAAATAAACACTTATACACTATAGCCCATATCACCTTGTCTGTCAATGTTATTTCAATTATAACTAAAGGCATATTTAAGAAAAAAAAAAAAAAGTGAAACACAAGTTTTCAGCAATTGCTCTGGTATGCTCCACTCTGAATTATAAGCCCAAATCAGGACTTTCCCTTAGGCTCTCATAGCCTGTGTGGCCACAGTTAACACAAGGAACTTCTGCCATCTAGTGGCACTTCCCGCTGTCGCACCCTGACAATTATGGGTAATGAGCAATTAATATTCACAAGATTTGTCACGCCCTAATGACCCCACCCTTAAAAAATGATATAAGGGGTAATGAACAAAAAATGTAAAATAGGGAAACTATCAGAAAATATCAAAAAGTAAATACAACTGCAATGTTTAAAAAAATAACAGGTATAAAAGTTCACTATAATGCAACTTGTTCAGTTCAGTTCAGTTCAGTTGCTCAGTCGTGTCCGACTCTTTGTGACCCCATGAATTGCAGCACACCAGGCCTCCCTATCCATCACCAACTCCCGGAGTTCACCCAAACTCATGTGCATTGAGTCGGTGATGCCATCCAGCCATCTCATCCTCTGTCATCCCCTTCTCCTCCTTCCTCCAATCCCTCCTAGCATCAGGGTCTTTTCCAATGAGTCAACTCTTTGCATGAGGTGGCCAAAGTATTGGAGTTTCAGCCTCAACATCAGTCATTCCAATGAACACCCAGGACTGATCTCCTTTAGGATGGACTAGCTGGATCTCCTTGCAGTCTAAGGGACTCTCAAGAATCTTCTCCTACACCACAGTTCAAAAGCATCAATTCTTCGGCGCTCAGCTTTCTTCACAGCCCAACTCTCACATCCATACATGACCACAGGAAAAACCATAGCCTTGACTAGATGGACCTTTGTTGGCAAAGTAATATGTCTGCTTTTGAATATGCTATGTTGGTTGGTCATAACTTTCCTTCTAAGGAGTAAGCGTCTTTTAATTTCATGGCTGCAATCACCATCTGCAGTGATTTTGGAGTCCCCCAAAATAAAGTCTGACATTGTTTCCCTGTTTCCCCATATAATTCTCCATGAAGTGATGGGACCAGATGCCATGCAACTCATTAGAGACACTAAAATAAAAAAACAACAAGATCAAGACAGAGAAATCAGAAGGCCAGTATCTATAAATCTACACTGAGGAAATGATACAGTGGGGATAGTTAAAGTGGTCCCTTTAGGATGCTTGTGGGATGTAACTGGCAAATCCATTATACAGGCCAGTGTGGAAGCGTGTAGTAACTGAAAACACAGGGCACTGTGATCTGACGGTCTCACTCACACAGACAGGTGCAGAGGGAAACAGGTTTTGATAAATAAATGCACCCAAAAGGGCGCTGCCGCAGGATGTGCACGTACATCAGACATGAAAGAAAACACGTGCAGAGGTGAAGAGACGAGGAGCAAGGCAGGCACCTACACGATGGAATATGACTCTGCTGCGAAAAGTGAGGAGCACAGACCCAGAGATGACACAGTGAGAGAGTCAGGCGGAGAGAAGATAGGAATGCCGACTCTGTCACTCACAGGTGGGACTGAGAAATCGCTCCCAGGAAGCACATTTACTTTTGAAATAACCAGACTTCGTAGGAAATGAATTTGTAATTACAAAAAGAAATGGCGGGTTTAAATTTACCCTAGGAGATTGGGATTCATGTATACAACAAAGGATATAAAATATATAACACGGACCTTCATTACCAAGGGAGGAATATTAAACACTCTGAAATAATCTATTTGTGAAAAAAATACCAACAATGAATACATACTCGCATGGTAAGATGTGAACAAAGTTTGGGATATTTAGAGGAAAAAACAACATTGTAATCAAATTTACTCTAATAAAAAGATAGAGATTAAAAGGTTGATAAGGAATCCGGGGCCCTTGAGAAGGAGAAAGGGGTCCGGGGCTCTCAAGGAGGAGCAAAGGACAAATGTTTTTTTCTACATTGCTCCTTAAAGCAATGCATATTAAAAAGCAGATATATTACTTTGCCAACAGAGGTCCGTCTGGTCAAAGCTATGGTTTTTCCAGTGGTCATGTATGGATGTGAGAGTTGGACCATAAAGAAAGCTGAGCACCAAAGAATTGATGCTTTTGAACTGTGGTGTTGGAGAAGACTCTTGAGAGTCCCTTAGACTGCAAGGAGATCCAACCAGTCAATCCTAAAGGAGATCAGTCCTGAATATTTATTGGAAGGACTGATGCTGAAACTCCGATACTTTGGCCACCTGATGTGAAGAACTGACTCATTAGAAAAGACCCTGATGCTGGGAAAGATTGAGGGCAGGAGGAGAAGAGGACACAAGTTTTTGGTGGCTTCCATTCTCACATTCCAAACTCATCTGGAGCAGGAACCAGAACTGTCTAAGACTCCCATGAACACAGTACTGAGTAGTGCAGGAAGAAATTCTGCCACCCTGTGGACATTCCCCGCAAAGCACCATTTAATCTATTGCTCATGGTCAGCTCATATTCACAAGAACTGCTGGGCTCTTGATGATGCCTCCACTTGAAAAAAAGTAAAGGAAACAAATGGAAAATAATAAAAAAGGACAATCTAGGCTTTCTGGATGGCTCAGCTGGTAAAGAACCCTCCTGCAATGCAGGATACACAGGTGACGTAGATTTGATCCCTGAGTCAGGAAGATCCCCTGGAAGATGAAATGGCAACCCACTCCAGTATTCCTGCCTGAAAAATCCCTTGGACAGAGTAGCCTGGCAGGCTACAGTTCACAGGGTCACAAAGAGCAGGACAGGACTGAGCAACTAAGCATGCACGACACTCAAGAAGAAAATATCTGAAGTACATCAACTCACACTGTTTAAAAAAATTCATGAAAAGCTGTTGAACGTCACAAATTATGACAGACATGCAAATCGTAACTCCAGTGAGGCATCACTCAGTGCCACTGGGAAAGGCCATCGTGAAAAATCTGCAAAGAATAAGTAGCACATAAATGGTAAAGATCACTACAGAGAGAAGCATGGAACTGCCTTCAAGAGATAAAAATAGACCTACTGTAAAATCCTGCAGAAATACACCCAAGAGTGCTTGAGGAGAAAATATGGTTTTGAGAAGTGTACACTGCGTACACTTTTGAAAAGAGCACCCAAGTGTACACTGGCCTAAATTTACAACCTACAATGAATGAAGGCAAAAAAAAATATTTTTGGAAAGGTGAATGGATAAAGAAGATGGGACACATGTACACAATGCAATATGACTCAGGAGAAAGAAATAATGAAATTTTCAGTAACACAGACAAAACTAGGGACAATCAAACTAAGTAACGAAGTCAGAATCAGACAAAGACAAATATGTTACTTACAGTTAGACTCTAAAAATACATTCCAATGAATTGAGAAAACACAAGCAGACTCAAAGATGTAAAAAAAACAAACTCATGTTTACTCAAGGAGTTAGGAATGGAGCCAGGAATAAATTTAAAACTTTAGATGTAATAATAATCATTCCATATAAAATAATTAACAAGGACCTAGGTATACCAAGGGAGTTCTATCAACAATCTCTAATAACCAATATGGGGAAAAGTGTGAATGTGAATAGACATGGATATATTTAAAATTAAAGACCACATTTTAAACAACTATAATTCAAAGAAACTTGCATTGGAGAATGAGAAATTAAAGTATATTTAATGATAATTACGGAGAAGGTAATGGCATCCCACTCCAGTACTCTTGCCTGGAAAATCCCATGGACAGAGGAGCCTGGGAGGCTGCAGTCCATGAGGTTGCTAGGAGTCGGACACGACTGAGCGACTTCACTTGCACTTTTCACTTTCATGCACTGGAGAAGGAAATGGCAACCCACTCCAGTGTTCTTGCTTTGAGAATCTCAGGGACAGGGGAGCCTGGTGGGCTGCCGTCTATGGGGTCACACAGGGTTGGACACGACTGAAGCGACTTAGCAGTAGCAGCAGCAATGAAAATTACAATAAGGACTTAAGGAATATTTATTAAAAGGCTGAAAGAAACACAAACTTTGTGTGTTTGTTATGATTGACTCCCCTCTAATGTAAAACCCCAATTCAGTAATTAGATAAGGCTCTTATTGCCTCAGTAACCACACTTGGACAAGAGGAACCTCTGTTGCCTTTTGACCATGCTCTGCAACAGCCACCTAAAAACTCTTCCCTATAGGGAGTTAAGATTTGCAAAATTTGATGGGCTCTAAATGTTAACTGCCACCAAAAAAAAAAAAAAAAATCAAGGGAAACTAATAAAAAATGTAAAACAAGGCAAATTATCAGAACAAAATATCAAAAAGTAAATAAATTTACAGTGCTTAAAGAAAGAGTACATTAAAATTACACAATGTGGCAAATCAGGATGAAAATTAAAACAGCAAAGTATCACCTCAGAGAAAAAGACCACTATCAAGAAATCTACATTCAGGAAATGCTGCTGCTGCTAAGTCGCTTCAGTCGTGTCTGACTCTGTGCGACCCCATCGACGGCAGCCCATAAGGCTCCCCCATCCCTGGGATTCTCCAGGCAAAAACACTGGAGTGGGTTGCCATTTCCTTCTCCAATGCATGAAAGTGAAAAGTGAAAGTGAAGTCGCTCGGTCGTGTCAGACTCTTCTCGACCCCATGGACTGCAGCCTTCCAGGCTCCTCCGTCCATGGGATTTTCTAGGCAAGAGTACTGGAGTGGGGTGCCATTGCCTTCTCCGAAAGAAATGCTGGTGTTAGGTTTAAAAAGGGGACTTTTTTTTTTTAACTGGTGGGATGTAACTGGTCACTGTCATTACACAAACTAACAGGGAAGTGACTTTTAAAGTCAAAAATAGAGCTGCCACATGATCTGGCAGTCCATTCCTAAGAATAAATGCAGGGACATCAGAATTTAAATAACTAAAGCACCGAAAAGTACACTGGAACAGGATGTCTATTAGCCAAGACAAGGAAGGAAACAAGATGTACATGGACACATGAATGGATAAAAAACAAGTCATAACGTGCACTACAGAATACGACTCTGCCAGGACAGAAATGAACTAGTGTCATTTGCAGTGATATGGATCAGTCTAGAGATAATCACAGCAACTAAGTAAATCAGAACAAGAAAAGTAATATCCTATCATATCCATTGTGTGTGGAAAGATGAAACTGTTCTCAATGAACTCATTTACATATGAAATGACCATATTGTCTGAGTAAAAAAGTTATAATTACCGAAAGGAAATGGTAGGTTGAAGGACTAAATCAAGAGGTTGTGATAAAATTATACTAAATACTAATATAAAATACATTATCAACATAGTCTGACAGTACTAACAGTGTTGTACTGAACACTCTGTAATTACCTAGTTGTGGAAAAAAAAAAAAAGCATGAAAAGATACACGCCTGGCTATAAGTAAACAAGATTCTGCACCACCAGAGCAAACGCAACATTGTAAGTCAACTTTCCTCCAATAAAATACACATTATTTAAGAAAACAAAGAAGAAATAATCAGACCCAAGGTTTGGTGGCTAATAATCTCACATTCCACTGTAATTTATGATCAGGAAGCAGGAGTACCCCTAAAACTCCGATTACCGTAGTACCCACATAAGGTCATGAAGTAATTTCGCTGCCCTGTGCCATTTCCTAAACAAAAAACTATTGTTCATGGGCACTTCATATTCATATAGAGCCCAGGAATAGCTGGGCTCTAAAAGATATCTGCACTTAAAACATTTTCATGGGAAATGAATCAAAAATAGTGAAAAAAAAAAGGACAATCACGAACAAAATGTCTTCAGCAAATTATACACACAGTATTTAATAAACAGCCTAGGTAAACCTGCTGAATTATAACAGACATAAAATCAAAACAACCAAAGGAGGTCACTCTGGACCTGTGTGAAGAGGCATCAGGAAAATTCAGAAAGGGTAATGGCAGAAAAGACACGGAGAAAAGGGAACCCTGTTACGGCCTAGTGGTACGTGAATGGTAAGAGTCACAGCAGAGACGGGTATGGAACTGCTTTATGAGAAGAAAACAGATCCTGCAGAACCATGTCATAGAGTAATTAAGGAAAATCAAGATTTGGAAAAGCTTCATGCAGCCAGTGTGCCCTGGCCTACAACTTGCAGTATGTAACAAATGGAAGCATTCGAAACATTTATGGAGATGAATGCGTAAAGAAGAAAGGACACATGGACACCATGCGATGTGACTCAGCCAGGAAAGGAAAAGGAAACAATGCAATTTTCAGGGACATACACAAACTTGGGATAAGCAAACTATGTAGAGATCAGAAGGAGAAAAATACAATTATCATAGGATATGTGATATCACTTGCAGGTAGAAAGGAAAATGATATACCAATGAATTAACTGAGTAAAAGACTCAGAGATTTAAAAGACAAACTTAGACTTACTGAAGGAAAATGAAGGGGCAAGATATGTATATTCAAAAGGTTGCTGCTGCTGCTGCTAAGTCGCTTCAGTCGTGTCCGACTCTGTGCGACCCCATAGATGGCAGCCCACTAGGCTCTTCCGTCCCTGGGATTCTCAAAGCAAGAACACTGGAGTGGGTTGCCATTGCCTTCTCCCTTCAAAAGGTTAGACATAACTAATATAACCATTCCATATGAAATAGATAATACACAAGGACCTAGGTATACCAAGGGAGTTTAGCAACATTTGGTAATAAATTAGATAGGAAAGAAATCCAATGTGAATATATATATATATATATATATTTAAAATTAAAAAGCAGATTTTGCACACCTGCAACCTATATCCACACACACACACACATACATATCATGGTGGCTCAGATGGTAAAGAATCTGCCTGCAATGCAGGAAACCCAGGTTCGATCCCTGAGTGGGGAAGATCCCTGGAGAAGGAAATGACAACCCAGTCCAGTATTCTTGCCTGGAAAATTCCATGGGCAGAGGAGCCTGGCAGGCTACAGTCCATGGGGTCTCAAAGGGTCTGACACGACTGAACAGCTAACACTTACTTACTTATAATAAGAAATAAAATTGTATTTAATGAAAAAAAAATGGGAAGGAGACACAAGCCTTTGGGTGTCTGTTCTGGTACACTCCATTCTAATTTACAAACCCAAAGCAGAAATTTCACTTAGGTTCTCATATCATGAGTAATGTCAGTTGGACTTGAGGGAATCCTGCCCCCACAGAGCAACCTATAAATAATTGCTTTGCTGTTCAGTTGCTAAACTGGTTTGTTTTGTGATCCCATGGACTGCAGCATGCCAGGCTTCCCTGTCCTTTAGGGAACTTAAATTCTACCTACACTCAAAAAAAAAAAAAAAAAAAAAAAAAGGAGTATAATATAAAAAAGGTAACAGGGAAAACTATCACAAGAAAGTATAAGAAGGTAAATAAATGTTTAAAATATAGCATATGAAAAGGTACTGCTGTTGCTGCGAAGTCACTTCAGTCGTGTCCGACTCTGTGCGACCCCAGAGATGGCAGCCCACCAGGCTCCCCCGTCCCTGGGATTCTCCAGGCAAGAACACTGGAGTGGGTTGCCATTTCCTTCTCCAATGCATGAAAGTGAAAAGTGAAAGTGAAGTCGCTCAGTCGTATCTGACTCTTCACGACCTCATGGACTGCAGCCCACCAGGCTCCTCCCTCCATGGGATTTTCCAGGCCAGAGTACTGGAGTGGAGTGCCATCGCCTTCTCTGACGAAAAGGTACACAATAAGGCAAATCATGAGACACTTAAAATCTAAATGACAATGATGTACCACCTTACTGAAGGCAAAAAGGCCACTATGAAAACGTCTACATTCAAGAAATGCTGCAGTGGGGTTAAGAGGGGCCCCTTTTTCATGCTGGTGGGATGTCATTGCTAATAGCCTTAGGAAAACCAACATGGAAGGGCACTTTTAAGGTAAAAATGAATGTGCATTAAGACGCCACAGCCCCACTCCTGTGAACAGACACCGAGAGAGCCTGAATCTGAAAAACACGTGCACCAGGAAGCGCAACAGGACACACGATCAGAGAGACCGGAAATGAAAGAACTGCACGGGCACAGACGAACGGACACAGGAGAAGCTACATCTCCACCACGGAGCATGACTCAAGCGTGAAAAAACGGAAATAATGTCATTTGCAGAGAGATAATCTTAGTAAGAGAAGTCATTCACTAGGAAAATAGAAACATGGTATCACTCGCAGGTAGGATTGGGAAATTGTTCCCAATAAGCTCATTTATATTCCAAATAACCATACATCTTAGGAAATCATAATTATCCTCCAGAAAAAAAAAAAATTGGTGGTAGAAGGGTTAAATTAGGAGGTTGGGATCAACTTACACCAAAGCAGCATGTAAAATACATAACCTACATGGACCTACATTACCAAGAGCGGTGTATTAAATACTTTGAAATAACTTATATGTAGAAAAAAAGAAACACGAATAGATACATGCACGGGTATAAAAGAACAAAGTTTCGAACCTCTAGAGGAAAAACAACAATGTAAGTTGAATTTAATAAAAATACACATTACCTCTACTAAAAAAAAGAAAAAAAGATGAAGTAATGACACACAAGCTCTCACATTCCAAACTGATTTTCAACCAGGAACCAGGACTAAGCCTAAGTCTCCGGTTACCATAGTAACAAGTGTAGGGCAAGAAGAAATTCTGCCACCAGCGGTCCTTTCCGAAAAATCAACATTCTAACTATTGTTCATGGTTACTTCATATTCACAAGGACTACTGGGCATTAACTGATACTTGCACTTGAAACATTTTTAAGGGAAACCAATTGAAAATAATAAAAACTGGGCAAGCAATCAAGAAGAAAATTTCTAAAGTAACTTCAATTCATACGCTGTTCAAAAAAATACTCCATGAAAAGCTGCTGAACCTGGTGACTTATGACAGACACGCAAATCCTAACTACAAGGAGGGATCACTCCCCGTCAACCTGAAAGGCTGTCATGAAAAATCTACAAAGAATCAATGGTGGAAAAGGCATGGAGAAATGGTGTCCTGTAAAGCAATGCAGACCTGTATGCAGGTCAGGAAACAACAGTTAGAACTGGACATGAAACAACAGACTGGTTACGTCAAGGCTGTATATTGTCACCCTGCTTATTTAACTTATATACAGAGTACATCATGAGAAACGCCCGGCTGGAAGAAGCACAAGCTGGAATCAAGATTGCCGGGAGAAATATCAATCACCTCAGATATGCAGATGACACCACCCTTATGGCAGAAAGTGAAGAGGAACTAAAAAGCCTCTTGATGAAGGTGAGAGGGGAGAGTGAAAAAGTTGGCTTAAAGCTCAACATTCAGAAAACTAAGATCATGGCATCTGGTCCCATCACTTCATGGGAAATAGATGGGGAAACAGTGGAAACAGTGTCATAGTTTATATTTTTGGGGTCTAAAATCACTGCAGGTGGTGACTGCAACCATGAAATTAAAAGACGCTTGCTCCTTGGAAGAAAAGCTATGACAAACCTAGACAGTGTATTAAAAAGCAGAAACATCACTTTTCCAACAAAGGTCTGTATAGTCAAAACTATGTTTTTTCCAGTAGTCATGTATGGATGTGAGAGTTGGACTATAAAGAAAGCTGAGCCCTGAAGAATTGATGCTTTTGAATTGTGGTGTTGGAGAAGACTCTTGATGCTGAAGCTGAAACTCCAATACTTTGGCCACTTGATGCAAAGAACTGACTCATTGGAAAAGACCCTGGTGCTGGGAAAGATTGAAGGCAGGAGGATAAGGGGATGACAGAGGATGAGATGGTTAGATGGCATCACCGACTCAATGGACATGAGTTTGAGCAAGCTCTGGGAGTTGGTAATGGACAGGGAGGCCTGGCATGCTGCGATTCATGGGGTTGCAAAGAGTCAGACACGACTGAGTGACTGAACTGACTGAGAACTCACAGCACTTTGCATTGTAGAATGAGATGTTAAAGTATATTTAATGCAAATTACAATGAGGATTTAAGTATATTTATTTAAAAAATGAAAAAAACACACAACTTTGATTGACTGTTCTTACAGACCCACTCGAATATACAATCCCAAGCCAGTACTTTCTGTGGCTCTCACTGCCCCAGTAAACACACTTGGGCAGGAGGAACCTCTGCACCTTCTGGCCATTCTGTGCAATAGCAACCTCAACATTCTTCCTTAAGGGCACTTAAGACTCACAAAATTTGCTGGGCTTTAAATGATAACTGCCTTCAGGAAAAACAAGAATACATAATAAAAATATTAATAGGGCAAACTCTCAACAAAATATGAAAAAGGTCAATAAATTTATAGTGTTTTTAAAAAGAGTACCTGAAAAGGTACTCAATGAGGCAAATCAATAGAGATCATGACAATCAAGATGACAATGAGGTATCGTCAGATACTCCACCTCAGAGGAGTCAAGCGACCACTATCAAAAAATCTACATTCAAAAAAAAAAAATCTGCATTCAAGAAACACTGGAGTCAGCTTAAAAGAAGAGGATCTATTTTGATGTTGGTGGGATGTAATTGGTAACAGCCATTTAAAAAAGCAATAGGCAAGTGCCTTTTAAAGGGAAAAATGGAACTGTCATAAGATCCAGTAATCCCACTCCTATGAATAGAGAGAGAGAACCTGAATTTGAAAAACACACACACTTCAACAGAATGTAGTCTAGGCAAGACTTGGGAGGAAACCAAATGTCATGTTCGACAGAGGAAAGGAACAGGCTGAGCTGACTGCATCTTGAAAAAGAGATAAACTCCAGCTTGCTCTTTCAGTGAACTTTGGACCATGTGCCTGGTAGCCATGGGGATAACATACCTACGGCCGAACTGGCCTCCTAGACTGATATCAAACACCAGACTCCATACCAAGATTTCCTGTCGCCAAAAAGAATGTAATAATCCCTTATGAAGTCAATCATCTTTGTAATCTTTACGGCAGCCATTGATGTAGGCTACAATGTATAACCAGCTGACCTTTCTGATTATGAATCATGGCTGTAACCTGATTGTATCTCCCTTTAACACTTTCCAGCCTAGGTTTAAGGAATTTGGGGATGTGGGCTTGAGCAGTACACTTAAGGTATATAAAGTTTTCACAAAAGTCGGTTGGGGTCCCTGGCTAAAGAGGAAACTGCCTCGGACCCGCCAGCGTAATAAATTGCACTCCACTATCCACGCTGTCCTTCTGAGCGAGTGTTTCCCAGAGCATTTGGGTGTAACACATGCAAAGATGAATGAAGAACAAATCACATATCTACACAATGGAAGATGACTCTGCCACGACAAAAATGAAATAATGCCATTTGCAGCCACATAGACCAATTGAGAGCTAATCATAGTAAGTGAAGGGATTCAGAACAAGAAAGAGAAATATAAAACATCCCTTGTAAGTGGGAGTGGGAAATTGTTCCAGATGAGCTCATTTACATTTGAAATAACTCAAGGTCTTAGGAAATAAACTTATAATTACCAAAACATGATGGTGGGTGGAAGGGTGATATTAGGAAATTGGGATTAACTTATACCTGCCATACATAAAAAATACATAACATGAATTTATATTACCAAAGGCTGTATACTAAACACTCTGTTATAACCCTCGGGAGGGGGGGGGAATAAAACCTAGATAGATACATGCAGGGATATAATTGAACAAGACTGTACTCCTAGAGGAAACAATATTTTAAGTCAAATAAACTCCAATGAAATCTACAAACTAATTTTTAAAAAAAGTAGTAGTCAGACACAAGCTTTAGGTGGCTTTACTTTCCTACTCCACTCTCTCTACAACCAGAAACCAGGACTACCCCCAAACTCTCATTATCCCATTAACAACAGGGGTCGCACAGAGTCTGACACGACTGAAGCGACTTCCCAGCAGCAGTAGCAGCAGACACGAAGAAATTTTGCCTCCCTGTGGCTCTTCTTGAAACCGCAATCTTAAAACAATTGGTCATGGACACTTCATATTCACAAGGACTGTTGGCCTCTAAATGATGCCTACTCTGAAAAAATTTAAATGGGAAACTAATCGAACATAGTAAAAAACCTGAATAGGCTCTCAAGAAGAAAAAGTCTATAGTAAATTTTACTCACAGAGTTTAATATGTCATGAAAACCTGCTGAACGTCATGAATTATGACAGACACACAAATCAAAGCCGCACACCACAATGAGGGTTCACTCTATACCAGTGGGAAAAGGCATCGTGAAAAACCTACAAAGAACACAACATGGAAAAGGGCTGGGGAAAAGGACTCTGTTATGGTTCTAGTGGCATATAAATAGTGTGCCATTATGGACAGGAGTATGGAACTGCCTTAAAGAGGTAAAAACGGACCTGTGATGAAATTTTGCAGAACCACCGTGGAAAGTATTTCAGGAGAAAACACGATTTTGAGAAGTCTCATGCAGCCAAGTTTTCACTGGAGTACAATGCACAATATCCAACAAATGGAAGTAAAACAAAAAGTGGATGGAAAGATGAATAGATAAAGAAGAAGTGATACATGTACACAAGGCAATATGACTCAGCCAGGAAAAAGAATGAAATCACTTAATTTTCAGGAACATAGACAAAACTAGGGGAAATTACACTAAGTGAAGAAAGAACTGAAACAAGACAAATACATAAAATATCACTTACAGGTGGAATATAAAATATATACACCACAAACTACCGAGTAAACACAAATAGACTCAGAAACTTCACAAGCTTTGCTTACTAAATGAGGGAGATGGAAGCTAGTCATACATCTCAAAGTTTAGATGTAACAAATATAATCACTTTATATAAAATAGATAATCAAGAACGATCTAGGTATACTAAGGGAGTTCTATTGACACTGTATAATAATGTACGGAAGAAATCCTAATGTGAATAGCTACATGTATATTTTAAATTAAAAGAAAAACCACATTGTGCACCAGTAATCCACATCATCTTGAACATCAATGTTACCACAATGAGAAAAAAATTATATTTAATTTAAAAAAAGTGGGAAGGAGACAGAAGCTGTTGGATGTTCATTCTGGTACACTCTGCTCTAATTTACAACCCCAAATCAGGACACTCACTAAGGCAGTCGTGGCCTGAGTAATCACAGTTAGTTCAGTTCAGTTGCTCAGTCGTGTCAGACTCTTTGCGACCCCATGACTCACAGCACGCCAGGCCTCCCTGTCCATCACCAACTCCCAGAGTTCACTCAGACTCATGTCCATTGAGTCAGTGATGCCATCCAGCCATCTCATCCTCTGTCGTCCCCTTCTCCTCTTGCCCCCAATCCCTCCCAGCATCAGTGTCTTTTCCAATGAGTCAACTCTTCGCATGAGGTGGCCAAAGTACTGGAGTTTCAGCTTTAGCATCATTCCTTCCAAAGAAATCCCAGGGCTGATCTCCTTCAGAATGGACTGGTTGGATCTCCTTGCAGTCCAAGGGACTCTCAAGAGTCTTCTCCAACACCACAGTTCAAAAGCATCAATTTTTCAGCGCTCAGTCTTCTTCACAGTCCAACTCTCACATCCATACATGACCACTGGAAAAACCATAGCCTTGACTAGACGAACCTTTGTTGGCAAAGTAATGTCTCTGCTTTTGAATATGCTATCTAGGTTGGTCATAACTTTTCTTCTAAGGAGTAAGCATCTTGGCTGCAGTCACCATCTGCAGTGATTTTGGAGCCCCCAAAAAACAAAGTCTGACACTGTTTCCACTGTTTCCCCATCTATTTCCCATGACGTGATGGGACCAGATGCCATGATCTTCGTTTTCTGAATGTTGAGCTTTAAGCCAACTTTTTCACTCTCCACTTTCACTTTCATCAAGAGGCTTTTTAGTTCCTCTTCACTTTCTGCCATAAGGGTGGTGTCATCTGCGTATCTGAGGTGATTGATATTTCTCCCAGCAATCTTGATTCCAGCTTGTGTTTCTTCCAGCCCAGCATTTCTCATGATGTACTGTGCATATAAGTTAAATAAGCATGGTGACAATATACAGCCTTGACGTACTCCTTTTCCTATTGGAGGAAATCTTGCTGTCCTATGGCCATTCTCTGCATCACAACCTTGCAAATTGTTGCTTACTGAAAGGTTGTTGCTGAACCATGAAGATGCCAGGATTCTTGGCCTCCGGAAGAGAAGAATTCAATCCAGGGCCAGTGATGAGGCTTGATCAGACAGAGCTTTTGTGTGTTAAAGTTTTATTAAAGTATAAAAAAGATAGAGAAAGCTTCTGACATAGACATCAGAAGGGGGCAGAGAGAGTGGCCCCCTGCTAGTCTTTAGCTGGATGTTATATAGCTACTCAGCTCAGTTCAATTGCTCAGTCGTATCCGACTCTTTGTGACCCCATGGACTGCAGCACACCAGGCCTCCCTGTCTATCACCAACCCCTGGAGTTTACTCAAACTCATGTCCATTGAGCCAGTGATGCCATTCAAACATCTCATCCTCTGTTGTCCCCTTCTTCTCCTGCCTTTAATCTTTCCCAGCATCAGGGTATTTTCCAATGAGTCAGTTCTTCACATCAGGTGGCCAAAGTATTGGAATTTCAGCTTCAACATCAGTCCTTCCAATGAATATTCAGGACTGATTTCCTTTAGGATGGAGTGGTTGGATCTCCTTGCATTCCAAGGGAATTTCAAGAGCCCTCTCCAACACCACAGATCAAAAGCATCAGTTCTTCAGCACTCAGCTTTTTTATAGTCCAACTCTCACATCCATACATGACTACTGGAAAAACCATTGCTTCAACTAGATGGACTTTGTTGGCAAAGGTCTTTGCCTACAAAGCAGACCTTTGTCTGCTAAGGTCTTTGCCGACAAAGCAGACCTTTGTCTGCTTTTCAATATGCTGTCTATGTTGGTCATAGCTTTTCTTCCAAGGAGCAAGCATCTTTTAATTTCATGGCTTCAGTCACCATCTGCAATGATTTTGAAGTGAAGGTGAAGTGAAGTCGCTCAGTCATGTCTGACTCTGCAACCCTGTGGACTGTAGCCTGCCAGGCTCCTCTACCTGCCAGACTCCTCTGTCCATGGGATTCTCCAGGCAAGAATACTGGAGTGGGTTGCTATTTCCTTCTCCAGGGGATCTTCCCAACCCAGGGATTGAACCCGGGTCTCCTGCATTGCAGGCAGACGCTTAATCCTCTTAGCCACCAGGGAAGCCCACCCTAGAGCCCCCCAAAATAAAGTCTCTCACTGTTTCAATTGTTTCCCAGTCTATTTGCCATGAAGTGATGGGACCTGATGCCATGATCTTTGCTTTTTGAATGTTGAGTTTTAAGCCAACTTTTTCACTCTCCTCTTTCACTTTCATCAGGAGGCTCTTTAGTTCTTCTTCACTTTCTGCCATAAGGGTAGTGTCATCTGCATATCTGAGGTTATTGATATTTCTCCCAGCAAACTTGATTCCAGCTTTGCTTCATCCAGCCTGGCATTTCACATGATGTACTCTGCATATAAGTTAAATAAGCAGGGTGACAATATACAGCCATGATGCACTCCTTTCCCAATTTTGAACCAGTGTCTCAAGAGGCAGGTCAGGTGGTCTGGCATTCCCATCTTTTGATGAACTCTGGTTCCTCTGCCTTTTCTAAATGCAGCTTGAACATCTGGAAGTTCTCGGTTCATGTACTGTTGAAACTTAGCTTGGAGAATTTTGAGCATTACTTTTCTAGTGTGTGAGAGGAGTGCAATTGTGTGATAGTTTGAACATTCTTTGGCATTGCCCTTCTTTGGGATTGGAATAAAAACTGATATTTTCCAGTCTTGTGGCCACTGATGAGTTTTCCAAATTTGTTGGCATATTGAGTGCAGCACTTTCCCAGCATCATCTTTTAGGATTTGTAATAGCTCAACTGGAAATCCATTGCCTCCACCAGCTTTATTCATAGCGATGCTTCATAAGGCCCACTTGACTTCCCATTCCAGGATATCTGACTGTAAGGGAGTGATCACACCATTGTGGTTATCTGCGTCATGAAGATCTTTTTTTGTACAGTTCTTCTGTGTATTTTTGCCACCTCTTCTTAAAATCTTCTTCTTCTGTTAGGTCCATACCATTTCTGCCCTTTATTGTGGCCATCTTTGCATGAAATATTCCCTTGGTATCTCTAATTTTCTGGAAGGATCTCTAGTCTTTCTCACACTGTTGTTTTCCTCTATTTCTTTGTATTGATCACTGAGGAAGGCTTTCTTATTTCTCCTTGCTATTCTTTGGAACTCTGCATTCAAACTGATATATCTTTCCTTTCTCCTTTACCTTTAGCTTCTTTTCTTTCCTAAGCTGTTTTTAAGGCCTCCTCAGACAACCATTTTGCCTTTTTGCATTTCTTTTTCTTGGGGATGGTCTTGATCACTGTCTCCTGTTCAATGTCCAACCTCCATCCATAATTCTTCAGGCACTCTGTCTATCAGATCTAATTCCTTGAATCTATTTGTCACTTTCACTGTATAATCATAGGGATTTGATTTAGGTCATACCTGAATGGTCTAGTGGTTTTCCCTACTTTCTTCAATTTAAGTCTGAATTTTGCAATAAGAAGTTCATGATCTGAGCCACAGTCGGCTCCCACTCTTGTTTTTGCTGACTGTATAGCACTTCTTCATAAATCCGGTCAACTTTAGCTTCTTTGGCATCAGTTATTGTAGAATAGACTTGGATTACTGTAATGTTGAATGGTTTGCTCCATCTGATCTTCAGGTTCCTCATTTGTAAAGTGGGAATAACACCCAAAAAAGATGTCCTTTTCATTATAGGGTACTGGAATGAAATAGTGGAAGTCAAGAAACACCTGGAGTAACAGGCAAATTTGGCCTTGGAGTATGGAATGAAGCAGAGAAAAGGCTAATAGAGTTTTCCCAACAGAATGAACTGATCATAGCAAACACCCTCTTCCAACAACACAAGAGAAAACTCTACACATGCACATCACCAGATGGTCAACACTGAAATCAGATTGATTATATTCTTTGCAGGCAAAGATGGAGAAGCTCTATACAGTCAACAAAAACAAGACCAGGAGCTGACTGTGGCTCAGATCATGAACTCCTTATTGCCAAATTCAGACTTAAATTGAAGAAAGTAGGGAAAACCACTAGACCATTCAGGTATGACCTAAATCAAATCCTTTATGATTATACAGTAGAAGTGAGAAATAGATTTAAAGGACTAGATCTGATAGACAGAGTGCCTGATGAACTATGGACTGAGGTTTGTGACATTGTACAGGAGACAGGGATCAAGACCATCCCCATGGAAAAGAAATGCAAAAAAGCAAAATGGCTGTCTGAGGAGGCCTTACAAATAGCTGTGAAAAGAAGAGAAGTGAAAAGCAAAGGAGAAAAGTAAAGATATACCCATTTGAATGCAGAGTTCAAGAACAGCAAGGAGAGATAAGAAAGCCTTCCTCAGTGATCAATGCAAAGAAATAGAGGAAAACAATCGAATGGGAAAGACTAGAGATCTCTTCAAGAAAATTAGAGATACCAAGGGAATATTTCATGCAAAGATGGGCTCAATAAAGGACAGAAATGGTATGGACCTAACAGAAGCAGAAGATATTAGAAGAGGTGGCAAGAATACATAGAAGAACTGTACAAAAAAGATCTTCACGATCCAGATAATCATGATGGTATGATCACTCACCTAGAACCAGACACCCTGGAATGTGAAGTCAAGTGGGCCTTAGGAAGCATCACTACAAACAAAGCTAGTGGAGGTGATAGAATTCCAGTTGAGCTCTTTCAAATTCTGAAAGATGATGCTGTGAAAGTGCTGCACTCAATATGTCAGCAAATTTGGAAAACTCAGCAGTGGCCACAGGACTGGAAAAGGTCAGTTTTCATTCCAATCCCAAAGAAAGGCAATGCCAAAGAATGCTCAAACTACCGCATAATTGCACTCATCTCACACGCTAGTAAAGTGATGCTCAAAATTCTCCAAGCCAGGCTTCAGCAATATGTGAACTGTGAACTTCCAGATGTTCAAGCTGGTTTTAGAAAAGGCAGAGGAACAAGAGATCAAATTGCCAACATCTGTTGGATCATCAAAAAAGCAAGAGGGTTCCAGAAAAACA
This sequence comes from Bubalus bubalis, assembly GCF_019923935.1. NCBI lineage: Eukaryota > Metazoa > Chordata > Mammalia > Artiodactyla > Bovidae > Bubalus > Bubalus bubalis. The sequence goes on along the minus strand of NC_059161.1, from coordinate 116,652,583 downwards.
TGTATTTCTGCTTTATTGACTATGCCAAAGCCTTTGACTGTGTGGATCACAATAAACTGTAGAAAATTCTTCAGGAGATGGGAATACCAGACCACCTGACCTGCCTCTTGAGAAATCTGTATGCAGGTCAGGAAGCAACAGTTAGAACTGGACATGGAACAACAGACTGGTTCCAAATAGGAAAAGGAGTACGTCCAGGCTGTATATTGTCACCCTGCTTATTTAACTTATATGTACAGTACATCATGAGAAATACTGGGCTGGATGAAGCACAAGCTGGAATCAAGACTGCCGGGAGAAATATCAGTAACCTCAGATATGCAGATGACACCACCCTTATGGCAGAAAGTGAAGAGGAACTGAAGATCCTCTTGATGAAAGTGAAAGAGGAGAGTGAAAAAGTTGGCCTAAAGCTCAACATTCAGAAAATGAAGATCATGGCATCTGGTCCCATCACTTCATGGGAAATAGATGGGGAAACAGTGGAAACAGTGTCAGACTTTATTTTTTGGGGGCTCCAAAATCACTGTAGATGGTAATTGCAGCTATGAAATTAAAAGACACTCCTTGGAAGGAAAGTTATGACCAACCTAGACAGCATAATCAAAATCAGAGACATTATTTTGCCAACAAAGGTCCGTCTAGTCAAGGCTATGGTTTTTCCAGCAGTCATGTATGGATGTGAGAGCTGGACTATAAAGAAAGCTGAGCGCCGAAGAATTGATGCTTTTAAAGTGCGGTGTTGGAGAAGACTCTTGAGAGTCCCTTGGACTGCAAGGAGATCCAACCAGTCCATCCTAAAGGAGATCAGTCCTGGGTGTTCATTGCAAGGACTGATGTTGAAGCTGAAACTCCAATACTTTGGCCACCTGATAAGAAGAGCTGACTCATTTGAAAAGACCCTGATGCTGGGAAAGATTGAGGGCAGGAGGAGAAGGGGATGACAGAGGATGAGATGGTTGGATGGCATCACCAACTCAATGGACATGAGTTTGGGTGGGCTCCGGGAGTTGGTGTTGGACAGGGAGGCCTGGTGTACTGCAGTTCATGGGGTCGCAATGAGTCCGACACGACTGAGCGACTGAACTGAACTGATAGCGCTTCTTCATCTTTGGCTGCAAAGAATATAATCAATCTGATTTTGGTATTGACCATCTGGTAATGTCTATGTGTAGAGTCTTGTCTTGTGTTGTTGAAAAAGGGTGTTTGCTATGACCAGTGCATTCTCTTGCAAAACTCTTAGCCTTTACCCTGCTTCATTTTGTACTCCAAGGCCCAATTTGCCTGTTACTCCAGGTATCTCTTGACTTCCTACTTTTGCATCCCAGTCCCCTATGATGAAAAGGACATTTTTTTTGGGTGTTAGTTCTAGAAGGTCTTGTATATCTTCATAGAACCATTCAACTTCAGCTTCTTCAGTATTATTGGTCAGGGCATACAGCTGGATTACTCTGATATTGAGTGGTTCACCTTGGAAATGAAGAGAGATCATTCTGTTGTTTTTGAGATTGCACCCATGTATTCCATTTCAGACTCTTTTGTTGACTATGAGGACTACTTCATTTCTTCTAAGGAATTCTTGCCCATAGTAGTAGATATAATGGTCATCTGAATTACATTTTCCCATTCCACTCCATTTTAGTTCACTGATTCCTAAAATGTCACTGTTCACTCTTGCCATCTCCTGTTTGACCACTAATTTACCTTGTTTCATGGGCCTAACATCCCAGGTTCCTATGCAGCATTGCTCTTTATAGCATGGACTTTACTTTCATCATGAGTCACATTCACAACTGGGCATCGTTTCACTTTGGCTCTGTCTCTTCATTCTTTCTGGAGTTATTTCTCCACTCTTCTCCAGTAGAATATTGGGCACCTACCGACCTGGGGAGTTCATCTTTCACTGTCATATCTTTTTGCCTTTTCATACTGCTCATTGAGTTCTCGAGACACGAATACGGAAGTGGTTTGCCATTCCCTTCTCCAGTGGATCATTTTTTGTCAGACCTCTCCACCATGACCCATCTGTCTTGGGTGGCCCTACATGGCATGGCTCATAGTTTCATTGAGTTAGACAAGGGTGTGGTCCCTGTAATATATTTGATTAGTTTTCTTTGATTGTGGTTTTCATTCTGTCTGCTCTCTGATGGATAAGCATAAGAGCCTTATAGAAGCTTCCTGATGGGAGAGACTGACTGGAGGGGAAACTGGGTCTTGTTCTGATGGGTGGGGCCATGCTCAGCAAATCTGTAATCCAATTTTCTGTTGATGGGTGGGGCTGTGTTCCCTCCTTGTTGTTTGTCCTAAGACAAACTATGGTGGAGGTAATGAAGATAATGGCAACCTCCTTCAGAAGGTCCCTTGCACACACCATCACACTCAGTGCCCCCCACCCTGCAGCAGGCCACTGCTGACCCACGCCTCCACCGGAGACTCCTGGACACTCACAGGCAAGTCTGGGTCAGTGTCTGTGGGGTCCCTGCCCCTTTCTCCTGGGTCCTAGTCACACAAGGTTTTTTTCGTGCCCCCCAAGAGTCTGTTTCCCCAGTCCTGTGTAAGTTCTGTAATCAAATCCCACTGGCCTCCAAAATCAAATTCCCTGGGGTTTCTCAGTCCCTTTGCCAGATCCCCAGGTTGGGAAATCTGTTGTGGGTCCTAGAACTTTCTTAACAATGCAAGAATTTCTTTGATATAATTGTTCTGCGATTTGTGGGTCATCTGCTCATTGGCTCTATGGTGGGGTTAATGGTAACCTCCTCCAAGAGGGCTTATGCCACAGGCTGTGTGACCCAGGTGATTAAGACTCAGGTGTGTGGCCCAGCATGAGATTAAAGAAAAACAAAAGGAAGGATAGTATTGCCTAGTCTATCCCCTCAAATGTCCCTGGATGCTAGCTGATCCCTGGAACCAGAGTAGGTTTCAGTCCCAAGGCTGGACTGGGTTGGGGTTGGCACACCTGGTGGGGTGCCCTGCATCGAGACCCCTCTTAAACCTGAACTGTCTTGTTTGCCCTGTGCACTCTGATGGTGACATGACCGTTTGGCCTCAAGGACCAGGGTCATTTCACCAAGTATCCAGATCCATGGGGCTGGGGTCCCCAACTGAAGCCTCCTTCCTGAGAGTGCAGCCTCCTAGGCACCTCAGCAGGGAGGGGTGTGACAGGTACGCATGCTTCTGGAGGGGAGAGGTGAAGCTTCAGGGGAAGAAAGAGTGAGACACAAGCCCTTGGGTATTTGCTCAGCACATTCCACACTCATTCATATCCCAGGAAGCTACCTTTCCCTGAGGCTGTGGTTATAGGTGACTACTGGAAAAAGCATAGCCTTGACTAGATGGACCTTTATTTGCCAAGTAATGTCTCTGATTTTTAATATGCTGTCTAGGTTGGTCATAGCTTTTCTTTCAAGGAGCAAACATCTTTTAATTTCATGGCTTCAGTCACCATCTGCAGTGATTTTGGAGCCCCCCAAAATAAAGTCTCTCATTGTTTCCATTGTTTCCCCATCTATTCGGCATGAAGTGATGGGAACATGTGTCATGATCTTAGTTTTCTGAATGTTGAGTTTTAAGCCAACTTTTTCACTCTCCTCTTTCACTTTCATCAAGAGGCTGTTTAGTTCTTTACTTTCTGCCATAAGGGTGGTGTCATCTGCATCTCTAAGGTTATTGATATTTCTCCCAGCAATCTTGATTCCAGCTTGTGCTTCCTCCAGCTTGGCATTTCACATGATGTACTCTGCTGCTGCTGCTGCTGCTGCTAAGTCGTTTCAGTCATGTCCGACTCTGTGCGACTCCATAGAAGGCAGCCCACCAGGCTCCCCTGTCCCTGGGATTCTCCAGGCAAGAACACTGGAGTGGGTTGCCATTTCCTTCTCCAATGCATGAAAGTGAAAAGTTAAAACTGAAAGTGAAGTCACTCAGTCATGTCCAACTCTTCGTGACCCCATGGACTACAGCCTACCAGGCTCCTCCATCCATGGGATTTTCCAGGCAAGAGTACTGGAGTGGGGTGCCATCACCTTCTCCGATGTACTCTGCTGCTGCTGCTGCTAAGTCACTTCAGTCGTGTCCGACTCTGTGTGACCCCATAGACGGCAGCCCACCAGGCTCCCCCGTCCCTGGGATTCTCCAGGCAAGAACACCAGAGTGTCTTGCCATTTCCTTCTCCAATGCATGAAAATGAAAAGTGAAAGTGAAGTCGCTCAGTCGTGTCCAACTCTTAGCGACCCCATGGACATAGCCATGTACTCTGAATATAAGTTAAATAAGCAGGGTTTCCAGTAGTCATGTATGGATTTGAGAGTTGGATCATAAAGAAAGCTGAGTGCTGAAGAATTGATGCTTTTGAACTGTGGTGTTGGAGAAGACTCTTGAGAGTCCCTTGGACTGCAGGGAGCTCCAACCAGTCCATCCTAAAGGAGATCAGTCTTGAATGTTCATGGAAGGACTGATGTTGAAGCTGAAGCTCCAATACTTTGGCCACCGGATGCAAAGTGACTCATTGGAAAAGACCTTGATGCTGGGAAAGATTGAAGGCGGGAGGAGAAGGGGATGACAGGGTGAGATGGTTGGATGGCATCACCAACTCGATGGACATGAGTTTGAGTAAACTTCGGGAGTTGGTGATGGACAGGGAAGCCTGGCGTGCTGCAGTCCATGGGGTCGCAAAGAGAGTTGGACACGACTGAGCTACTGAACTGAACTGAACTGAACTGGTTATAGGTGGAAGCATGGGGTCGCAAAGAGTCCGACACAACTGAGCGACTGGACTGAACTGAACTGAACTGAGATGAGCATGAAGACGTGCTGCCACCTTGTGGACATTTCCTATAACTACAAGTTGAGCACCTTTGCTTACTGGCACCTCCAAGTCCCAAGACCTGCGGAGCTGTTAATGACAGCTGCCCTCAGGAAAAGACCTAGGGTGAGTACTGCAGAAATCAGTTCCAAACACAACCAACTTTCAAGTCAATTGCAAACATAAAATTTCCCCATGACATTTCAGGAAAAAACAAAACAAAAAAAAACCCTAAACAGTCACAGGACAAGATGTTCAGTATTGCTAATTATTACAGGAGGAATACTAATCAAATCGACAACAAGAAACCACATTCCATCTGACAGAATGGCTATCCTGACTTCTGCAAACCCTAAATTGTGGAGAGCGCCGGGAGATGATTCAAGCCTCCTGCAAGTTCCATGGGAATGGAAATTGGCAACAACCCCTGAAAGAATAGCCTCTACTGGCCAGAACAAAAAAATTAAAGAGACCAAAGCCTAGGATTTTAATACTCACACCTGGGCCAATGCTATGAAAAACCCTCATTGAAAATGACATATGCACCCCAAGGCTCACTGCACTGCTACTTCCAAAAACCAGAACAGACCCAAGAAAAGGTTCATCAAGAGATTAAATGGCCAATAAATGTGGTACTTATATACAATAGGCTATTACTCAGACATGAAAAACTGCCACTGAAATTATGAAATTATGGTACTTCTCCCCACAAGAATGGACCTTGGAGGATTATACAAAAAGTGAACTCAGCAACAGAGGAAGAAAAAGCATATGATGTCTCTTCTAGGCATTATTTTAAAAAGAGATGCATGGGAAGTAATTAAAAACACACAATGAGGCTCTTAGATTAAAACACCAAACAAGAATTTAAAAAATTATGGCAGGGGAACGGCCACAAATGGTTTAGAAGTTGGTCCTGATGTATACACAGAACTCTGTATCTGTGTCCAACTTGATGGACATGAGTTTGAACAAGCTCCAGCAGTTGGTGAAGGACAGGGAAGCCTGGCGTGCTGCAGTCCATGGGGTCGCAAAGAGTTGGACACGACTGAGTGACTGAACTGAATCCACATGGATTATCTCCTTCCTTCCATCCTCCTTCCATGTAAATAGACACAGAAATATTTATCAATAAGAAACACATAGAACTCTATCTCTGTAATCCACAAAGACCAGCCTTTGTTCCTTCCACGATTCAAAAAAGCTGTGTCTCTAACAGTTACTCCACAGGAGCCTGATGTTCAGCACAGAGAACTTTACTCCACTTTGTTCAGTCACTTCTATGGCAAAAGAATCAAAGGTACAAATATGCTTTATTTATATATAACCAAATCTGTCTGTTGTACTCTGAGGACATGCAAAATCTGCAAATTTACTATACTTCAGCGTGGCATCAGCGTGAGATAAAAGAACAGAGCGGGAAGAAAAGTAATGCCTGTGTATTCTCTCTACCCTCCCTGACTTGCGATGCCACCCAATCACTGGAACCGGAGTAGGCCTGATTCCCAGGGCTGGACAGGGATGGGTTCAACACAGCCTGGCAAGGTGCCCTTCACTGAAACCTTCCCTTCATCGATGTCCCTTTTAGGCAACATTAAGAAACAAAGAGACACAGTGGCAGTAATTTAAAACACAAAGAGAGACTCTGAGGTTTTTTTTTTCTTCTTTTTTTTAACTGCTTGGTCATGTCTGACTCTTTGTGACCTCATGGACTACACAGCTTGCCAGGCTCCTCTGTCCATGGGTTCTCCAGGCACGGATACTGGAGTGGGTTGCCATTTCCTCCTCCAGGGGATTGTCCTGACCCAGGGATCAAACCCACGTTTCCTGCATTGGTAGGCGGAACTGTTACCACTGAGCCACCTGGGAATCTCTAGAGACTCTAGATTCAAACACAGATCAAACTTAAGAAAAAAAGGAACAACCAGGCATGAATTTAAGTCAGAACGAATTTGTGCACGGAAATCTGTGAGTAACAGAGAAACCACAGAGGCTATTTCCTTCCTTCCTCTACATATGCACTGAAGTCCTTATCTGTATTAAATCATCCACAAGGATTTTCTCCTTCCTTCCTTTCGTTCATGCACATTTACACAGGATTATTTATCTCTAACTTATACAAGGAAATCTATCGCTGTTACAGATACTCCACAAGGACTATCTCCTTCCTTCTTTCCTTGCACCTGTACAAAAGATTTGCTTCTCTAACTGTTACTTCCCAGGGACTTGATGTTCACCACAGAGAACTTACTCCATCTGTTCCATAACCTCTGTGGCAAAAGAATACAAATCCGTGGACGTATATTTCATAACTGAATCAGTCCGTTGTACGCTGAGGACAAGCACAAAACACACTGGTCTATGCGTCAGCAAAGCATCGGCATGAGATTAGAGGAAAGTAAAAGGAAGTAATGCCCAGTTTACTCCCTCCAGCCTCCCTGACTTGAGATGCTATCCGATCCCTGGAACCAGAGTAGATCCGAGTCCCACGGCTGGACTCGCAGTGTCGGCACAGCCCGACGCTCTGCCGGCACCGAGACCCTCTCACACCCGACCTTCTGGTTTGCCCTGTGCACCCTAATGACGGTGACACGATCGTCTGGCCACGAGGACCAGGGTAAAGTCACCGAGTGCCCAGATCCACGGGGCTGGGGTCCCCAGCTGAAGCCTCCTTCCTGAGAGTGCAGCCTCCTAGGCACCTCAGCAGGGAGGGGTGTCCCAGGTGCGCAAGATTCTGGAGGGGAGAGATGAAGCTGCGGGGGGAAGAAAGAGTGAGACACAAGGCCTTGGGTGTCGGTTCAAGCACGTTCCACACTCATTCGTATCCCAGGAAGCTGACTTTCCCTAAGGCTCTGGTTACAGGTGGAAGCAGAGATCGGCTTGAAGAAGTGCTGCCGCCTTGTGGACATTTCCTGTAACTACAACTTTAGCACCTGCACTTACTGGCACCTCCAAGTCACACGGCCTGTGCGGGCTGTTAATGACAGCTGCCCTCAGAAAACGACCTGGCGCGACTATTGCAGAAATCAATTGCAAACACAACCGGCTTTGAAGAGGGCAATTGCAAGGTAAATTCTCCATAAACCCTTTAAGGTAAAGAAAAAAGAATAAAAATCCCCAAATGGCCAGAGAACAAGATGCTTTATATCCCTAAATGCTGCTAAGTCACTTCAGTCGTGTCCAACTCTGTGCGACCCCACAGACGGCAGCCCACCAAGCTTCCCCATCCCTGGGATTCTCCAGGCAAGAACATTGGAGTGGGCTGCCATTTCCTTCTCCAGTGCATGAAAGTGAAAAGTGAAAGTGAAATCACTCAGTCGTGTCTGACTCTTAGCGACCCCATGGACTGCAGCCCACCAGGCTCCTCCATCCATGGGATTTTCCAGGCAAGAGTACTGGAGTGGGGTGCCATTGCCTTCTAATATGACAGGGTAAATGCCAATCAAAGTGACGGCAAGAGATCAATCTCACCTCAGAATGGCCAACTCACAATTCTACAGACAATTAATGTGGGCAACAGCTAGAAGAGCGAACCCCCCAACATGGTCATTGGCATGGATATTAGCAACAGCACTAGAAAGCTTGTTTGTCCGCATGCCAGAAAATAAGATTTCAAGAGAGGGCAGCCCGTGATCTGACATACCCACACCTGGGCCTATATCCCGAGAAAACCACCATTCAGACAGACTCTGCACCCCACATCCACTGCAGCACCACTTATTATAGCCAAGACACAGGACCAGCAAGTTATCTCTGGACAGATTAAAAGTTAAAGAAGATGTGGTGCATATATACAATGGAGTATTACTCAGCCATGAAAAACGGCCACTGAAATTATGAAATTATCCCAGTAATAATCACAAGGATGGACCTTGGAGAAATATAGTCTCAGCGAACTTGGCCAGAGAAAGAAAAAACATATGATGTCCCTTCTAGGCAAAATAAAAAAAAGAGTAACAAAGGAACAAATTTACACCACAAAAGCGACTCTCAGAATTCAAACAGAAACAGAAGGTTCCAAGGAAATGTGAAAGAACAAGGCTGAATTAGTAGGTCAGGGCTAACATATACCCAGAAATCTGTATTTGTAATAACAAATCTCTGTCCTTTCTTTCTTCCAAATAGACAGAAATTTGTACCTCTAACAATACAGAGAAATCTCTATCTGTAATGGATAATGCAAAATCATTATTTCCTTCCTTCCCACCACATATACACAGAAATCTGTATCTCTAATAGATTCTCAGGAAGAACCTGATATTCAACACAGGGTACTTTGCTCAACCTTCTGCAATAACCTCTATGGGAAAAGAATCCAAAAAAGAACAGATAAGCTGAATGCATATGTCATTAGTTAATCACATGGCTGTACCCTGAAGACAAGCACAAAACTGCAAATCGACTATACTCCAACATGGCACAGGCATGAGACTAGAGAAAAGAAATAGAAAAGCAATGCCTAGCTTATTCCCCCCAGCCTCCCTGACTTGGGCTGCTCTCCCATTCCAGGAGCCTGAGCAGGCTTGTGTCTCATGTCCGGACTCATCTGGGTTCAAGGCAGATGGGTTGAGACATCAAAATTTTAATAGAGATGGACAACCCTCCAATTTTGGCTCCACTATGTACAACAGCCAAGACAGAAAAGCAAGTTAATTGTAGAAGCACAGGTGAAGGGATACACAATGGGGGCAGGGTTCATGTACACAGTGCAGGATTTCTCAAGCACAAAGAAGCAGGAAAAAATGCCCAGATCAGCGTAAGGAAAGAAAGTAGAGATGATCATTCCAAGTGAAGTAAGAGAGACAGGGAGAGACTAATACCATACTATATCACTTCTAGGTGTAATCTAAGGATGGATACAAATGAACTTACTGCCTGGAGACACAGGCTCACCAACTTAGAAAATAAACTTCTGGTTATCAAAATATAAAGAGGTGAGACAGGGAAAAAAGAGCTGTTTTAGACTAATATATGCACATTACTATTGATAAAACAAGTGACCAGGACCCACCATGTAACAGAAGGAAACATACTCCACACTCTGTATTAACCTATAAAGAAAAAACCCCGACAAATCATATATACAACTATGCAGAAATGAAACAATTTGTGGTAGAAGGAAAAGGAAAAAATAAAACACTCACGAGATTGTAATTCACCTGTATGCTCCAGTTCAAATGATGGGATGAAAACAGATAAAACAGAAAGGATATTCTGACTCTATTCCCCTCAGGGCATAGTGACTTGCGGTGTCACATCCCTGGAGCCCGACTGGTTCGGGTGCCAAGACTGGACTGTCCTGTGGCAGAGCGAGCTGGGAGCACGTAGAAGGGGGTGCGTCCCCAAAATGAACCTGGAGTTCCTGTTTCCCTCTGGAGAGACCCCACCTCCAGATACAGCAGAATAAACTTAAGAGATTGGAAGTAACATATACACATTTATATATATATATATATATATATATATATATATATAGGATTAAAAAGTACCTACTGAACAGCATAGGGAAGTTTACTAAACATAATGTAATCACCTATATGCAAAAAAGAACCCTAAAGAGAATAAACATCTATGTATAACTGAATCAAGTTCCTGTACACCTGAAACAAACAACATCAGAAATTCACTCTATTGCAATAGAAGATAACAAGGAATGTACAGGGGAAAAAAAAAAGAAAAAGCACGTGGCGTGAAGAAGTGCTGCCGCCTTGTGGCCATTTTCTGTAATAACACCATGAAGAGCTGTGCTGTTGGGCATTTAACATTCACAAGGATCCAGGGACTGTAAGTCAACAACAGCTGCCCTCGAAAAATGTCCTAGGGGTTGTCATCGAAAAAGAACCCAAAGGATGGCAGGCCAGTTTTGGAATAAGCCAATTTCAACATGTAAATTTAATTCACAGTCTTAAAAAATCACATGAAAAAATGTCAACGTCACTAAACATTCAGTTCAGTTCAGTTCAATTCAGTCGCTCAGTTGTGTCCGACTCTTTGCGACCTTGTGAATCGCAGCACACCAGGCCTCCCTGTCCATCACCAATTCCCGGAGTTCACTCAGACTCACGTCCATCAAGTCAGTGATGCCATCCAGCCATCTCATCTTCTGTCGTCCCCTTCTCCTCCTGCCCCCAATCCCTCCCAGCATCAGAGTCTTTTCCAATGAGACAACTCTTTGCATGAGGTGGCCAAAGTACTGGAGTCTCAGCTTTAGCATCATTCCTTCCAAAGAAATCCCAGGGCTGATCTCCTTCAGAATGGACTGGTTGGATCTCCTTGCAGTCCAAGGGACTCTCAAGAGTCTTCTCCAACACCACAGTTCAAAAGCATCAATTCTTCAGCACTCAGCCTTCTTCACAGTCCAACTCTCACATCCATACATGACCACAGGAAAAACCATAGCCTTGACTAGATGGACATTTGTTGGCAAAGTAATGTCTCTGCTTTTGAATATGCTATCTAGGTTGGACATAACTTTCCTTCCAAGGAGTAAACGTCTTTTAACTTCATGGCTGCAGTCACCATCTGCAGTGATTTTGGAGCCCAGAAAAATAAAGTCTGACACTGTTTCCACTGTTTGCCCATCTATTTCCCACGAAGTGATGGGACCGGATGCCATGATCTTCGTTTTCTGAATGTTGAGCTTTAAGCCAACTTTTTCACTCTCCACTTTCACTTTCATCAAGAGGCTTTTGAGTTCCTCTTCACTTTCTGCCATAAGGGTGGTGTCATCTGCATAATCTGAGGTTATTAATATTTCTCCCGGCAATCTTGATTCCAGCTTGTGTTTCTTCCAGTCCAGTGTTTCTCATGATGTACTCTGCATATAAGTTAAATAAACAGGGTGACAATATACAGCCTTGATGTACTCCTTTTCCTATTTGGAACCAGTCTGTTGTTCCATGTCCAGTTCTAACTGTTGCTTCCTGACCTGCATACAGATTTCTCAAGAGGCAGGTCAGGTGGTCTGGTATTCCCATCTCTTGAAGAATTTCCCACAGTTTATTGTGATCCACACAGTCAAAGGCTTTGGCATAGTCAATAAAGCAGAAATAGATGTTTTTTCTGGAACTCTCTTGCTTTAAAGCTACAGCGAAATACCACATCACAAGGTAAATATGGCCATGGCCAAACACTCTATAAACAAACAATGCCAGAGAGGGTGTGGAGAGAAGGGAACCCTCCTGCAGCGTTCTTCTCAATCACATAGTACGTCCAATAGGGCGAAGAGTATGGATGTTCATTTGAAAAATAACACAGAAGTACCTTAGGACCCAGCAATCCAATACCTGGGAATAAATCCAGACAAAACCTAAAATTTATAAGCATGGGTAACCCTCAATCTCAGTCCCACTAGCCAAGACAAGAAAGCAGGCTAATCAGAGAAGGACAGATGAGTGGATACAGAAGGTCGGGTACACACACGAGGCAATATCACTCAGCCATGAAGAGGATGACATCATGCCATGTCCAGCAACAAGGAAGTAGAGAGGATCATAAAAAGCGAAGTCAGAGGAAGCAGGGCAACTATCATGTGGTATCACTTAGAGGTGGAGTCTAAAAATGGATACAAATGAACTTCTTTATCAAATAGAAAGGGCTGCACGACATAGCCAAGCACCTTATGGTTACCAACAAGGAGAGGTGGTAGGGGTTAGAAATGAGCAGGTGTAAATGAGTTTCCCTCATAGCTCAGTTGGTAAAGAATTCACCTGCAATGCAGGAGGCACCGGTTCGATTCCTGGGTCAGGAAGATCCCCTGGAATAGGGAAAGGCTACCCACTCCAGTATTCGGGCCTGGAGAATTACACAGATTGTATAGTTCATGGGGTCGCAAAGAGTCGAACACGACTGAGCGACTTTCAGTTTCAAATGAACATACACACACTACTCTTTATAAAATAGTCAGTGAGGACCCTTAATCAACACAGAATAATAAACTATATGGGAAGGAAACCCAGAAAAGGACACGTCCACATCTATGCAAAGGGAATCATACCTAAAACAAAGATAAAAAAAAAAAAGCCCACATCCTGAAACATTGTAAGTCACCTATACACCAATATGAAATACAAATTACAAAAAGAGAATGCTGACTCTATTCCCCTCGGGCCTTGGTGCCCTGGGCTGCTGGCACATCCCTGAAGCCTGGGCAGGCTTGGTTCCCAAGGATGGACAGTCATGGGGCTGACGGAGCTGGGGAGGACGTGCCAGCCAATGAGCTCTGCCCCATGGACCTGGCGTGCCTGTTCCCCTCTGCACAGGCCCACAACCTTCAGATCCCGGGGGTCCTCCTGCAGTGAAACTACGCCTACTGCACCCACAGGATGTGGAGCCTCTGGGCTGGAAGAGCTTTGAAAAGCCCCATGGGCTCTATGTCTCCTGGTGTTGGGGTTCCCATTTCTAGGCTCCTTCTTTACGGTCACCCCATCTATGGATGAAAGCACCCTCCACAGAGTGGGTGTTAAAGGAACTAGGATTTGTCCAGGGGATGGGGGAAGGAAGAAGGAATGGGACACAGGCCTTGGGTGTTTCTCCTGGCACTTTCCACTCTGACAATCCAGGAACAGACCTTTCCCTAAGGCTCTGGTTCCCCCAGTAAGCAGGGCTGGACGTAAATACATGCTGCCCTGTGCCCATTTCCCATAACAACTTTGAAACCAATGCTGATGGGTGCTTACATTAACAGGGCCTGCAGGGCTTTAAGTAAAAAAGATCTGCCCTCAAGAAATGTCTTAGGGGAGGTCACTGGAAAGATATTCAAAATAGGGCAGGATTTCAAGAAGCCATTTTCAGTAAGTTTAACTCACACAGTTTCAAAAAATCACATGAAAAGATGTCAACATTGCTAAATATGAGAGAAATGCAAATCAAAACTTCAACGCGTTATCACCTCACACCGGTCAGAATGGCCACAGGCACATACTCTACAAACAATAAATGCTGCAGAGGGTGTCAGTGTTCAGAAATCTGTGGATCAAATCATAGCTTCATGCCTATTGAAAAAGGCATTAAAGAAAGAGAGTCCTCCTACACTGATGCTGGGAATGGAAAATGGGAGCAGCCACTGTGGAGGACACTGGGCAGAAGAAAATGAGGATAAAATTAGAACACTCCTGATGCCTACAAAAATAAACTGCAGACAGATTAAGGGCCTAAATAAATGGACAGATACAATGAAACTCTTAAGGAAAAAAGCAGAACACACTGGCATAAAATAAAGCAAGTTCTTTTTTGATCCACCTCTTAGGATGAGGATAAATAAAACAGAAATAAACAAATGGAACCTAATAAACATTTAAAGCATTTGCACAACAAAGGACACCTGTGGTGAGAAAAAAGACAGCCCTCAGAATGGAGAAAATTCTTGCAAACGAAGATACCCACGGGGAATTTGTCTCCAACACATACAAACAACTCCCCCAGAGCAATATCAAAAAACAAACAATTCAGTAAAAACATCATATGCACATTTCTCCAAAGAAGGCATAGAGATGGCCATACAACACACAAAAAGGTGCTTAAAATCACTAATTCTTAAAGACAAATCAATAGTCCAATGAGGTATCACCTCACATCAGTCAGAATGACCATCTCAAAAAATCCACAGCAATAAACTCTGCAGAAGGTGTGAAGGGAAGAAAACCCTCCCACTGTGGGTGGGAATGTAAATGGACACATCCACTAGGGAGAACATTACGGAGGTTCTTTAGAAAACTGAGCATTGAAGTACCAAGTGACCCAGCAATCCTATACCTAGGCATCAGTTCAGTTCAGTGGCTCAGTTGTGTCCGACTCTTTGCAACACCATAGACTGCAGCATACCAGGCCTCCCTGTCCATCACCAACTCCCGGAGTTCACTCAAACTCGTGTCCATTGAGTTGCTGATGCCATCCAACCATCTCATCCTTTGTCGTCCCCTTCTCCTCCCACCTTCAACCTTTCCCAGCATCAGGGTCTTTTCAAATGCATCAGTTCTTTGCATCAGGTGGCCAAAGTATTGGAGTTTCAGCTTCAGCATCAGTCCTTCCAATGAATATTCAGGATTGATTTCCTTTAGGATGAACTGGTTGGATCTCCTTGCAGTCCAAGGGATTCTCAAGAGTCTCCTCCAACACCACCGTTCAAAGGCATCAATTCTTCGGCGCTCAGCCTTCTTCACAGTCCAACTCTAACATCCATACATGACCACTGGAAAGACCATAGCCTCGACTAGACGGACCTTTGTTGGCAAAGTAATGTCCCTGCTTTTTAATATGCTGTCTAGGTTGGTCATAACTTTTCTTCCAAGGAGCAGGCACCTTTTAATTTCATAGGCATTAACATAATTTACCTAGGCATAGATCCAGAAAAAAACCCAAAATTTAAAAGATATCTTCACCCAACAATCACTGCAGCACTAGGTACGATAGCCAAGACAGGGAAGCAACTTAAGTGTACAATGACAGATGAACGGATACGAAGATGGGGTTATACACAATACAATATTACTCAGAAATAAGCAAGAATAAAATAATGCCGTATCCAGTTCCTGGGAAGAAACTAGAGGTGATCATACTGTGTGAAGTAAGTGAGAAAGGGAAAGCATCATAGGATCTCATTTCTGCTGGAATCTAAAAATGGATACAAAGAACATCATTACAAAAGAGAAACAGTCTCACAGACTTGGAAAAGAATCTCATGGTTACCAAAAAGGAAAGTTGAGAGGGGGCAGGGGGGCAATTGGCTGTGTCATATTGATATACATATCTTAAAACAGGTGCTGAAGGGCTTCTAATAGTAACAAGGCTGTAAATGACACCTGCCCTCAAGAAACGTCCTGGGGCAAATCATCAGAAAAGAATTCCAAATTCCAAAAAGGGCCAAGTTCCAAGAAGCCAGATTCAAGAGGTAAATTGTGTTCAGAAGGTGTAAAATAATAAAAGCACATGGAAAGATACTCCACATCGATAATGATCAAATCAATGCCAATCAAACCACAATGAGGTATCACCTCACACTAGTCCCAATGGCCATCATCAAGAGAAAAGATCTACAGAAAATAAATACTGCAGAGGATGCACAGGAAAGGGAATCCTCGCACAATCTTGGTGGGAAAGTAAGTGGTTTAAATATCATAGATATCACACACAAGTGGAATCTATCAATTCACTCCAAAAAACTAATTTACAAAATAGAAAAAGACTCTCACACTGAGAAAACCAAATTATGATTATCAAAGCAAAGTTAAAAGAGAAGGATAAATTAAGCGTTTTGAATTAAAACATACATGCTAATATCAAATTGATAATTATGACCTACTGAATAGAACAGGGAACTCTCCTGAACAAACTGTAAAACCTATATGAGGGATAAAGAGGAAAAAGAATAGATATACCTCTAGGTAAAATCGAATGGAGTTCCGGTACACCCAAAACTAACAAAACAATGGAAATTAACTGTGCTCCAATAAAAAATAAAAATCAAATCACCTCAGCTTGGTGTAGGGAAACCAGACAGGGGTGACCCCAGTGATTAGATGTGTGATGCGTTATGACAGTAAATGACACCCCAAGATGTCCTCACTCAGCAGAACACAGAGCAGGAACCCACTGGAAGCTGCCTGACCTCAAATGAATGTGACAAGATGAAGAGAAGAAAAGGGACCACAGGTCAATCAGGGCAACACCCTCAATTCAGAGGATGGGAATCTCAGAGGGGACGAGACACACTGCAGGTAAAGAGCAGATGCGGGTCTCCAGGTACAGGATCCTGACCGTGCAGGTGGGGTGAACTCACACAATCCCCAGGACTGAACCGGGGACACACGTCCTCAGTCTCCAAGGCGACACCTCCTCCCCAGTCCCTGCACCTGGGGCCCCTCGACCCTCGGTTAGGACACCAGGTCTCTGCTGGTTGGACCCCTAAGGTGGAAACGAGGGGGTTCCCGTAACCTCCTGGGATGGTAGAAAGAAGGGTAGGGTCGGTCTCCTCTCCCCACATGTCCCACAGAAGTCCTCCCCTTTCCCTTTGGTTCTGTGATATTAACTGTTTCTATGGCTGTCATGATCATGTTGAAGGCACTACCTTGGTTCTGGCAGGCTCGGTCCTTTCTCGTCCCGCTGAGGAGCTGAGACAATACACCAGATGCAGGGCTGGAAGACGAGGGGCAGGTCTGGTCTCTGCTGAGTAGGACGGTCAACCTGAAGGAGGTCATGGCAGCAACCTCACCTGATCCCACTGGCTTTTTGCCTGATCCATGTGCCCTGCAGTCAATCCACCGGGTGAACCTGCCTTCCTACTCAACCCAAATGTGCTGGAAAATTAGAATGATTGCCAGGTAGCCCACCCGAAGAGCCTCCATGCCCCAGGGAGGGGAGAGACTCAGAGCCCACCACAGCCCTGACCCAGGGAGGGCCACAGAGCCCCCTCAGAGAAGAGCACGCTGCCCAGAGCAGCCACCTCAGCTCCAGACCCCAGACATCTGAGCACTGACATTCAGATGCAGACATGGAGTTTTCCAGGACAGAGGCAGGCCAGGTCCTACCCAGGTCTCCAGTCCTAGTGTAGACAGAACAGGGTAAGGTCTAAATGTTCTCATTGTAGAAGCACACGGTCTCGTCTAAACATCATCAGTGAGGACAGGACAAGACAGGACTTGGAGAGGTCTAAGTCTACCATGTAGACAGACCTTCAGTTCAGTTCAGTCACTCAGTCCTGTCTGACTCTTTGCGACCCCATGAGCTGTAACATGCCAGGCCTCCCTGTCCATCACCAACTCCCAGAGACCACCCAAACTCATCTCCATTGAGTCAGTGATGCCATCCAACCATCTCATCCTCTATCATCCCCTTCTCCTCCTGCCCTCAATCTTTCCCAGCATCAGGGTCTTTTCACATGAGTCAGATCTTCACATCACGTGGCCAAAGTATTGGAGTTTCAGCTTCAGCATCAGTCCTTCCAGTGAACACCCAGGACTGATCTCCTTTAGGATGGACTGGTTGGATCTCCTTGCAGTCCAAAGGACTCTTAAGAGTTTTCTCCAACACCACAGTTCAAAAGCATCAATTCTTCGGCACTCAGCTTTCTTTATAGTCCAACTCTCATATCCACATGTGACTACTGGAAAACCATAGCCTTGACTAGATGGATCTTTGTTGGCAAAGTAATGTCTCTGCTTTTTAATATGCTGTCTAGGTTGGTCATAACTCCTTCCAAGAAGTAAGGTCTTTTAATTTCATGGCTGCGATCACCATCTGCAGTGATTTTGTAGGCCCTCTCCCCGCCCCACCCCGCAAAAAAAAAAAAAAAAAAAGCCAGCCACTGTTTCCCCATCTATTTGCCACAAAGAGATGGGACCAGATGCCATGATCTTAGTTTTCTGAATGTTGAGCTTTAAGCCAACTTTTTCACACACCTTGGTCAGGTTTAATGTTCAAGCTGGTTTTAGAAAAGGCAGAGGAACCAGAGATCAAATTGCCAACATCCACTGGATCATGGAAAAAGCAAGAGAGTTCCAGAAAAACATCTATTTCTGCTTTATTGACTATGTCAAAGCCTTTGACTGTGTGGATCACAATAAACTCTGGGAAATTCTGAAAGAGATGGGAATACCAGACCACCTGACCTACCTCTTGAGAAATCTGTATGCAGGTCAGGAAGCAACAGTTAGAACTGGACATGGAACAACAGACTGGTTCCAAATAGGAAAAGGAGTATGTCAAGGCTGTATATTGTCACCTTGCTTATTTAATTTATATGCAGATACATCATGAGAAACGCTGGACTGGAAGAAACACAAGCTGGAATCAAGATTGCCAGGAGAAATATCAATAACCTCAGATATGCAGATGACACCACCCTTATGGCAGAAAGTGAAGAGGAACTCAAAAGCCTCTTGAAGAAAGTGAAAGTAGAGAGTGAAAAAGTTGGCTTAAAGCTCAACATTCAGAAAATGAAGATCATGGCATCCGGTTCCATCACTTCATGGGAAATAGATGGGCAAACAGTGGAAACAGTGTCAGACTTTATTTTTCTGGGCTCCAAAATCACTGCAGATGGTGACTGTAGCCATGAAATTAAAAGACGCTTACTCCTTGGAAGGAAAGTTATGTCCAACCTAGATAGCATATTCAAAAGCAGAGACATTACTTTGCCAACAAAGGTTCGTCTAGTCAAGGCTATGGTTTTTCCTGTGGTCATGTATGGATGTGAGAGTTGGACTGTGAAGAAGGCTGAGCGCTGAAGAATTGATGCTTTTGAACTGTCGTGTTGGAGAAGACTCTTGAGAGTCCCTTGGACTGCAAGGAGATCCAATCAGTCCATTCTGAAGGAGATCAGCCCTGGGATTTCTTTGGAAGGAATGATGCTAAAGCTGAAACTCCGGTACTTTGGCCACCTCATGCCAAGAGTTGATTTATTGGAAAAGACTCTGATGCTGGGAGGGATTGGGGGCAGGAGGAGAAGGGGACGACAGAGGGTAAGATGGCTGGATGGCATCACTGACTCGATGGATGTGAGTCTGGGTGAACTCCGGGAGTTGGTGATGGACAGGGAGGCCTGGCGTGCTGTGATTCATGGGGTCGCAAAGAGTCGGACTCGACTGAGCGACTGAACTGAACTGAAAGCTTCTCTCCCAGGAGGCACAGGTCACATATGCAGGGTCTCTCATCTTTGGACAGGGAGCTCCCCCTTGGGTGGGAACTAGGATGTACATTTCTTGAATAGGAAATAATCTGCGAGCTCACCCTTCACCCACATCAGGGCAGGGTGAAACTGAAAGAATCTGTGTCATTGATCAATCCGACAGGCAAAACAAAGTGTTACCAATTGCTTTGGCCACGTGATGGTCAGTGTCTCACTGTATCTCACTGTTCACTGAACCCAACGTAGGCAAGGCGCGAGCAGGGAAGCTGCAAGAAAACTTTGGGAGCCGGAGGAACTGCAGACTCGTTGCAGCGGCTGTAACAGCAGACTCGCTGTATTCTCTGGTCTCGTGGTGATCCAGTGGACGCAGCCATAACGTAGCCGCAAGGGCTTTTCTGGTGGAACTTACTGATGTTTACAGAGCAAAAGTGGTCTGCGGCCAAGCGGGTACCTCGTGAAGCGCATGCGCTGTACTGTAAGTGTGCTAAGCTGATACGTAACCATGTATTTACAAAACATGGGGCCGGAGCGAGAGGCTGTGGGGCGAGAGAGCCTGACATCGCCATCTTGGCTAATTTGCTTTTTCCCTACATTCAGGATCCATGGCAGAGGCAGGAATTTTTTTATAGTGCAGCCCAGTGTCGTGTAAAGACACACAGGGTGTGGCATGATTCCAGCATCCCAGGCTTCCAGCAGGAGGTGACCACTCTGGAAACCTTCTGGAAAAGGATATTTTTAAAATCAGAATAAAGATGTATTGCTGAAATTTCAACCATACTAGTTATTATTTGCAACTTAAAATATTCTTAAAAGCTTGGCACCCTGCTCTTTGTGGTTTCCGTTGGTTCCTTGGTTCAGAATTTCTAGGCAGAAACAAGCCATCATTTCAAACTAATTTCTTTTAATTCTGTTATTTGTTATTATATGAATCAAAGCTCACACTTGAAAAAATAATAAAAGCAAATTCCTGCAAACAAAGAGTGACTCAAAGAGCACATGAGCCGCAGGTAATTTTTCTTCTGACAGTTTCATTTTTCTCCATGAATAAAACAGAAAAAATAGGTCCCTCCCCTGATTTTTGCTTCCTTCAAACTGAGCTAAAGTGAAATTGATATTCATATCAACAAGTAACAAGTTTTTAGGTTTGAAATGTCATACCAGGGAAACAGGGCCTGGAGAAAAGGCAATGATCCTATGTGGCTGGAGGAAAGCCACATCCTAAAATTAAGGCTAAAATTCAAATTGGATTTAATTATGACAGTGTGTGGTTACATGGAGTATGAACCAAGGGTCTACATATAGCAGGCAATATGTGAAGGCAAATTTGAGATCTCGCATGTAAGAGTAAAGGTTTCTTGTCAGATCTGCAGCTGCTATATACAGTTATGTTTGTTTTTAAAAATACTGCATGTATCTTTTTGAATTATAGCTTTGTCTCAATGTATGGCTAGGAGTGGGATTGCTGGATCATATGGTAACTCTATTTTAGTTTTTGGAGGAACCACCATGCTGTTCTCTGTTCTCAATTTACATTCCCACTAATAGTGTCTGAGGGTTCCCTTTTCTCCACACGCTCTCCAATACTTGTTATTTCAGGGATTTTTTAATGATGGCCATTCTGACCAGTATGAGGTGGTACCTCATTGTAGATTTGATTTGCATTTCTCTGATAATTAACAATGAGGAGCATTATAGGATGATCCTTTAAATTTCGATGTGTAAACTAAGTTTAACATGCCAACATGACAATTCTTTCACAGATAAGGATTTATAAAATATTTAGTTATTTCCTTTCTTCTTAGTTAACTATAGGGACATGTGTTATCATGTTATTCAAGGTGATGAGCTTATTATGCATCTTTGAGCAGTTTTAAAGACGTGCATTGCTCCCTTCAAAGGGAAGGCTTGTACTGGAACCAAGGTCCACCTCCCAGTGAAAGCTGTTCCTTGAGCAAATTCAGTCACTGCCCAGGGGGCACATGGTGAGATCACCATGTCACCTGACACTTCCCACATCTCAGGCCTCGGTTTGACCATTCCATCTGAGGTGGAACAGTTTGCCCTGGTGATGCAGCTTGACCTCTTTCTGTATGTCTAGGTCAATTGTTAATAACTTTTTCAGATTCTGTAGGATTACTAGCGCTCTAATAGCAAAATACATGTTTTAAGGTTACACCAGGACATGGGGCTTACACCATGACCCTAAGGGATTTTTCTGCAGATTTTTCTGTTCTGACATCGAGGCCCCTTCCCCAGTTTTATGACAGCACAATTGCCAGAGACTGGATGAGCTGCATCGCTGCAGGGATCAGGGCAGAGTGAACATGCAGGAATCCTTGTGTGAGAATTACTAAGAATGTGGATGCTGACAACACAGCCTTCAGCCAAGCACGGAGCCCTTGTAAGTGCAGGAGCCCCCGACGCCGTGCAGGGCGTGTGGACATGAAGACAGCCCCTGACAAAGGCTTCTGCTCATAGAGCCCCCGACGCCGTGCAGGGCGTGTGTCCATGAAGACAGCCCCCGACAAAGGCTTCTGCTCATAGAGAGCCAATTGTGTGTAATAGTGTGTTAAATTGTTTCAGAACTCCAAATGTTTGTATCAATGATATGTTTTCCATTGAAAACTGGGGCATTTTCAATGGAAGAGTAATTGTTTTATGTTGTTGTGTTAGTTCCAGGTGTATATAACAAAGGGATCCAGTCATAAAATTATAAATATATACATATATGTATATGTATAGACACACCCACACACATGCTTTTAGGTTATTAGGTTTCAGATTATTAGGTTACCACAAATACTGAATACAGTTCCCTGTGCTATAGAGTGAAGTGGTGTTAGTTGCTCGGTTGTATTTGACTCTCTGCAACACCATGGACTGTAGCCCGCCAGGCTCCTCTGTCCATGGGATTCTCCAGGCAAGAATACTGGAGCGGGTAGCCAGTTCCTTCTCCACGGGACCTTACCGACCCAGGGACTGAACCTGGGTCTCTGCATTGCAGGCACGTTCTTTACCGTCTGAGCCACCAGGGAAGCCCAGGTGTGCTATGGAGTAGGAGCTTGTCTATTTTATATAGAGTAGTGTGTATGTTAATGCCAAACTCCTAATTAATCCCCCACCCCTTTCCCCTTTAGTAACCCTAAGTTTGTTTTGTATG
The DNA here is from genome assembly GCF_019923935.1 of Bubalus bubalis. Taxonomy (NCBI): domain Eukaryota; kingdom Metazoa; phylum Chordata; class Mammalia; order Artiodactyla; family Bovidae; genus Bubalus; species Bubalus bubalis. The sequence goes on along the minus strand of NC_059161.1, from coordinate 116,630,002 downwards.
TCTGAGACTGTTTCTGTTTTGTCAAGAAGTTCATTTGCATCAAAGTTTAGATTCCACTCTTAAATAATAATATATGATATTTGTCTTTCTGTGTCTTCACTTAATATGCTTATCTCTAGGTCCATCCATGTTGCTCAAATGGCATTATTTTATTTTTTATGGCTGAGTAGTATTCCCATGTATATTCTATGATATGTGCACTCTTGATTCAGGCCCTACAGATATTAGGGTCAACCTGTTGGCATGAAGGTCCTCTCACAGTGAGGGCTAAACCACGATTCCCCAGAAGAATCCTACCTCATGTTCTGGGCCTCCGGGAAGAATTCATCTTCTGACACGGAGCTCCTGATCACCTTCACAGCAACATCCTCCTGCCCCTTCCACTTGTTCAGATGGACTGCTCCAAACTGGCCACTTCCCAGCTCCTTCAACAGAGTGATCTCTTCACTTCGCAGTTTCCAGATTCCTAGTGAGGCAAGACAGACACACTTTGGGATGAGAACAGAAGGCTTTGGGGCTAAAAACTTCACACATGACTCTCTCCAGTGAGAATTTAATAGTGACAAGACAAAAAACAGCACTTTTTTTTTTTAAGTTGCTCAGTTTAAAAAAGAAACCCTTGGTAATGTGCTCTTAGGACCTGTTGGACCACATGATATTGCCACCAAAACAATATTGTTCCTGAAGTAGCTACAGTTAGTGACGAGAAAGGTTAGGGATCAAGGACTTTGCCAACTAGAGGTGTCTTGAAAACACTTGGTGATAAAAATGTGCTTACTGCTCTTAGCTTGGTAAGGATCAATGTTAGATTAATTGGCTTGACTTGACTAATAAGTTCTTGGAAAGGAAAAATTAAAAAAGTAAAGCTTCGTTGTATGATTTTTAAAACTCTTATCAAAATTAGTTTCTTGATGGAATCTTCTATTTAAAAAAAAATCCCATTTTTTTGCTAATTTTTTTCATTTTGATTACTTTGTTTTTGTAGATAGCCATCAACAATTTTTTAAGTTGAAGTACAGTTTATTTATAATACTATATTGGTTTTGGGTGTACAACAGTGATTCTGTACTTTTATGGATTATACTCCATTTAAAGGTATTAGAAATAAAGGCTATATTTCTTTGTGCTGTATAATATATCCTTATAGCTCATTGATTTTATATATAGTAGTTTCTATCTCTTAATGCCCTACACCTACCCACCTCCCCCCCCACCCCCCCCCGCAACTGGTAACCACTAATTCTCTATATCTGTGAGTCTGTTTCTGTTTCATGGATAAGTTCGTTTTTGTCATATTTTAGATTTCAGTTAGATAAGTGATAACTAATGGTATTTCTCTTTGTATTTCAAGGGCCTGCAACCAAGGGAAAAATGTGGCACTTTCAAATAAAGTTCTCTCAGCCAAATTTACAGATAGAAGGCCTTGGTCATCTGAAATAGCAAGCTTAATGTATACCAAATGCTTATTAACTAGTGTTAGGTAGTTAGAATAGGAAAAAGGAGTCCAAAATAGGGGTGGCTAAAAGACAAAGATGGAGAAGGCAATGGCACCCCACTCCAGTACTCTTGCCTGGAAAACCCCATGGATGGAGGAGTCTGGTGGGCTGAGGTCCACGGGGTTGCTAAGAGTCAGACACGACTGAGCGACTTCACTTTCACTTTTCACTTTCATGCATTGGAGAAGGAAATGGCAACCCACTCCAGTGTTCTTGCCTGGAGAATCCCAGGGACGGGGGAGCCTGGTGGGCTGACGTCTATGGGGTCTCACAGAGTCGGACACAACTGAAGTGACTTAGCAAAAGACAAAGAAAGGATAAAGCCCATGAATATACAACAAAGGAAGGTCCGAGGACCTGAGTGAGAACCGCAGGTGAAACACACAGCCCTCCTGGCTAGTCCAGTTTACATAGCGCAGGGGGAGAAGAAAAAACATATAAAAAGAGGAGCCACAACTGAGCCTCTCTCTTCTTGTCTTGTCTCTTGGGTTGGCCCGCACTCATGCCTCGAGGATGTATTTTCCTTTGCTTGCCAAATAAAACTGAGCTGTAACTGAACTGTAATACTGGTCCACTGCTTCAAATTTTTGCTGTGGCGAGACAGAACTGGGGAATTTACACATTCCCCTGATACTAGTAAGTTTATATTGTAACACCTGATTCATAACTAAGCTTTTAATTGAAGCCATGAGATCTCTAGTCTGCCCATTTATGTCTGTGTACACATTATATAATGTAAGAAAAGAGGAGAAGTGAAAAGCAAAGGAGAAAAGAAAAAGATATACCTGTTTGAATGCAGAGTTTCAAAGAATAGCAAGGAGTGATAAGAAAGCATTCCTCAGTGACCATTGCAAAGAAATAGAGGAAAACAATAGAATGGGAAAGACTAGAGATCTCTTCAAGAAAATTAGAGATACCAAGGGAATATTTCATGCAAAGATGGGCTCAATAAAGGACAGAAATGGTATGGACCTGACAGAAGCAGAAGATATTGAATAGAGGTGGCAAGAATACACAGAAGAACTCTTTGAGAAAGATCTTCATGACCCATTTAACCATGATGGTATGATCACTCACCTAGAGCCAGACACCCTGGAATGTGAAGTCAAGTGGGCCTTAGGAAGCATCACTAAAAACAAAGCTAGTGGAGGTGATGTAATCCCAGTTGAGCTATTTCAAATCCTAAAAGATGATGCTGTGAAAGTGCTGCACTCAATATGTCAGCAAATTTGGAAAACTCAGCAGTGGCCACAGGACTGGAAAAGGTCAGTTTTCATTCCAATCCCAAAGAAAGGCAATGCCAAAGAATGTTCAAACTACTGCACAATTGCACTCGTATCACACGCTAGTAAAATAATGCTCAAAATTCTCCAAGCCAGGCTTCAGCAACACGTGAACCTCGAACTTCCAGATGCTCAAGCTGGTTTTAGAAAAGGCAGAGGAATCAGAGATCAAATTGCCAACATCCACTGGATCATGGAACAAGCAAGAGAGTTCCAGAAAAACATCTATTTCTGCTTTATTGACTATGCCAAAGCCTTTGACTGTGTGGATCACAATAAACTGTGGGAAATTCTTCAAGAGATGGGAATACCAGACCACCTATCCTGCCTCTTGAGAAATCTGTATGCAGGTCAGGAAGCAACAGTTAGAACTGGACATGGAACAACAGACTGGTTGCAAATAGGAAAAGGAGTACGTCAAGGCTGTATATTGTCACCCTGCCTATTTAACTTACATGCAGAGTACATCATGAGAAACGCTGGGCAATCAAGATTGCTGGGAGAAATATCAGTAACCTCAGATTATGCAGATGACACCACCCTTATGGCAGAAAGCAAAGAAGAACTTAAGACCCTCTTGATAAAAGTGAAAGAGGAAAGTGAAAAAGCTGGCTTAAACCTCAACATTCAGAAAACAAAGATCATGGCATCTGGTCCCATCACTTCATGGCAAATAGATGGGGAAACAGTGGGAACAGTGTCAGACTTTATTTTTTTGGGCTTCAAAATCACTGCAGATGGTGATTGCCGCCATGAAATTAAAAGACACTTACTCCTTGGAAGGAAAGTTATGACCAACCTAGACAGCATATTAAAAAGCAGAGACATTACTTTGCCAACAAAGGTCCATCTAGTCAAGGTTATGGTTTTTTCAGTGGTCACATATGGACGTGAGAGGTGGACTATAAAGAAGGCTGAGCGCCGAAGAATTGATGCTTTTGAACTGTGGTGTTGGAGAAGACTCTTGAGAGTCCCTTGGACTGCAAGAAGATCCAACCAGTCCATCCTAAAGGAGATCAGTCCTGGGTGTTCATTGGAAGGACTGATGTTGAAGCTGAAACTCCAATATTTTGGCCTCCTGATGCGAAGATCTGACTCACTGGAAAAAACCCTGATGCTGGGAAAGATTGAGGGCAGAAAGAGAAGGGGATGACAGAAGATGAGATGGTTGGATGGCATCACCGACTCAATAGACATGAGTTTGGGTAGGCTCTGGGAGTTGGTGATGGGCAGGGAGGCCTGGCGTGCTGTGATTCATGGGGTCGCAAAGAGTCGGACACGACTGAGTGACTGAACCGAACCGAACTGAACACATTATATATGAGATATTGCTAATTCTAAAAATAATATAAAAATTAAGACCATGGAAAGAGAAAAAACAGTGTGGCCACAATATCCTTTAGACTCTGGAGAAAAATGGCTAAGACAAAATTTCTTTTAAAATTAAAAAACCAATTCTTTTTGCATATGCAATTAAGAACAGCTAGCTTGTTAAAAACATGCCTAGAAAAAAGCCTGAAATTAACTCTTATCATGTCCTTGAGATACATAGCCCACCTTGCCTAAGATTTAAAGCAAAAAAAAAAAAAAAAAGGTCTGGCTTACAGGTGACTGTTTCTGAATGGAAAAAGACACAGAAAGTAAAAAGAAGTCTTGTGGAAAGTGGAGCCCAATAAAAGAATTTTGTACAAGGTACAAGTTTTCTTAAGATTTTGAACTGCCTCTGAAATCTTTCACTGTTACCTTGGCTAGATGAATAACTATTGTTTAAATCAAACAGTCAGGGTTATGGGAAACCCAAGATGAGTGCTTGGCTTTTCCCTGTCTCCCGACAAACCTCATTTTATTTGATGGGATAAAGTATTCCCTGGCTCTGAGGTTAATGGTCTCTCTCTCACACACACACACACACAAATTTTTGTTTGTTTGTTTCACTAAATATTAAATTCCAGTTTTGTTAATTAGGGTCTGTGTTTGCCAAGGCTCACTTCCCATTTGGTTTCTTGTTATTGTGTTAGTTCCTTTTTCTTGCTCAAAAGCTTAATTGAACGGTAAGGGACAAGTGTGGTCCTAAAGTTTATCTCACTGATCTATCTTTAGATAAAGATCAGGTGCCTCATGACCTGCAATCGGAGGATTACACACTCTGGAAAAGACATAATTCAAAGGACTATCACTAACCTGGACAGGAGGATCCTTATCAGGCACTCTTAACATAGCACAGTAGAACTGAAGAGAATGAACTCTTGGATTAATTTCCACTCACAAAGTTTCCCTGCACTGGTCTGGCCTATAGAGAGGACTGCTGATCTCAAAATCACCTTCCAACAACGCTCAGAGGAGAAACCACGCTCACAAGAGAATAAAAAAATGACAGCAGCAGTAGACAACGTGCCCAAGATCCTTGACCTGGTTCATATGATCCTTTATGATGTTCTCTTGACTTCTTGGACCTTTGCATATGAATCAAATGTTTTTCTCTCATAGACACGATCCTATGCTAGTTTTAAAAATCAGTCCAGCTGTTGGGTTTGTGCCAGTTCCCTGTGTCTGGCACTTCTGAGTCACCTCGGTGGGTTTCTCCACTCCATGGCTCTCTTTGGTTGACTCTTAGGAAACTTATCTTAAAAGAAAAAATTTATGGTCATTTCAGGCCACTATTGATATCATAAGATCCCCTCACCTTGTCAATCAATGGAATATGTCCCTGAGCCACAAGATTAGGAAGTACAAGTAATCTAAAGAATTTTGAATGCCGTTTTGTTTTATGGCCTAGTCTAGAACTAGCACGTTGAGTGGCCTGTCAATGAAATCTTCACCAGACCTGGGAATGAGCGCTCCTAGCACTGTGGGACAAGATGGTCCTGTAATGTCCCCAAACCACGATCAGATTCGTGACCCTAAAGGGGCTCTGCCAACTAGAAATTGGCACTTGCCATCTATCTCCACAAAGATTAAATCATGGCCACTGACGCTGCTGACCTTCAACACCCCCTGAAAGGAATTCAAGGTGGAAATTAGGAATGAGGCACTCCGTGCTCTGAAAAACTGGCAGAAGAGGACTTCAGATAGTTAGACACTTTAAGAAAAAGATTCTTATGACCCCTGATTTTTTTTTTTTTTGTATATCTGGTTTCCTTTAATTCACAAAAATATTTTCAACATTCAGACTACCTGCCTTTTTGCAGTGAAACTTCTATATAACTCAGCTCCTCCCCCAGCCTCCTCAAACCGTTTCGTTCAGGGTTACTTGAGATGCTGTCTCCCTCCTTAAGTCCAAAAAGTTCCTGCTGAATAAAGCATAACTCTCAACTCTTGGGTTATAAATATATTTTTAAAATTTAATTTCTATTGAAGGATAAGTGCTTAACAACATTGTGTTGTTTTCTGCCATACCTCAACATGAATCAGCCATAGGTACACGTATGTGAACATACGTGCCCTCCCTCTGGAACCTCCCTCCCGCCTCCACCCACCCCACCCCTCTAGGTGGTCACAGAGCAATGGTCTGAGCTCCCTGGCTCATACAGCAAATCCCCACTGGTGATCTGTTTTACACATGACAGTGCATACGTTTCCTTGCTGCTCTCTCCATTTGTCCTGCCCTCTCCTTCCCCTGCCTTGCCCACAAGTCTGTTCTCTATGTCTGCATCTCTATTGCTGCCCTGCAAATAGGTTCATCATTGCAACCTCTCTAGATTCCATTAATATGCACTAAGATATGATATTTTTTTCTTTTTATTTATTAAAAAAATTAATTTATTAATTTTAATTGAAGGCTAATTACTTTACAATATTGTAGTGGCTTTTGCCAAACATTGACATGAATCAGCCACGGTGCACATGTGTTCCTCATCCAGAACCCTCCCTCCCACCTCCCTCCCCATCCCATCCCCCAGGGTCATCCCAGTGCACCAGCCCTGAGCACCCTGTCTCATACATTGAACTTGGACCGGTGCTCAGCTTCACATATGGTAATATACACGTTTCAATGCTACCCTCTCAAATCATCCCACCCTCGCCTTCTCCCACAGAGTCCAAAAGACTGTTCTTTACATCAGTGTCTCTTTTGCTGTCTCGCATATAGGGTCATTGTTACCATCTTTCTAAATTCCATATATATGTGTTAACATACTGCATTGGTGTTTTTCTTTCTGACTTACTTCACTCTGTATAATAGGCTCCAGTTTCATCCATCTCATTAGAACTGATTCAAACGCATTATTTTTAATGGCTGAGTAATATTCCATTGTGTATATGTACCACAGCTTTCTTATCCATTCATCTGCTGATGGACATCTAGGTTGCTTCCATGTCCTGGGTATTATAAACAGTGCTGCGATGAACATTGGGGTACACGTGTCTCTTTCCCTTCTGGTTTCCTCAGTGTGTATCCCCAGCAGTGGGATCGCTGGGTCGAATGGCAGTTCTATTTCCCGTTTTTTAAGGAATCTCCACACTGTTCCCATAGTGGCTGTACTAGTTTGCATTCCCACCAACAGTGTAAGAGGGTTCCTTTTTCTCCGCACCCTCTCCAGCATTTATTCCTTGTAGACTTTTGGATCGCAGCCATTCTGACTGGCGTGAGATGGTACCTCATCGTGGTTTTTGATTTGCATTTCTCTGATAATGAATGATGTTGAGCATCTTTTCATGTGTTTGTTAGCCATCTGTATGTCTTCTTTGGAGAAATGTCTGTTTAGTTCTTTGGCCCATTTTTTTGATTGGGTCATTTATTTTCCTGGAATTGAGCTGCAGGAGCTGCTTGTATATTTTTGAGATTAATTCTTTGTCAGTTGCTTCATTTGCTCTTATTTTCTCCCATTCTGAAGGCTGTCTTTTCACCTTGCTTATAGTTTCTTTCATTGTGCAGAAGCTTTTAAGTTTAATTAGGTCCCATTTGTTTATTTTTATGACCCCTGATTCTTGCATCTATCTTCTCATACCTAGAGAAACACTAACATAATTGGCAGTGACAGGTGCTTGGCTATAAAGACAAATTGCAATTAAAGTCAAAGTAGAGTAGCTATGGAAATAACTAGGTGACACTATGGTATGATTTCAGACAAGTCTTGGCATTGTGAAGTCAGCTTTGTCAGACTTAGGTGCCACCAGCCATTCTAGAAACAAAATCTGCCAGCAGCACGTGACTGCAACCATGTTTTTTAGAAGATCTCATCTCATAACTTATATGTTTAGACAATGAAATTGCTCTGGATCATATGTTGAAAAAACCCCCACATGTGTAATGACTAATAAGCATATTAAAGGTTAAGATCTACTTAGATAAACCTGGACAACTGGCTACCTGACTACAAGTCTCTTGGAAGTGTTAAATCTAAATTAGGATTCAGACTTAATCTCAGCCTTAACTTTCTCTATTTTGTCTATTAATGTTCAGGTTGTCATTCCTTCAATTACTTCTGAGTCCAAATGACTCCATTACTTTGGACAGGAAGACCCAAGCATTGACCCTACCTGGAACACAATCAAAATTGTCTTAAAACATAGCTTGGTTCTTCTTCTTTGACCCCTGAAAATGAAAGTTTCTCAGTCATGTCTGACTCTTTGCAACTCCATGGACAAAGGGTTGACAGGCTCCTGACAGGCTCCTCTGTCCATGGGATTTTCTAGGCAAGAATACTGGAGTGGGTTGCCATTTCCTTCTCCACGGGATCTTCCCAACCCAGGGATTGAACCCAGGTCTCCCACACTGTAGGCTCATTCTTTATTATTTGAGCCACCAGTAACTCTTTTACTGATCTATGGTTTCCTTTTTTTTGTTTTTGTTTTTTTTTCAGTATCTGTTAAGTTTTGTCTCCTCCAGATGACAACAGATTTATATAAAGATAATGATGATGTGGAAAGAAAATCCATGTCCCCAAAGAGATCACAGCCACTCCTCTGAACAGATCCCATGGGAATACCCCCAAAATAACCCTGGGTCCCCTTAATAAAACAGGACAAGAACTCCATGACCCCAGCTAAGTAGGGTCTATGAGTCCTGTGTCAGCATTGAAGAAGTTACAGAAGACTGATCATCTGTCCTCATCACCCCAATAAAGATTTCTTGGGGTTCACATCTCTCAAGGAAAATTTAAAGTAGGAGATAGATGGGCCCCTGGGCTGAACAGCTGGTGATTGTCAGAAAACCTGAAGTTTTGTCCTCAGCCAGACAAGAAAGATACCTAACTCCCTTCCTCCATTGATATGGAGGGAGTACCCTGACAGGGGGGAATTTGTTGCTGTGAAAAGAAAAAAAGAGGAATGAGTATTTTTTTCTTTCCCTTTTCTGAGAACAAAGGCGATAAAGAGAACAGTGAACAGTTCTGGTTTAAAAAATTCCTAGTTTTACTGTAACTGCTCTTAACTCTGCATGCCTGTAACTGTTTGTTTTTCTGCCCCCCAACTCTGCAGGAGCTACACTTCAAACTTATTTTCCTTTGACTCTATGCTAAATACACCCCCTAATTAGTGTTTACCCTTACAATACCCTTCCTCATGTAGTGGAATCAGAAAGCAGGCTGCAGAGCCACCGAACTGCCAGACTCAATTACTGGGCTACTGACACCAGCCTATGATTGTCTTTGAAACAATGTGAGAGGAAGAAATCAATATCTTATCACCTTTGTTCCTCATCACTGACTCCTGGCCAGGAGTCCTTGCCATACACAAGTCTCTGGACTCCTCATGGAGCGGGGGGGCACAGTTCTTGAGGCAAGAGCCTACGGTACTTCCCTCTCTGCTGGCTGAGAATAAAAGCCACCTTTCCATTTCCTCCAAATTCTCTCTCCATATATTTTATTCAGCTTCCGTGGGCAGAGAATTCCAAGATTTTGGCCAGCAACAGTTCAGATAAACACACACCCCCTACTATTTATATAGTAATCCACAGGGACCCCTAGATAGCACAAAGAACCCTACTCAACACTCCATAATGATCTATAGAGGAAAAGAAGCCAAGAAAGAATGCATATACATTTATGTATGAGTGAATCAAATTGTTGTACATCTAACAGAAACCCACTCCAATCCCCCACAATATTCTAAATGGCCTATATACTCATTTGCCAACAAAGTTCTGTCTAGTTAAAGCTATGGTTTTTCCAGTAGTCATGTATGGATGTGAGAATTGGACCATAAAGAAAGCTGAGCACCAAAGAATTGATGCTTTTGAACTGTGGTGTTGCAGAAGACTCTTGAGAGTCCCTTGGACAGCAAGGAGATCCAACCAGTCAATCCTAAAGGAAATCAGTCCTGAATATTCACTGGAAGGACTGATGCTGAAGCTCCAATACTTTGGCCATCTGATGTGAAGAACAGACTCATTGGAAAAGACCCTGATGCTGGGAAAGGTTGAAGGTGGGAGGAGAAGGGGATGACAGAGGATGAGATGGTTAGATGGAATCACCGACTCGATGAACATGAGTTTGAGCAAGCTGAATTGATGACGGACAGGGAAGCCTGGCATGCTGCAGTCCATGGGGTCGCAAAGAGTTGGACATGACTGAGTGACTGAACTGAACTGATATAATCAACTGATGTTAAAATTAAAAAAGGAAAAAGAAAAAAGAAATGCTGACTCTATGTCCCTCAGGCCTTGATGATCTCTGCTGGTGTCACATGCCTGGAGCCTGAGTAGGCTGCAGTCCCAGGGCTGGAGTGTCTGGGGATGAGGGAGCTGGAGAACATGTGCCAGCCACGGAGCCCTCCGTGGGCCTGGAGTGCCTGCTGAACTCCACCCCGGCCCTCCAACACTGGAATCAAGCCTCCAGCAGACAAAGGATGGTTGAGCCTCTGGGATGGAAGAGCTCTGAACGGACCCCTGGGCTCCATGTTTCCTGGGGGTGGGGTTCCCAGCTCCAGCCTCCTTCCTTAGGGTCACCCCACCTACAGATGACAGCACCCCCCCACAGGCACTGTGGGAGTTGGGATGTGTCTGGGGATGCTGGGTAACAGGGAAGAAGTCAGGAGACGCAAGCCTTGGTGTCTCTTCTGGCACATTCCTGGAGTTGACAATCCAGGAACAAGACTCCCTCAGGCTGTGGTTGCTGCCTAAGGAACCAGAGTTGGGCAGGAAGAAATGCTGCTGCCTCATTGCCCTTTGCCATAACAAGTTTAAAACCAGCGCTAGCGGACCCCGGGAGTTGGTGATGGACAGGGAGGCCTGGCAAGCTGCGGTTCATGGGGTTGTAAAGCGCTGGACACGACTGAGCGATTGAACTGAACTGAATGGGCTGTTAATACTCACAAGGCCCTGAGGGCTTTAAATGACACCTGCCCTCAAGTAACTTCCTGGGGCAAATCAAAAAAGAATTCAAATCAGGGCCAATGTTCAAGAAGCCAATTTCAAGAGGTAAATTGTACTCACAAGATCTAAAAGACACTCTGCCTCACAAATGATTAAATTAATGCAAATCAAAACCCCACTGAGGAAATACCTCACACCGGTGAGAATGGCCATCAATAGAAAGATCTACAAAGAATAAATGCTGTGGAGAGCGTAGGGAAACTGTGACTCCTCCTTCACTCTGGGTGGAAATGTAAATGTGGAAATGCATGCAGCCTCGATGGGAAACAGCATGGCACTTCCTTAAGAAGCTAAACAGACAGGTGCCCTATGTCCTGCAATTCCACTCCCAGCTCAGATCCTGAGAAAATTATTATCACATGAAGTAAATCACTGAGAAAAAGACAAAAATCGTAAGATACAGGTGGAATCAATAAATTCTTAAAAATGAACTACTGTACAAAAGAGAAGCAGACTCACAAACTTTGAAGACCAACTAATGATTATAAAAAAAATTAAGAAGAGGGATAAACTTTTTGGATTTAGCATCTATCACTAAAATATATCAAATAGATAGTCAAAACTGTCCTACTGAGTTGTACACAGAACTCTACTGAAAGAAATTGCAATAACCTATATGACCCAAAAGAATCCAGGACAAGAATAGATTTATGTCCTTGTATAACTGAATGAGGTTCTTGGACACTTAAACACAACATCAGAAATTAACTCTGATGCTGCTGCTGCTGCTAAGTCGCTTCAGTTGTGTCCGACTCTGTGCGACCCCAGAGACGGCAGCCCACCAGGCTCCCCCGTCCCTGGGATTCTCCAGGCAAGAACACTAGAGTGGGTTGCCATTTCCTTCTCCAATGCATGAAAGTGAAAAGTGAAAGTGAAGTCGCTCAGTCGTGTCTGACTCCTAGCGACCCCATGGACTACAGCTTACCAGGCTCCTCCGTCCATGGGATTTGCCAGGCAAAAGTACTGGAGTGGGTTGCCATTGCCTTCTCCATTGCTAAATACTGGAGGAATGCAAATCAGAACTACCATGAGGTGTTATCGCGTGAGGTGCTAGAATGCCCACTGTCAAAATCTCTGCAAAGAGTCAATGCTGGAGAGGGGATGGAGGAAAGGGAACCCTCTTCCAGTGACGCTGGCGATGGAAAGTGGGACCAGCCACTGTGGAGGACAGCGTGCAGCTTCCTGAAACAATGAAAAGGAGAACGAAATGAGGATGCTCTCTAATACCATACAGAAGAATAATCCCAAAGAGTTTAAACATCCGAACAGGAGTTAGGGCCATATAAAACTCTTGAGGAAAATATAGCAAGCACATGCTTTGACATAAATCACAGCAAGCTCTTTTTGGACCCATCTCTTACAAGAATGAAAAATAATACAAAAATAAACAAATGTAACCTAATTAGTGGTTTCCCTCATAGCTCAGTTGGTACCTAATTAACATTACAAGCATTTGCACAGCCAAGGAAACCATGAATGACAGAAAAAGACTATGCGCAAAATGGAAAAAAATATTTGCAAATGAAAATCCCTACAAGGAATTCACCTCCAAAACATGAAAGCAGCTCCTGAAACTCAATATCAAAAAAACAAACAGCGCAATAAAGACAGGGGGCCAGAGATCTAATGGACAGTTCTCCAAAGAAGGCATACACATGGCCATAAAGCATCTTACAAGATGCTCACCATCCAGGGTCAGCTGAATGGATAAAGGAAAACTGAAACATGTACACGATTGGAAATGACTCAGGCTTGACATGAATCAAATAATGTGAATTTCAGGAACATAGATAAAATTACAGATAACTATAGTAAGTGAGGTAAGTGGGAAGAGAAAGACTAATACTGTGTGATACAGTTATAGGTGGAATGGAAAAACTGATACTGTTACCGAGTCCAAGCTCACTTTGCTTGCTGCAAGACAGGCCAATAAATCCAAGAAATGAGGTGTTGGGGCAAGGCTGTTCAAGAAGATGGCAGACCAGCGTCTCCAAATAACCATCTTGCTGGAGCCTGGATGACATGTTCTTTTATGGATCAGAGATGGGGGAAGTGAGGAAACAAAGTAAAAAGACCATTTAATTCTTGCAGATATCTCCTAGAATGGCAGGCCGGGCAGAGGGATGCCTTTGTATCACTTCCTTACAGTCCTTCACAGACTGGTGGGCTCAGGTTATCTCCCTGTTGTTGTTCAGTCGCTAAGTTGTGTCCGACTCTTTGCGACTCCGTGGACTGTGCACGCCACCTGATCTGAAGAGCTGACTCATTGGAAAAGACCCTGATGTATATTTTCTTAACTGGAAAAACCTTTACTGTTCATGGAGAGTTTATGAATGTATGATCTGAATTTCAAGAGCAGGTGAAGAACCAGAGGTGCTCTTTCCTCTTAACCTTAGGAGTGAACATGAATTGTAATTAATCATTAGTATTAGTAATGGGAAAACACTCTGAGGCTGGGAAAGATTGAGGACAGGAGGAGAAGAGGGCGACAGAAGATGAGATGATTGGATGGCCTCACTGACTCAATGGACATGAGTTTGAGCAAACTCCAGGAGATGGTGGACAGGGAAGCCTGGGGTGCTGCAGTCCATGGCGTTGCAAAGAGATGGACATGATTGAAGCAACTTAGCATGCATACATGTAGATCTAAAAAATAAGTCATCCTGGAGTGAGGGGCGTGTAGCCAAGGGGAACCAGCAGCGTCTTGCAGGGCATTTACTCAGGACGGGTCATTACAGCTTCCTCGGGCAAAACTGGGCCACCCTCTTCAGACAGGGGAGGAGGGCTGCGTCCCCAGGCAGAGAAGATGGGCATTTAAGGGTTCAGTACCTGCCAGCTTCGTCAGTCTCCTTTCCAGTATTCAGGATCCCCCTTCCTTCCCAGACAGTGCTCTCGGTTTAACAGAACATAGGCTGTGATGTGGAGAATTCAGTTTGCTTTGCAAGTCAGCTGCTTGTAGGATGAGGTTCTGGGTTAGCTTTTTGGAAATCTCAGTTCTACAACTGTAGGAGATGCAGTTTTCTTTCAGGGATGACAGACACTTTCAGGTAATTGATGCTGAGTTTGATCTGGGAACTTGAGGCCCTGAACTCTTATTTTTAATTTTCTGCTTTCTCCAGTGCACTGAGGAGCAGCTGGTCAATCTCGTTATCCTTGTTCTTTTAACTAATGAATGCATGTTCAGTCGCTTCAGTCGTATGCGACTCTTTGCGACCCTGTGAACCATAGTTGGCCAGGCTCCTCTGTCTATGGGATTCTCCAGGCAAGAATACTGGAGTGGGTTGTCATTTCCTTCTCCAGGGGATCTTCCTGACCCAGGGATCGAACCCAGGTCTCCTGCGTCTCCTGCTTTGCAGGTGGATTCTTTACCACTGAGCCACTGGGGAAGCCCCTATTTTAACTAAACTAGATATCAGATACATGGTCACCCAGAAACTTGCCTTTCATAAGTATTTGATTAGAGTATCTAAAGAAGATAATTGTGTATCTCTTGCCACATCACATCCGCATCATATCAGTGCTTCTTTACTGCTGGAAATAGAGTCATTAATGCCTTTAAATATAGTCTGGTTAGAGAACCAATTCCAGAGGTTCTGAACCAATTCATAAAACTTATACTTAAGATTCTGTTTCTCTCTGTATATATATATACATACACATATATATACAAATTTATATATATACACATCCTACATATATAGAGAATTTAAATAACAAGTACATATTTATTATAATATATATTATGAATATATTGGGCTTTCCTGGTGACTCAGATGGTAAAGAATCTGCCTGCAATGCAGGAGACCTGGGTTCAATTCCTGGGTAGGGAAGAGCCCCTGGAGAAGGGAATGGCTACCCACTCCAGTATTCCTGCCTGGAAAATTCCATGGACAGAGGAGCCTGGTGGGCTATAGTCCATGGGGTCACAAAGAGTCGGACAGGACTGAATGACTGCCACTTTCACTTTCACTTGAATATATTATCTAAATAATAAATGTATATTTCATTTATAAATGATCTATCTATCTATAGATTATTTCAAGGAATTGCCACCTGCAGCTGTAACAGCTGGCATATCCATAATCTATTGGGCAAATCACAGGCAGAAACTTATGCTGCAGTGTTGAGAAGGAAGTTTTCATCTGAAAAATCTCAGTGTTTGGTCTAAAGACCTTTCAACTGTTGGGATAAAGCTCACTCACATTATCAAGGGCAAGCTCCTTTACTTAAAGTCAATTGATTGTAGATGTTGACCCCCTACAAAACTCTTTCACAGCTACACCTAGATTGGTGTTGATTAAATAACTGGATACCATGCCTAGCCAAGTCAATGCATTAAAACTAACATTCACATCATCTAATAATTTTTCTGTATCTATTGAGATAAACATATGGTCTGTTAATATGATAAGTTTCTTTGACTAATGTTCTAATGCTAATCCAACCTTGGGTTCCTGGGATAAGCCCCTTTTGATCATAATATATTATTATTTTAGAAATACTGGAGTGGGTAGCCTATCCCTTCTCCAGGGGATCTTCCCAATCAAGAAATCAAACTGGGGTCTCCTGTGTTGCAGGTGGATTCTTTACCATCTGAGCTATGAGGGAAGCCCATTTGAAAATATTATTAGATTAGATTGGTTAAAATTTTGTGAAGAATTTTTGCATCTTTATTTTTGAGGGATGTGTATAGCTGTACTTCTCTTTTGTTAAAATCTCTTAGGTTTGGATATCAGGGTTATGGTGATCTTAAAGAATGAATTGGGAAGAAGTCCCTCATTTTCCATTTTTCTGCCATTATTCTTTTTTATGCTCTGCTACAAATTTGGCTAACAAGATCCTTCAAGCTGTCGTCTAGCGTTCTTTTGATTAGTGCTAAAATGATTATGTAGTTTTTGTGCATTTATTTCTAACACATTTGTGTTTTGTTTAAAGTGGGTTTCTTGAAGGCATGTAGTTATTTCTTGCTTTTTAAAAATCTATGTGGATGTTCAGACATTCCGTATTTAATAGGCCCAATTTATATTTGAGTTTCAGTCTACCATCTTGCTATTTATTTTTCATTTGTCCCATCTATTCTTTTTTTTTTTTTTCTGTTTGTCTTCCCTCTTTTGGATTAAATGAACATTTTAATGATACTCTATTTTCTTCTTTATTACCTCATTTACTATAATTTTTTAAGTGTTTCATTTAAGGTTTATAAGATACATAGTTAATGTAAGGCAGTCTACTTTCAGGTAATATTATACCACTTTACATGTGACTTAAGAATATTGCAACAGTCTACTTCCACTTTTCTCTTCCTGATCATGGTGATAATGCTGCCATGCATTTAACTTCAGTACACTTTGTAAGCCTGCAAAATATATTTTATTATTTTTGCTTTAACTAGTGAACTGCATTTTAAAGAGACTTAAGATAATAAAAACTTTTTTTAATGTTTACAGATGTAGTTACCATCTCCGGGGCCATTTCTCTGGTAGAGACATATTTCCTTCTGGAATCATTTTCTTTTTGCCTGAAAGATTCCTTAACGCTCTTTGTGGTGTAATTCTGCTGGTGATAAAAATGTCCACAATTTTTTATGCCTGAAAATGTCTTTATTTCACCTTTGAAAGGTGTGTTCTCTGGAAACGGATTTCAAAGTTGTTGACGGCTACTTTTTTCTTCCGTTCTTTAAGGATATTTCTTCTGGATTCCATAATTTCTGATGAGAAATCTCCCCTCATTTTTACCTTTGTTCCTCTATATGAAACACAACTTTAATCTCTGGCTGCTTGGAACTTTTCTCTTAAACTCTGCTTTTTTACTGACTTGATTATGATGTTCCTTCTTGTATTTTTCATGTTTCTTGTGCTTGAGGTTTTTGGATCTGTGGAAGTATAGTTTTATCAGTTGTGGGAAAATTTTGGTTACTATTTTTCACTTGTATTTCTGCAATATATCCTCTTTTTTAGACTCCAAAAATACATATATTAGGTCTCTTGAAACTGCCGAGCAGCTCACTGAGGCTCTGTTCAGTTTTTATTTTTTTTGTCTTTTTCGTCTCCATGCTTTGTGCTGGATAGTTTCTGTTGCTATGTCTTCAAATTCACTGATACTTTCTTTTGCAATATCTAATATACTGTTAATATACCGACTGGATTTTCTATCTCAGAAATTGTAGTTATGATCTCTTGGAGTCCAATTTGGAAACTGAAAAAGATGTTCCCCATCTCTAACATGTTAAATATTTCCTCTGGATTCTGAACACATGGGATATTGTTATGTCCTTGTCTACTGATCCTATGATCTGTATCATTTCTAGATGGCTTTTATTGAGATTCATTTTTAAAACTACCTTTAGCGTATTTTCCCCTGCTTCTTTGCACACCTGGTAATTGTTTTTTGGATGTCATAAGTTGTAATTTTTATCTTTTATATGCTAGATATTTTCTATTCCTATAAATATTCTTTTTTAAAATTTATTTTTAACTGGAGGATAATTGCTTTACAATGATGTGTTGATTTCTTCTGTATGACAACGTGAATCAGTCACAAGTATACATGAGTCCCCTCTATAAATATTCTTGAGCTTTGTTTTAAGACATGGTTAAGTTCAGTTCAGTTCAGTTGCTCAGTCGTGTCCGACTCTCTGCGACCCCATGAACTGCAGCACGCCAGGCCTCCCTGTCTATCACCAACTCCCAGAGCCTACCCAAACTCATGTCCATTGAATCGGTGATGCCATCCAGCCATCTCATCCTCTGTCGTCTCCTTCTCCTCCTGCCCCCAATCCCTCCCAGCATCAGGGTCTTTTCCAATGAGTCAGCTCTTCGCATGAGGTGGCCAAAGTACTAGAGTTTCAGCTCTAGCATCAGTCCTTCCAATGAACACCCAGGACTGATCTCCTTTAGGATGGACTAGCTGGATCTCCTTGCAGTCTAAGGGACTCTCAAGAGTCTTCTCCAACACCACAGTTCAAAAGCATCAATTCTTTGGTGCTCAGCTTTCTTCACAGTCCAACTCTCATATCCATACATGACTACTGGAAAAATCATAGCCTTGACTAGATGGACCTTTGTTGGCAAAGTAATGTCTCTGCTTTTCAATATGTTATCTAGGTTGGTCATAACTTTCGTTCCAAGGAATAAGCATCTTTTAATTTCATGGCTGCAATCACCATCTGCAGTGATTTTGGAACCCCCAAAAGTAAAGTCTGACACTGTTTCCACTGTTTCCCTATCTATTTCCCATGAAGTGATGGGACCAGATGCCATGATCTTCGTTTTCTGAATGTTGAGCTTTAAGCCAACTTTTTCACTCTACCCACTCACCTTCATCAAGAGGCTTTTTAGTTCCTCTTTGCTTTCTGCCATAAGCGTGATGTCATCTGCATATCTGAGGTGATTGATATTTCTGCCGGCAATCTTGATTCCAGCTTGTGCCTCTTCCAGCCCAGCGTTTTTCATAATGTACTCTGCATAGAAGTTAAATAAGCAGGGTGACAATATACAGCCTTGATGAACTCCTTTTCCTATTTGGAACCAGTCTGTTGTTCCATGGTTAAGTTACTTGGAATCAATTGATAATTTTAGGTCTTAATGTTTCAGCATTGTTAGGTAGGACCAGAGCAATGTTTGGGTTGGGGCTCATTTTGCCCAACTCCTTAAGCTAAATCCTTCTGGGGACCATTTGTTGTTTAGTCACTAAGTTGTGCGACCCCATGGACTACACCCCGCCAGCCTCCTCTGACCGTGGGATTCTCCAGGCAAGAATACAGGAGTGGGTTGCATTTCCTTCTCCAGGGGCTCTTCCCACCCCAGGGATCAAACTCAGGTCTCCTGCATTGGCAGGCCGA
This sequence comes from Bubalus bubalis, assembly GCF_019923935.1. NCBI lineage: Eukaryota > Metazoa > Chordata > Mammalia > Artiodactyla > Bovidae > Bubalus > Bubalus bubalis. Next base: position 116,611,072 of record NC_059161.1, on the reverse strand, counting down.
TTCTTTATCGCTGAGCCGCCTGGGTACCATACCCGATGTTTTTTGAATTATTGACTTCCTAGTGTGGCTTCCCAGCAACCTGTGCTGTTCTCACCCTGTGTCAGTGTTGGGCACCATCTCCTCTGATCTGTTCGAGAGTGTCTGCTCCGCTGGTTTTGGGCAGTCTCCTCCCTTGCATGTGCTGATCAGTACTCAGTGGAAGATTTTAGAGGTATTCTCTGCAGATATTCTTGCTGTCTCTTTGTTCAGATTTCTTCTCTCCAGCACGCTGCCCTGCAAGCTCTAGCCATCTTGGCCTTAAGATGTCCAGTTACAGCCTCTCAAATCAGACCTCCCGTTCTTGCCTACAGTGTGGTCTGGAAACCCTCTTTAGGCCATTCATGAGCAAAGTGCTTAGAGACGTCACCTTGTTTTCTCTTGTTTCTCAGGGATCACATTGTGAGTTGTCTAATGTCCAGCGTCTTAGAGGCTTCGTTTCATATGTTTTGTCCTGATTTTATAATTATTTCAGGAGGGAGGGGAGATATGACTCCTCTTACTCCATCGTTTTCAATGTGAAAGTCTCACTGCTCTTTCATCACAGTTAGTCATTCAGCTGTGTCTAAGTCTTCATGACCCCTTGGACTGTAGCCCGCCAGGCTCCTCAGTCCATGGGATTCTCCAGGCAAGAATGCTGGAGTGGGTAGCCATTTCCTCTCCCAGGAGATCTTCCCAAGCTAGGGATTGAACCCAGGTCTCCTGCATTGCAGGCAGATTCTTTACCTTCTGAGTCATTCATAAGTCACTCTTTTTTTTTTTTCTTTTCAGATCTCAGATGCAGAGAGTGATTCATGGTTCTTTGCAATTCATGGCAGGTAAGGTTGGTCTATATAGGTAACTTTTTTCTTGTTTTGGGCAGAAGATATTTTGTCTTCTAAAGAAGTTAAGCTTGTCTTTCTTTTTAAAAATTAATTTATATTTAACTTTTTATTTTACATTGGAGTATAGCCAATTAAGAATGTTGTGATAGTTTCAGGTGGACAGCAAAGGGACTCAGCCATAGATGTACATGTATCCACTCTCCCCCAAGATCCCCTCCCATCCAGGCTGCCACGTAACATTGAGCAGTGTTCCCTGTGCTCTGCAGTGGAAACTTGTTGGTTATCCATTTTAAATATAGCAGTGTGTACATGTTGAAGGGATCTTCTCTTTTAATTTTCCATCTTTTTCTTTTTATTCCTCATTATTTCCCCTACCACGAGTCACTATGATAACAAATTAATTTGTATTATTTTTGCTGGAGTTCATACAAATATGCACGTTGGATTTTTGTGTATTTTACATTTATACAAATGGCTTTAGGGCATAAATCATTTTTGAAACTTAGCACTGTGTCCTTTAAGTTTAATTTATGTAACCATGCTTACATCTAATCTACTACTCCTCTCTGCTATATAGGAAACCATTGTGTGCCTCTAACACATTTATGTATTTAGTCTCCCAGAGACAAATGGTTCACTTTCCTTCCACATCCTGTCAACAAGTAATGGCATGATGGATATCCTTGTACATTTTCTCTCCTAGGTTTTACTGAGAAAACTGCCTCTGTCCCCCTTATGGGAACTCTTCTCCCTGCACATAGAGCAAAACTCTTCCCTAGTAACCCAGGGTCCCATTCAGGTCATGTACCTGGTTCAAAATCTAGCTTTATGGGTGATGTTCTTTCAGGTCTTCTTCTACTTGTGGTTTACTGACAAGAAATTAAGGGGCAGACTACCTTCATCCCAACTTCACACTCAATGTAAAATAATGGGTTAATGGGCTTGCTAATTGTCTCCAGGAATTTCTTGTCTGTTTCCTCCTTTGAACAGTAGAGTTTTATTGGGAAGGTCATGGACACACTGCTATATTTAAAATGGATAATCAACAAAAAGACCTATTGTATAGCACGTGGAACTCTGCTCAATGTTATGTGCCAGCCTGGATAGGAGGGGGTTTTAGGGGAGAATGGATGGATACGTGTGTATGTATGGCTGAGTCCCTTCGAGGTTCACCTGAAACTCCACAACATTGTTAATCGGCTATACTCCAATACAAAATAAAAAGTTTAAAGTTAAAAAAATATAGTAGCATTTTAGACAGACACATGGCTGCTCTGCTACTGACCAAATTTTGTAAACTCCCCTGCAGTGAAAAAGTGAAAGTGCCTCAGTCATCCATGGAATTCTCCAGGCCAGAATACCGAATTGGGTGCCATTCTCTTCTCCAGGGGATCTTCCCAACCCAGTGATCGAACCCAGGCCTCCCACATTGCAGGCAGATTCTTTACCAGCTGAACCATCAGGGAAGCCCAAGAATACTGAAGTGGGTACCTATCCCTTCTCCAGCGGATCTTCCCAACCCAGGAATTGAACTGGGGTCTCCTGCATTGCAGGTGGATTCTCTACCTGCTGGACTATCAGGGAAGCCCCTGCAGCGAGGGGTGGACATATAACAAACATGCGGACAGTGCAATACCTGTAAAAGTGATGTGAGTACCTTTTATGTTACCTCCTTAATGACAAGATACTCACTGTGGACTTCTAGCCAGCAAGAAATTGACAAATTCCTTGTAAACTCAGAAAAAGAGGCTACAACCTTTTGTTAAGGATGACAGCTTTGCCTTGCCATCCTAAGATCTTGGATTACCTCTTAGAGTCCATTTTCTTTGGAATATTAGCTCAGGACAAAATAAACTTCTATTCGTATGTCTGTTTTCTGTAACAACCTAGCCTTTATCTTTACTCATACAAACAAGGAAATAAGGAAAGATAATTAGAATGAAAGTCCTACTTGAAAAGCAGAGAATGAGAAGCACCAAAGGTCATCAGATCTTGCTGGATGTGAGTTGTGGCAGCGCCCACCTTGGCAGTAGGGCTGGACTTGCCTAGGCCAGCTGACTGCTCTTGCTCTCTGGAAGTTCCAGTGTCAGTTCCTTGTCTTCATCCTGTTTCTATTTTCGCTTTTGTTTCTTCCTTTCCCACTGTTCTGTACAGATGTATCTAGAAAAGGTATTGGAAACTATGTCTTTTTGGAACTGCACAGTCTTCACAGCCCAGTTCCTGCTAGTCCAATTTTGAGGCCTGAGTGTGGCTTTAAGAACTAAACAGGTGCTGAAGCAAGTCCATCCGGACACCGGCATCTCATCCAAGGCCATGGGAATCATGAACTCCTTCATCAACCACATTTTCGAGCTCATCGCTGGCAAGGCATCACGCCTGGCGCATTACAACAAGCGCTCGACTATCACATCCAGGGAGATCCAGACCGCCGTGCGCTTGCTGCTACCTGGGGAGCTGGCCAAGCATGCTGTGTCCGAGGGCACTAAGGCTGTCACCAAGTATACCAGCTCCAAGTAAATATAACATGCTTAGCCGCTGTTAACGGAGAAGACAATGGCACCCCATTCCAGTACTCTTGCCTGGAAAATTCCATGGACGGAGGGCCTGGTGGGCTGTAGTCCATGGGGTCGCTAAGAGTCGGACCCGACTGAGCGACTTCACTTTCACTTTTCACTATGCTTCCAAAGGCAGGGGTTTGGATTTTGCATTAATGTGATGCCTCACAAACTAAACAGCTTTCAGTCTTTGAGTTTCTAATGAGTTCCATGTAAAAGTAAACACATCTGGTGATCACTTCAGATTGTAGTTTTTACATCTTTGAAATCTGTTTTACTTACTAGCTTTTGTGCTGAGCCCATAGTTCTCTCAGTCAATTGAGTGATTGTTGTTCAGTCGCTCAGTCATGTTTGACTCTTTGTTACCCTATAGACTGCAGCACGTCAGGCTTCCCTGTCCTTCCCTATCTCCTGGAGTTTGCTCAAATGTATGTCCATTGAGTCAGTGATGCCATCCAACCATCTCATCCTCTGTCGCCTCCTTCTCCTCCTGCCTTCAATCTTTCCCAGCATCAGGGTCTTTTCCAATGAGTCAGATCTTCGCATCAGGTGGCCAAAGTATTGGAGCTTCAGCTTCAGCATCAGTACTTCCAATGAATACTCAGAGTTGATTTCCTTTAGGATTGATTGGGTTTATCTCCTTGATGTCCAAGGGGACTCTCAAGAGCTTTTCTCCAGCACCACAGTTGGAAAGCATTATTTCTTTGGTGCTCAGCCTTCTTTATTGAATGGTAGCTGTGTTAGGGCCATTTGCAAAGATAGTCTGGTGTGCGAAGGCGTCATCCTTAATCTGATCTGTGCCACTGGATTAGCTCCCATTTTCCAGTTGGTAGAACATTTACTGGGGGATCTTGAGAAAGGTTCTGGGTAGCAAGCTCATTGCCTGTTGTTTGGGGATATAAGGTCAGTTGACTTTTCCAAGACAACCAGACCCCAAATCTTAGTTTCAGTCAATTGAATTGCAGCCTGTCTTTAAGGTTATGGCATGGAAGCTTCACATAATATTTTTGGTGTGACCTATTGCCCTGAACTCAATTATTTGGTCACCCCTAGGTAGCAACTGTGTGTTGTGCGTGTGTGCTCAGTCGCTCGATTGTGTCCAGCTCTATGTGACTCCATGGACTGTAACCTGTCAGGCTCCTCTGTCCATGGGATGTCCCAGGCAAGAATACTGGAGTGGGTTGCCATTTCCTTCTCCAGGGGATCTTTCCAACTCAGGAACTGAACCCGTGTCTCCTGCATTGGCAGGCAAATTTGTTACCACTGAGCCACCAGAGAAGCCCACATATATAACTATACTATGATAAATGTGACTACATATATTTAACAGTCTCTGCCTCACATGTCAATTGGAAATAAGAAACAAAACTATTGTCTTTTCAGTGGCAGTGACTTATCAATATACAAACCTCAAATAATTTGTCAACAATTATTGGAAGTAATGAGAGGGTTTATCTAAGTGACTTTTAAAGAACAGTGTTAAGAAATTACTTACATTTCTACATATTATCAATAAAACATTAGAAAAGAATATTAAAAAATAAAACTTATGATAACATTTTAAAAGGGATGATTAAGTATAAATCTAACCAAACATGTGTAAAAACTGTGTGAAGAAGATTATAAAATTTGATTGAAAGACATTAATGATCAGTGCCCATGAGGAAGAAATTCTCAATACTATAAAGAAGTTAAGTCTCCTCAAAATGATTTATACTGAAATCCCAATGAAAATACCAACATTGTTTTGAGTGAAACATGACAGATTGATTAGATTGATTTTATAATATATATGAAATTAAAAGGGTCAAAAATACTCAGATACTAAAGAAGAACAGGCAGAAGAACTTGCCCCACCAGGGATCAAATTTCTTATAAAATTATGGTGGTTAAGACTGTGCCATTGGGTGTGAGGACTGGCACATTGTCCAATGAAAGAAGAAGGAGTCCTGAGACAGACTGAGGAATACATATAACCCAAGAAGCTTCTAGATTAACTGGAGGAAAGCAGAAAGGAGTGTTCAATAACGGTTCTGGGACAATTGATTTTTTCCATACCAAAAAAATGACATAAAATCTTTACTGTGAAAAGAGCACAAAAATCAATTCCAGATGGATTAAGGACTTAATATGGAAGCAAAACTTTAAAACTGTTTGAAGAAAATGTGGGAAAATGTGTTTAAAATCTCAGGGTAAAGAAATATCTTTTAAAAAAACAGAAATCACTAAGATAGAAGGACTGACGAATTTTATTACAATAGAACTTAGAATTTCTGTTCATCAAAGCATGATAAAGAAAGTGGAAAGACTAGCCATGTATTAGCAGAAGTTATTTGTAACACATGTTTGAAAATGCATTGGTATCTATAAATATAAAAAGACACTACAAACCACCAAGAAAGATATCCAAATAACCCAGCGAACAAAGTGGCAAAGTCAATGAACAGTCATTCCATAGAAGAGAAAATACGAGTGATGAGCAAACATTTAAAATTATTTAAAAACTCATTAGTAAATCAGAAAAATATAAATCAAGATTATAAGTACATCCATCAGGTAGGCAAAAATCAAAGATCTAACAATATTCAATATTAGAATAGATGTAAATTAATAGGAGCTCTTACATACTCTGGTAAGTAGGTGAATTTTAAAGAACTTTGGAAAACAGTTTGGCCCAGTGAAATGAAACATTTATGTAGTTTATTTCCCATCAGTCCCCCTCCAGGGTGTATATCTGGTAAAAACTCTTCATATATACACTAGGAGATAGATAAAATTGTTCATAGCAGTAGTTTTCATAATACAAAAAAAAATTGGAAACACCCTAACTACTCATTCCCAGAACTACACCTACATGTAACAGCTTGGATAAATCTCAGTGACAAAACAACAGTGCTTTTCCAAATGTATAATGCAGGCATAGTGTTAAAACAAAGATTCTCATTGAGTGGATCTGGGCTAATGCCCTAGATTCTGCATTTCTAACAAGTTTTTGAGTCATGTAATTGCTGCTGGTCCAAAGCAAGGTCCTACAACTACATATGGCAAATAGCTTCATTATGGAGCACAAAACCAAGCTACAGCAAGCAATGTTATTTAGGTAAATTGAGCATATATATGGGATAAAATAACAAAAAAAGCAATTATAAAATTCAGCGTAGTGGTTACTGTTTGGGGGACCAGGACCAGGGGGATTGAATTATGTAGATGCAAAGCATTGGTAAAGAACCCACTTGCCAATACAGGAGATGCAGGAGACGTGGGTTTGATCCCTGGGTTGGGAAGATCCCTCCTTGGAGAAGGAAATGACAACCCACTCCTGTATTCTTGCCTGGAGAATCCCATGATCAGAGGAGGCTGGCGGGCTAAAGTCCATGGGGCTGTAAAGAGTTGGACATGACTTAGTGACTAAACAACAACAACAAAATTGGTAATGTTATTGTTCTTAAGTTGTATTATGGATTTGTTGTATTGACTAGCTCTTTTATCTTGATCTCAACCTTTGGACTTGGATTCATTATCAGAAAAAAGGCGGGGCTAAGTCAGTAGGCATTTTCAATCCTCACTATGTACCAGAATCAGGGAGATTTAAGAAACATGATACCTACTCTCAGCTGCCAGACATTCTGATTAAATTTGTGTTGAAACGTGCCTATGATGTTAACTAAAGGTTGCTGTGCTGTGCTTGTGTGTGACTAGGTCTATGAACCACTGTGTCAGACCACGTCTGATGTCCCTCTTAATCATCTGTGATTTCAACACACACAATTTTTTTATTAACCTGGTTCAGCTTAAATATCTGTTCTCCAGTAATTAAAATAGAGGCTTTTAAACTGTGATCTCCCTGACCCATAGGGGCTGTGTCCTCTGGCCCACTACTGTCCCCTCTGCAATGCCTAGCACTCTTGTCACCAAATGCACCTAGGAAGGGACCCGTGATATCTCACTGAGTATTCACCAGAAGTTTCCTCCAGGCCACTTTTCCTCTCTCCTCTGGGCTCCCACAGCCACTTGCATTTACTGCATTAAGGCAGTACTGCTTCTCAGTACAGTCGTTGGCAGGTCTGTCTCTTCCACTTTACCATGAGCTCCGCAAGGCCACGTTCAGGGTTACATTATTTTTAGGCCCTCAGAGCTTTCTCCAGTGCCTCAGTAACTGGTGGGTGAAGTAGTGGATAAATGATTTTTGAAAGATTCTCTACAATGTGCTATGACCCTTTGCTGCTTCAGTTGGTCGTAATTCAATCATCCAGGAATGAGGACTTCAGAAGCATCTGTCAGGAGAGAGAGTCTTGCTATTCACTCTGCAGAAAATTGACTTAATATTTTAGAGTGGTTTGAGGTTCATAGAAAAACTGAGCAGAAGCTACTGAGTGTTCCCAACAGCCTTCTGCCCCTGCAAGTGCAAAGCCGTGCGCATTGTCGACCTCCCGACCTCCCGCACCTTAGAGGTGCATTGTTATCATCGATGAACCTCTGCTGACATTGTTATCACCCAAAGGCCGTGTTTCCATTAGGGTTCACTCTTTGTGTTGTACTTTCTATGAGTTTTGACAAATGTGTGACAAGTATCCACGATTATAGTATTGTCTAGAATAGTTTCATTGCTTCCCAAATCCTCTGTGCTGTATCCATTCATCCCCACTGGCAACCACTGATCTTTTTATTGTCTTCATAGTTTTGCTTTTGCCAGAGTGTCATAGAGTTTGGAATCATGCAGTAGGCAGACTTTTCAGATTGTCTTCTTTCACTTGCTAATATACAGTTCAGTTTTTCCTATGGCTGTTCATGGATTGACAGCTTGTTTCTTTATAATGCTGAATAAAATTCGAAGATCCTTCCCAACATCAAGGTGTGGTGCTCAGCCCCAGGCCAGACACTCAACACGGATGCCTGTACTTTCTATCAACAGGTTCCCCAGGAGCCTCCTTCACCTCCCGCCAGTCACACAGAGCCATTTTTCTGCTGCCACCCAGGTCTGTCTTCTGTAGCCATCTGCAACAGGGACTTGTCAGGGGTGAAATGAAAAATTTTATCACTATCTCTAATTTTTCTCGATGTCTCAGTCGTTGAAGGTTTCACATTTAGGGCCATTTGGGTGTCATCAACACATCAGGTTTAAGGAGGAAGGATGATGAATCGTGAATGTTTATGAGAAAACGGCTGCAATTATCACGATGGTAATGAAGAGGGAAGTGAAGATTGGCCCCCTGGGATGTTTCTCCGGCACCTAGGATGGAGGAGGAAAGTGCTCCTGTGGTCTTGGGTGTTACCACTGCACCAAGATGGATGGAGCATCTTACCCAGCAGGCCTTCCAGATTCATTATTTTTTTTAGAAATATGCCTTGTGGAACCAGGTTTGCAAGTTTTACATCGAGTGAACAGCTATTTCTTATGTTAAGTTATTGCAGCTGCAGAGTAGAGAATTGTTGAAATAAATGGCTGGAGAATTTGAATTGCATTCATTCTTGACATTGGGACTGACAAATAGCTTCATTCCTCCACCGAAATGGAAAGTTTATTACTCTGAGATGCAGGCGGGTTCTGGGGAAAGGGGGCGTCCACATTTTTAGTGTATCTCTTCTAGGATGCTGTGATAGAGTGAAGTCAAATGCTTTTCTGAAATCTGGTCAGTATCCTTTTCTTGTCCCATACTCCACAGATGACTGGAAATAAAACCAATTAAAACATTAATTTATATCCAGGATAAAACCCAATCTGGCAGCTGGTTATTACTGTCTGAGCATGGAATTCTCAGGTGGAACAGAGCTGGTAGGTAGTGGAGGCAGCATGAGAACCCAGCAACCAGATGGATTGAGCTGGACCACCTGCCAGCTGGAACCTTCCCACCAGGTACTGGGCACTTCTTAAGAGAAACCGTCCAGGCTGGAGACTTGGAGGTGAACACGGCAGGGCTGCAGGGCAGTGTGGCTGCAGGCTTGCTGGGGCGCTGGGATACTCACCCAGATGTTCCTGCTGCAGCTCAGTCCATCCTTCTGATGTGTCATCAGAGGAAATGGAACACAGCCGCTCATCCTCTCTGTACCATCCTTTCCCGTCTTAAAGTCCTTGATCATCCCATCTCCTCATCTTTTGCCCCCAACTCATCAAAGGCCTGCACATCTGAAGACTTCATGAATTACAACTTACCCAATTCCAGGCTGAAGAACAGCCACCTCACTCACTCTGTTGACTTAATGCTGATCGTTGGTTGATAAAGTCCTTGATAAAAGGGCTTGCCCATATGGAAAGCGCAGATTTCTTCTTTCTGCCTCCTGGGTATCCAGAGCCCATCATCCTCCTGCTTCCAGGCAGGAATCCCAGTGCAGAGTATGTTCATCAACGTAGCCTATGGGGAACCTTATGGGTACTTCTTGCCGCTTCTGTTTGAGCTGTGACAGCTGGGGAGCAGGGCTAGGCCCTGAGAGCCAAAATCTGTTGCTGCAACTGGAATTTGACCTTGACTGTTCAAGAATATCCTAGCTCAGGACTTCTGGGGTCCCCTCTTCCATGGTGCTTGAGAGAAGTCTTCTGCAGCCTTAGGGATTCAAAAAGAACCTTATCAGAGGAGTGTGTTAAGTATTTTCTACAAGAACTTCAGTGTTCTGTGGGCTAGATAATAAAATGTTGATAGTATGGCGATGATTTCATGAGTTGAAATTTCCAAGTTATCCAGCTGCTGTGGCTAATGACAGCAGTTATCATTTTTAAGCTCTTACTATGGGCCCGTCATTATGGCTTCCCAGGTGGCGCTAGTGGTAAAGAACCCATCTGCCATTGCACGAGACATGAGAGATGTGGGTTCAATCCCTGGGTCAGGAAGATCCCCTGGAGAAGGGCATGGTTACCCACTCCAGTATTCTTGACTGGAGGATCCCATGGACAGAGGAGCCTGGCGGGCTATAGTCCGTGGGGTTACAAAGAGTCGGACACGAGTGAAGCGATTTAGCATACACGCAGTCATACCAAGCACTTTAATGTTCCATTTTTTTCAATTTTCATATGGTTTAAGTTTTCTATACTCTTGTGTTCAATGAGTGAATCAGATCACTCTCTTATAACTTTGGTTATACTTACTCTAGGCCCAGTGATGACATGATAGCCAGGGCTGTTGGCTGTCATTTCCAGGGTAAATGTCAGCAAAGACATAGGCTCCAAGATGTTCAGAAGAGAGAAGAGAGATTTAAGCTGTATCAGTTTGCCAATAAATGGGAGACATAATCCAGCTTTTTTGCTAAAGTGAAAGGAGAGAGTTGTGAGTTAGTATCTGTTCTCTGTTGGAATCTGCTGCCTTTGACATACAGGGCAGTGTTTATGGATAATTTGCATTCTTCTAATTTCCAATGAACTGTGAACATGCTTGAATAGCTTTTATGGGAAATTAGCTGTGTATGTTTCTGAGGCATGGTGGAGGGATGGCTGCTAAGCTGCTAAGTCACTTCAGTCATGTCCGACTCTGTGTGACCCCATAGACGGCAGCCCACCAGGCTCCCCCGTCCCTGGGATTCTCCAGGCAAGAACACTGGAGTGGGTTGCCATTTCCTTCTCCAATGCATGAAAGTGAAAAGTGAAAGTGAAGTCACTCAGTCGTGTCCAACTCTTCGCGACCCCATGGACCGCAGCCCACCAGGCTCCTCCGCCCATGGGATTTTCTAGGCAAGAGTACTGGAGTGGGGTGCCATTGCCTTCTCCCGGTAGAGGGATTAGAGAGGACAAAATAAGATGAAGTGTGAATTCTTCAGCTTGATCCACAAGGTCAAAATTCATCCCAAGTCACTACTGTGGTGATTCTTTTCTGTCTGTGGGATGTGCCTACCTATTCTTATCTCTGTGTCTCAGTGCATGGTTTTTGATCCCTGGGTGATCTTGCTCCCTCATATCTGATTTCTTTCTTTAAATTTTTATTTTGTATTGGGATAAAGCCGATGAACGGTGTTGTGACAGTTTCAGGTGGACAGCAAAGGGACTCAGCCACACATGTACATGTATCCATTCTCCCTTAAACTTCCTCCCATCCAGGCTGCCACATGACCTTGAGCAGAGATCCCTGTGCTATACTCTAGGTCCTTGTTGGTTACCTATTTTACATATAGCAGTGTGCACCTTTCCATCCCAAACGCCCTAACTGTCCCTTCCCCCGGCAACCCTAAATTCACTCTCTATGTCTGTGAGTCTCTGTTTTGTAAGTTCATTTGTATTATATCTTTGTAGAGTCCACCTATAAGGGATGTCACACAATAGTTCTCCTTCTCTGTGTGACTTGCTTCACTCAGTATGACAGTCTCTGGTATGACCATCCATGTGGCTGCAAATTCTTTTTGATGGCTGAGCAATATTCCTTTGTATAAATGCACCACATCTTCTTTATTCACTCCTCTGCTAATGGACACTGAGGTTGCTTCCTTGTCTTGGCTATTGTAACCAGTGCTTCACTGAATGTTGGGAGGAATGTATCCTTTCAGATCATGTTTTTCTCTGGCTTCATATTTGATTTCTGATTTCTATTCCTTGTCTTACAAATTATTCCTAATCTGGAATTCTTTCACCTCCTACTTAGACTTCTTTTTTACCTCTACCCTTTCTTTCCTTCCTTCCTTTTATTTTTGATTCTAGTTTGTATTATTAAAAATTTGCGCATCACATTGGACAGTTTTGAAGTTAAGTGTGGAAGCATATTTCACGTATTTTCAATCCCAGCCCTTCCATTTCCTGTCTATATGCCCATGGAAAAGCTCTTTCATTCTCTGTGCCTCAGTTTCCTCATCTGTAAATAGTACTGTCATTTTTTGGATGTTTTTCTTTTCTGTGCAAAAACCTTGAAGTTGAATTAGGTCCCATTTGTTTATTTTTGCTTTTGTTTCCTTTGCTTTAGGAGACAGATACAAAAAAATATTGCTATGAGTTATGTCAAAGAGTGTTCTGCTTATGTTTCCTTCTATTAGTTTTATAGTTTCCAGTCTTACATTTAGGTCTTTAATCCATTGAGTTAATTTTTGTATATGTGAGAAAATGTTCTGATTTCATTCTTTTACATGTAGCTGGCTAGCTTTCCCAGCACCACTTATTGAAAGAACTGTCTTTTCTTTGTTGTATATCCCTCCTTTCTTGTAGGTAAATTGACCATAAGCGTGCAGATTTATTTCTGATCTCTCTGTTCTGTCCTGTTGATCTAAATGTCAGTTTTTGTGCCAGTATCATATTGTTTCGGCCAATCCATGGGGTCAAAGAGTTGGGCTTGACTGAGCAATGGAGCATGCATGTACCCATTTTGATAGGGCTTGCATCACATCTATAGGTTGCCTTGTGTAGTATGGTCATTTTTAACAATATACGGCCTTCTAATTCATGAGCATGGTATGTATTTCCATCTATTTGTGTCGTTGTCAATTTCTTTCATTCATATCTTAAACTTTTTTGAGTACTGATCTTTTACCTCCTTAATTAGGTTTATTCCTATTTTATTCTTTTTGATGCAATTGTAAATGGGTTTGTTTCCTTAATTTCTCTTTCTCTTAGTTCTCTCTTATTAGTTTCTCTCTTATTAGTGTATAGAAATGCAACAGGTTCTGATAGGAAAATTCTATTAAATTTTCCATATTCATCTTGTCAAGGAGTTTTCTTGAATGCTCAGATTCTAAGGCCAGCATCTTGGGACCAGAGTCCTTACAGTACTAGAAAAAGTCCTTACAGAGTCCTTATAGTGCTAGCCCACAATGCAGGACACTGAGGCATGCTCAGCTTGCAGGTTCATATTCTGATAAACCATTACCACTGGGTTAATTTTGAGATTTCATACATAAAGATTCTGAGGTTCTCTCACCTCCTTAGGCTGTGTTTGTTTCAGAATATGTTCATGTTCAGCTTAAATATGTTTTAAAATTCATATAAGCTTGAATTTATAACAGAACAGGGGCATAACTTTTCAAAAGAAGCTGAATCATAAACACTGGCAAGGAGACGCACTTTTGTTTAAAAGGTAAGCTTAGGCAATATACTGAGACTTCCCTTATCTGATTGGAACTGTGGGGCATGGTGGGGGGCACTGTTGGGCAGAACAAGGGATTGGCTTTCTCTCTCTCCAAAGAAACATGTGTAAGAAGGGCTTGTGATGGTGTTATATCACGTTATGTTTGTCTTTTACCCATTTGAAGTTTTGGTTGTGATGTGAACTTAGGTGATTCTCTGCTGCAGGACTGGTCTGGCTTCTGGAAGTGTTGTGAAAGTGAAGGGGAGAAGAAAAGATGAATTAGTGTAGGACTGTGAGTCTGTGTGTTTGCCCAGGGAAGATGAAAACACCCAAGGAAAGCAGGAAAATCAGATGGCTGGGGATGACAGGAGTCACTGAAATGTTTTTTACAGATGGTTTCTTCAGACTATTGCAAGGCACAGAAAATTTACATTAGAGATGAAAGCCCAAGAGATCTCTGGGTGAAAAAAATATGAAAAAGAGTGAAAGATGAAGACAGATTAAAACAGAATTTTTCAGTGGATCCGAGATGTTTTCTGTAATGAGTAGCACATTCAATTGTCTCTGAGGTTAAGGTTATTTGTTGGCATGTGCTTGATGCTTTTGGTATCTGAATGTAATCAGAATTTTGTAATAAACAGACTCATGGAAGACTTAGTAGTTATAAGAAAGGACCATAGCATATGGTTAAGAGTCTGTGTTGTCTTCCCTGCTTAGTTGAAAATGGAGACTTAGCAAGTGGTTAACTAGAGCAGTGGACCCCTGTTGTCTGCTTGCTACGTATATCTTGGAATTCTTGAGGCGAGATGAGATTTCCTATGGGAGTGAATATGGCCTGTCCTGCTGCTCTCTCCCTTTCACAGCCAAAGGGGCGCCCTCATTGTTTACCAGGATTCCATCCCAGCCTTCCACAAGCTGGGTCCCAGAGTGCTTAGGAAAGGATCCGTAACAAAAGCCTTTTAAAATTATATATCCTTGTCAGGAGAATTAGAGTCTCTAAAGAAGAAAGACTGCGGAGAGAAAACTGATGAAAATGCTGAAGACTCAGAACTGTGCATCTATGCACAGAGGGGGTTTTAACGGAGGTCTACAGATTTAGCTAAGGGAAGAAATTATTCAACTCAAGCCTGCAGGGAAAACCAAGCATAGATTAAGCAATGATTGATAAATTAAGTGGGTAATTATTTCTATTTTTTAGAAGTGTTGCTTTAATTGCCTTTCCTTTTAAAGGTGGGAGATAGAAGTCATGGGCAGAGTTCAGACAAGTCCTTCAGTGTTTGGCAACCTGAGATTTCCCTGCCAGTCCAGTGGTTAAGACTCTACACTGCCAATGCAGGGAGCACAGGCTTGATCCCTGGTCAGGTAACTAAGACCCCACGTTCTGTGCAGCATGGCCAAAAAAAAAAAAAAAAAAAAAAAAATGGTTTAGCAACCTAGGTAAAGAATCTACGAGATGTAACTTGGAACATGAAATGATTGGGATTCCCAGGAGGGTGCTCATCCCTAGGGAAGAGGAACCTGGCCTACAATCTTGAACTGTATTCAACAGAGAGTCTCAGAGTCTTAAAGGGGAGTGATTCTGAGCACAGTGCAGGGTCTGCTGCATGGATGTGTTGGAGCACAGAGCAGGTAGCACCCCGCCCCTAAATGCCCCAGGTTCCTGCTCTGTGTCCTCTGAAGAGAAGTGAGTGTACAGAAGTTAAAATTGGAAAAGACTCCCCCATTGGTAGTTTCTCACGACTTTGAAGCGCCAGGGCATGGCCTTGCTGTCACTCCGGCCAAGTCTACTCAAGGGTGGCACTGGGGCTCTCTTACCTCACACACAAAAACAATTTTGCAACACTGATTTTTTTTTTTAAACCAGATTTATTGAGATAAAATTCATATATAATAAGCTATCCATTTCAATTTGAAAATATTTTATATATTATATATAATGCTCAGTTGTGTCCAATTTTATGTATAAGGGTGTAAGAGACACAGGTTTGATCCCTGGGTTGGGAAGATCCTCTGGAGGAGGAAATGGCAACCCACTGCAGTGTTCTTGTCTGGGAAGTCCCATGGACAGAGGATCCTGGCAGGCTACAATCCAAAGGGTCATAAAGAGTCAGACATGACTGAGCCAAGGTGAAGTTATCACTGTTATGAAGATAATGAACATATCCATCACTTCAAAACTTTCCTTATGTCCCATTTTAATCTTTTCCTTAAGAATCTCGTAGACCTGCATATCCTCAGGCAACCACTAATCTGCTTTCTGTAATTACAGATGAGTTTGCATTTTCTAGATATTTCTAGAAATAGATGAGTACATTTTTCCTGGTCTTTTGTATTTAGCATAATTATTCTGAGATTCATTCATGTTGTTGCATGTATCAAAATATCAAAAGCACTTTCCTTTTTATGGCTGAGTAATATTCCATTGTATGAATATACTACAATGTGTTAACCCACTTACCTGTTTATCTCTATGTGGTTGTGTGTTGATTTTGACTATTGAAAAGTTGGTTTAAACATTCACATGCAAATCTTGGCATGGACACATGCTTTTCTATCTTTTGGATATATAACTAGGGATAGAGTGTCAAAGTTAATCTTTATTTATTCCTTAAATGTTTGATAAAATTCTTCAGTGACGTTGTCTGAGTATTTAGTAGGAAGATTTATAGAAAGGTTTATAGCTATACATTCAATCTCTTAATAGATTTAGGGCTATTCTGGTTATCTTTTTTTTTTTTTTTCTTGAGTGAAGTCTGATGGCTTGTGTCTTTAAAGGAATTATTCCATTTCATGTAGATTGTTGAATTTATTTACATAAAGTTGTTTATAGTTTTGCCCTATAATCACTTTAATATGCATGGAATCTCACTGATCTTTTCCATGAATAAACTTTTGTTATCACAGATTTTCTATATTGCTTTTCTATTTTCTATTTCACTGATTTCATTCTGATCTTTATCATTTCCTTTCTTCTGTTTACTTGGGGGTTATTTGTTTTTTGTTTTCTTAAGGTGGAAGCTGAAGTCGTTGATTTGAGATTGTTTTTGAGATGGATATTTAGGGCTATAGATTTCCCTCCTACTATTGTACTAACTGTATCTCACAAATTTTGACATATTATGATGTATGTTTGTGTGTTATGTATAATCTAAATAATATACTATATATAATACTTTTAGTCCAAAATGCTTTCTAGTTTTGCTATTGATTCTTGCCCTGTTTAATGTACTACTTAGCAATGTGTCACCAGTTTCCAAATATTTAGGGATTTTTCCACATATTTTTCTGCAGTTCATTTCTAATTTACTTTCGCTGTGGTCAGAAAACTTGCTTTGTATGATGTGAATTCTTAAAAATGTTTTCTATATTGGCCCAGAATATGATATGCCTCCGTTTGTGTTCTGTATACATTTGGAAAGAATATGTATTCTGCTATTGTTAGGTGGTGAAGTGAAGTCGCTCAGTCGTGTCCGACTCTTTGCGACCCCATGGACTGTAGCCAACCAGGCTCCATCTGTGAGATTTTCCAGGCAAGAATACTGGAGTGAGTTGCCATTTCCTTCTCCAGCAGATCTTCCTGACCCAGGGATTGAACCCGAGTCTCCCGCGTTGCAGGCAGACACTTTACTGTCTGAGCCACCAGGGAAGCCCTTGTTAGGTGGAGTGTTCTGTAAATGTCAATTAGATCAAATTGGTTGATATATCCTTAATATATCCTTACTTATTTTTAGTCTAGTTGTTCTATCAGTTTTTGAAAGAGCAGCATTGATGCCTCCTATTGTGAATTTGTCTATACATCCTTCTGTTCTCTCTGCTTTTTCTCTAAATATTTTTTGAAAAATTTTTAGGTGCACAAATTATTAGTATTTTTATATCCTCTCAATAAATTAATCCATTTAACTTTATGAATGAGCTCTTTATTTCTGATAATACTGTTTCCTCTGAAATCTACTTTGTCTTATGTTAATATTGTCATTCCAACTTTCTTTTGATTAGTATTCTATCTTTTCATACCCTTTTAATTTTCATCTGCTTTTGTCTCATACTTAAGAGAGATTTTGGAGACTGAATAATATGTTATTTCTTGTTTTATTTATTTTTATTCAATCTGAGATCCCTATCTTTTAATTCATGTGTTTAGACCACTTACATTTAATTTAATTATTGACATGGTTGGGTTTAAATCTACTATTTTACTATTTGTTTTCTATTTGTCCTATCAGTGATTTATTTTCTCTTTTCATATTTTTCTACATTCCTTTAAATTGCATATTTATTATAATGCCATTTTATACCTCTGTAACTTATTAGCTATATATATTTGTTGTGTTCAATTGTATTATAATATGAAGCTTTCACTTGTCACAATCCACTTTTTAGTGATAGCATATTATATGCATAACAAGAATTTTATAACAGTATACTTCATTTTTCTTTTCTTGCCCTTTGTGTTATTTTTAACATATTTTTATTTTATGTATGCTGTGTTAATAAAACCTATAATATATTGTTATTTTTGCATTAAATGTATAATATTTCTTAAAGGTATTTAAATAATAGGAAAATTATCTTCACACAGGCCTATATAGTTTCCATTTCAGGTGCTTTCTGTATAGATTGGGACTATTATCTGTTTTATTTTTTTTTAACCTGAAATAGTTTCTTTAACTTTTCTTGAATAGCAGGTCTGGTAATTAATTCTTTCAGACTTTTAATGTCTGAAATAGTTTTTATTTCACACTCATTTTTGAAAGATATTTCCACTGGGTTAAAAAAAAGTGTGGTATCAAAGTCTTTTTCCTTTCAGTACCTTAAAGTAGTTCTAGCTTGTACTGTTTTTAATGAATAATCTTCTGTCATCCTTTTGACATATGTTCTTTTGTATGTAACTTCTGGGTTTTCTATTTATCATTGGTTTTAAGAAATTCGTCATGGTGTAGTTTTCCTCACATTTCTTGAGCTTAAGATTTGTTGAGATTCTTAGAGCAGTGGGATTGTAGTTTTGGATAATATACAGTCCTTATTTCTTCCATTTTTTTCTGTTCTTCCTGTCTCTTATCTAACTATTTCCTTAACTTGTTGAGGTGCTGGGCTCTGCTGGGTTCTTTCTGCTGAACTCTCTCCAGGAGGTGGAGAGGGAAATGATAGGGTTAAGTCTGTTTATTTCTAGTCACTCAGCACTGTCCCTTGATGCCTAATGTCTAATGTTTTCGAGATCATTATTTTATTATCTGTCTTGATTTTTAGTTGTTTTAGGTGGGAGGTTGTATCCAGTTGCTGTTGTTTCTTCTCAGCTCGTTGTTGGTGTCCAGAGCGTCCTGGGACATGGAGAGATGTGCTGGGCAGGAGACGCTCGGCCTGACCTGAGTCACATCTCAGAATCGCTGGGTGTGCCATCCCCTCTATGGAGAGCATCCTCCCACACTCTGTTCCCCTAGTCACCTCCTGCTTATCTTCTGCATCTCAGTCCACACGTGACCCTGTTCAGAAGCCGGTTCTCCGAGCATCTGTCCTTTTGTAACTTCCCCTTTTAGATGAACTCATGGTATTCTGTACTTCTAGTCACACTCATTCATAGTTCTGTTTCTTCTCCTTGTCATTCTTTACCACAAGGTTATAAGCTCTCTGAGGACAGAGGCATAGCTGTCTTATTTCCTGCTGGATCAAAGTGGATATTTAATAAATGCCTATTTGACCAGTAAGTAGGAGAAGATGAAGGCAGGGGCAATGGCTCCTGGTGGGTGATGAGTGCATTCACTGCGGCTGGTGTGAACCTCGTGGCAGCTGACTGAAATTACTGCCCAGACTAGGCATCGGTATAGTTGACATATATACTAAAAAATTCCAGAAATATTGCAGCGTTGGGGACAAGAGAAATTCACCAGTGTGATAAGGTCTTTCGTGGACAGATTGGTGGGGCATGAGAGTTAGTAAAATTGCTATTGTGATTTTATCTGTCTTTATAAGCTAGTATGCATGGGGGCATATATTATATCATTCTCTCATATCATTATATATATACTATGCTATCATAAATCATAATTTATAATGTTATATAAGGGAAATATGTATTTTTATTTGTTGTGTTGTTCCCCCATGACACAAGCTCTATGAAGTCAGGTGCTTGGTTTATTGTTCTCTGCCCCATCCCTGATTCTAAAGCCATCTTTTTCACATTGCAGGTACTCAATAAATATTGGTTAAACACATGAGTGTGATATATTTTATACTACTCCATTTTAATTCTGTCTAAGTAGTATGCTAAACTGCTATTTTTTCTTTTTGTTTATTTTTTTAAACTCAATTAAGTGGAAATCAAACTACATTTTCTCTTCATTTTATTATGCCTATAGGGAGTCTGGCTACTGAGATTAAAACGGTTTAACGAAGGCTCCAATGTCCACCTGGTGGCAGCTTAACTTAATCACAGTCAAATTACCTCAGAGGAAATTAACAGCTTTCCAAGAACTGAGTCTGACAACTCAAACATGTAGAAGCCCCAGGTGCCCTGTGTCCACACTATACCTGGCTCTAGAGACGAGGGCAGCACCATATTAAGCAGTGGGGAGACATCATTAAAGTTATGATTAAGCTGCCTTGCAGGCAAAAAAATATCCTGCTGAGAGAAGGCTAGAGTCCTGCCAAAAAAATCACTGCTTTGTTATTTACTGCAGATTTCTGGTGATTTTCCTTCCCGAATCAAAAATAGGAATGGGAATATTAGTGCCCCAAAATGCAGGTTGACAGGATAAAGACTGGGATGCACAGGGTGGCTGTGATGGAAGCAGAGACTGACAAAGATTTATGTGTGCCCGGAGGCAGAGTTCAAGGGGACAACCAAGGTCAAGTTCAGGGTAAGGTGCTCAGTAGGGAAACTTGAGAGGTGACCCTGGAAGGGCTAGAGATACGGCCAAGAAGGTGTTGACCTGAAGCAGATCGACTGCCAGGTATTTTTTTCAACAAAGGTGGGTTTATTCAAGATCGGTGGAGAATAGCAATTCTGGGTCTGCAGCCATGGTGAGCCATGTGCTTATCCCCATGTGGCCAAGAAGGAGAACCCTTTTATAGAGGGGACAAGGAAGTTGGGAAGGTTGGAGTGAACCAGGAGTCCATGGCTTTTCATTGGCCGAGTCCTTGCCAGGAAATAAGAGTCTTGCTTCTTCCTCTTGGGCTCTGCTATTCTCAAAGGGCATGAGAGCTCCTCTTTCTGATCTTCCAGCTCTATTTAATTGAGGCTTCTGTTTATTAATTTTCTTTTCATTTTTTTTAACAAAGGAAACCCGAAGATCAGTAATCTGGGAAAGTGTGTGTGGCACTGGTCACGAGGGCAGAGTGAATAGTTTTCAGGGTGATCTGACTTAGCTCAGTAGAATGGTGTCTTTCCCCAGAGTTGCCTTTAATGCAGAGCTAAGAACATTCCAGCTCTTGCTGCCTGGATGGGAGTACCAGCTGACCCTGCTCTCCATGGCTATTTTGGCTCATGATAACAGAGTGAGTTCCAGATGGGAAAAGCTTGACTCTATCTAGGTAATGCATTTGATGTGTCTATTAAGGCAAAGCAAAAAAAAAAAAAAAGAAATCAAATTCCAGCGTTATTCTGTATCCATTGTTGCTGTCAGTGTTCAGTGCATGAAGCACAAACCACTCTGGATCTCTTAAGCAGAAAGGGACTTAATATGCAAAATTAGGTGCTTCAAAATAATTGGAATTGCTGCAAAATGGAGTCAAGGGTTGAAATCGTTGTGCTCAAGAGCACATCACAGGAGCTGCAATCCAGGGATCAGAAAGCCACTGTCTTTGTCGCAAATGTCTCTTGACACCCGTGGAGCTGGGGCCTGGGCACTGGGATGCCAGGCCGGGCTGTCCCCACTGCATTGTGATTCTCAGATGTTCAGGATGCTACCCGCTGGCATAAACAGCAAAGGAAAGGAGCCTCTGTTCACTCCCACCTTTTCGGACCACTCAAGTGGATCCAATGGTTAAAACCCAAGTTGGACGCAGTCTGAGAGATTGGGGAGTGTGGGATTTTGTTTTTATTTTAGTATTTATTTCCCTCTAGTGAGGGCAGGACCAGGGTGAAGCAGAAAGGCACCCAGGGCATGAAATTTACAGAGGTGCTCACTCTCAGGGCCAGGCAGGTACAAGTGTTCACCTCCTAGTAATACTGTGATAATTAAATGAGATCAATCTTTTATAGAACTTAATGCAGTTTTAATACATGGTGAGTACTTGTTAATTGCTGGATCAATAATTTTTAGCTATAGGGAGAAAAGGGAAATGAGGTAACGTTCTCTACTCCTGTGAGTTTCCTTCAGAGAATTTTTCCTTCAGTGAATCACTAGCATTATGTTATATAGGCTTTTGAAAGTGATGGTCATGAGGCCAGTTTGGCCACTTTTTAGTAAGTTGTGCTATAGGTATATGGCACCTCTTCAGAATGTATGGGCCTCTATTACTTTTACCCTAGGCTTTGAGCTTTTAGCCACAAGGAAAGACCTTTTTAACATCTTGTCACAGGTCCCTAATTCTCCCGCATGTAATGGCAGCTCTGGAAATTCTGCCTTAGAATGTTATAATTTACTTAATGATCGTTTGAAATATAGATACCCATAGAACAACTTAGGTTGTTTCCATAATCTGGCTACTGTGAATAATGCTGTACTTAACATGGAGGGGGTGCAGATAGCTCTTCAATATTATATAGTAAAAATCATCATATTTTAATTTTTTGAGGAACCTCCCTACTGTTTGCTATAGTAGCTGCACCAGTTTTCCATAGTGGCTGTACCAATGCATTAGACATGAACTTGGGCAAATTCTGGGAGATGGTGAGGGGCAGGGAGGCCTGGAGTGCTGCAGTCCATGGGGTTGCGAAGAGCTGGACACGACTTGGTGACCGAACTCAACTCTGCACCAGGTTACTTTCCCACCAACAGTGCTCAAGGGTTCTCATTTCTCTACATCCTCAGGAACATTTATTATCTCTCATTTTCTGATAATAGCTGTAATGGCAGGTGCGAGATGATACCTTATTGTGATTTTGATTCGCATTTCCCTGATGTTTAGTGATGTTAAGCATCTTTTCAGGTACCTTTGGGTGTGGGTATGTCTTATTTGAAAAAATATCTATTCAGGTTTTCTGCCCATTAAAAAAATCATTATTATTATTATTAGTGAATTACATGAATTCTTTATATATTTTGGGTATTAAGCCTTTATCAGAGATATGGCTTGCTGACATATTGTCTCATTCTGTAGGTTGCCTATTAACTTTGTTGGTTGCTTCTTCCGCTCTGCAGAGGTCTTTTAGTTTGTTGTAGTCCCACTTGTTTATTTTTGCTTTTGTTGTTTGTGGTTCTGGCATCACAGCCAAAAACATTTTTGTGAAGAGCAGTGTCAAAGGCTGATGTTTTCTTCTAAGAGTTTTATGATTTCAGGTCTTACATTTAGTCTTTAATCCTTTTTGGGTTAATTTTTATGGTGGTTGTAAGAGAGAAATCCAATTTCATTCTTTTGCCTATGAATATCCAGTTTTTTCTAGCACCATTCACTAAAGAGACTGTCCTTTCTCCACTGAATATTCTTGACTTTTTGGTTAGTTGACTGTATATGTATGTGTTTATTTCTGGGCTTCAAGTCTGTTTCATTGGTTACTATGCCTGTTTTTATGACAATAACGTTGTTTTTATTATTATAACTTTATAATAAATTCTGAAATAAAGAAGTATAAAGCCTCTAGGTTTGTTCTTTTTTTTTTTTTTTATATATGTTACTTTGGCTAGTCAGAGTCTTTTGTGGTTCCATATGAATTTTAGGGTTGTTTCTTTTATTTCTGTGAAAAATGCCTTTGTGATTTGGGTAAGGATTGCATCAACTCTATAGATGGCTTTGGATAGTCATACAACCACTTTGAAAAATGATTTGTCATTATCTACTCATGTTAAGTAGACTTCCCTGTAGCTCAAATGGTAAAGAATATGCCTGCAAGGCAGGAGACCATGGTTTGATCCTTGGGTTGGGAAGTTCCTCTGGAGAAGGGAATGGCAATCCACTCCAGTATTCTTGCCTGGAGAATTCCATGGACAGGGAAGCCTGGTGGGCTACAGTCCATGGGGTCACAAAGAGTCAGACATGACTGAGCGACTAACACAGTCCACAGAGTCCACTAATGTTAAGTATGTAAATCCTATAACCACCAAGTTCTTTCATAACAAAATATGTGTAATGAATAATCGTAATTGTCCTTGTAATAATTAAAAAACAGACAAAACTTTCAGTGTCCATTGAAAGTAAAACAGATAAATTTGGTACATTCATATAATAAAATTCTAAATGTCTATGAGAATGAATTACTGTTGTACATAGTAAATGTAATTCTTGTAAGTACAATGTTATCAAAAGAATATAGTCCTGAAAGGGTCCATTTTGTATTATTTCATTTATATAAAGTTTAAAAATAGGCAGTATGAATTTATGGTGTCAGAGTAGAACTTATCTTTAGGGAGGAGAAAGAGTGATGAAGAGCAGGCATGAGAGGGCATCTGGTGGGGGGCTACTGCTAATATTACATAAATGTGTTTTCTTTATGATCTTTCATGAAGCTTAAGATTCATGGTCTTTTCTGTGTATTTGTTACATTTCAGTAAAAAATGTAAAAGAAAAAAAGAGGAAACGAAGGAAAGGACTCCAGAGGAAAAGAAAAAAAAAAAAGTGGTATTTTGTTAGTAGATACCATTTTCTATGTTAAACAACACATACAAAGTTCAATGATAACAGCCAGGCTATTTTAATTACTAGAAATCAGCATTTATGCATGATATTTGCATTTCTGTCCCATTGACCTATTCTCTATCAACAAGTCTCTGAAGCACAAAGATAGGTAGTTCACATGATCTGTATGTTTTTAAGCAGCTTATCTTTCAAGATGGTGACTATGCTTTCAGCTGAGGTCTGTACAAAATTCACCTTCTGCCATCACACAAGTTAATGCAACAGTTTGTCTCCAGTGCATTAAAAACTGACATATAATATATTTGCATGCACACACTATTTTGTTAAATACATGCATCTCTTTACCTATCTATCTATCTTTCTATCTAATCTTTTTCTTTATGTGATCTGTCTATATATTTTCCTATCTCCCTATCTGTCATCTATCCATCTAATCTATCTATCTTTCTTTCTATCATTTGGATCAAGATGTCGAGTATCCCCCCCAAACCTGGCAGGACACAGTGTGGAAACCCCGGGACTGTTTCATGCAGTTCTCACTTTCTGTCTGACTGCTTGTGAGATGGTAACTGAGAATCCAACTCATCTCTGGGGAGTAGGTAATCTCCCTGCTTCTGAGGGTTAGCATGGCAAGAGGCACCCATATCTTGACTAACCTCTGGGCCAAAGCTCTTATTGTCTTTTGTGTGTAGAAGCCCACGGCAGATGTCAGCTTCTTCCATGCATTGCCTGGCAGTCCCTCCTGAGGCAGGTGGTGATTGAGGAGGCTGTGGGTGTGAATTTACTCTGCAGTGGAAAGCAGAGATTTTTGCTATTTCACGTCCGTTTTTGTGCTAGCGATACAGAAAAACCGTAACAAGAAAATCTCCGTAGACTTCGTGAAGTCCAAAGTGTTGAGTGAAATTGTTGCTTTTTGTTTGCAAAGGCAGGCTTTTCACTTCTCACTTCACTTAAAACAGATCTGACAAGAATTTGACACCAAAGCCCACGCCCGCCTTTCTGAAACTCTCCTGACTTCTTGACACCATGGCCTGCCTGTGTTCCTTTTACCCCAGGTTCTCAGGGTTTTTTTTGCTGATTCTTCTTCTTTTCCCTAACCTTTAAATATTAGAATTTCTTTCAGCTCTATCATAATCCTCTTGGCTCACTCTCCATGCTTTCTCCCTGGGTGATCTCATCCATTTCCATGGTTTTAAATATCACATATATGTCAACAATGCCAAATTATATATCCAAGCTCACTATCTTGTTCTGAGCATCCAAGGAAACTGACACTGTCAAATGGATATGGTCTCACAAGAACAAGCAACCACTTGAGTTACTTAAGGATTAAAAAGGAAGATGCACAATATGGTGCTTATTCTAGAAGGATAATTAGTGGAGTGGAACAAACAATTTAAAATAAGTATAAGAAGTATTTTAAAAGAAATAACAATATTGAAAATAGGAAGCATAAATAAGCAGCTGTTAAGAAAAGCCAGAGTGGGACTTCCCTGGCAGTCCAGTGCTTAAGACTCCAGGCTCCCAATGCAGGAGGCATGAGTTTGATTCCTGGAAAACTCATGGGAAACTGAGATCCTGTGTGGTGAGTGGTATGGCCAAAAAAAGAGAAAGAAAAGTCAGAGTGGCATTGAGGTGAAAGTGTTAGTTGCCCAGTGGTGTCCGACTCTTTACAACCCCATGGACTGTAGCCCCCCAGGCTCCTCTGTCCATGGAATTCTCCAGGCAAGAGTACTGGAGTGAGTTGCCATTCCCTTCTCCAGAGGATCTTCCTAACCTAGGGATCGAACCCAGGTCTCCTGCATTGCCAGCAGATTCTTTATCATCTGCACCACTAGGGAAGCCCCTTGGCATTAGTGGTTGTTTTTCTGGCAGAGGCTAAAGAATCTCTTCCAAGATGAAGGGGGCCTCAATGAGGCCCCAAGAGAATGGTACAGCCTCATGCAATAAGATCTCCTTGACACCTAAGACCACAATTGGAGATGCCTCTGCCCACTGTAAGTCAGAATCTCTTCTCTCTTCCCCTGATTCTGCCTCTTCACCTGAACAAGGCAGGTGAGAGAAGGTCTTCCTGAAGTTTGCACTCCAGGGAGCAGATGAGGACAGGAGAACCAGCAATAGAAGAAGGAAGAAGAAAGAGAGAGAGAGAGGAGGCTAGAGTGAATGTCCTACCTGAACACTGGAGAGAAAAGATGCAAGGGACTCTAAAAGTAGCATTTGAATTGGACAGAATGTTTTCCTGAATTAGGCTGAGATTTTAATAAATGGATGAAGGTGACATAGCAGAAAATACCTCTATTGGACTCTGCCCCTGATTCTCAGCATAGAACTCCTGAAAACCCTTGTAATTTCTTAAGCAATAAAGGTATGGGAAGCATCTTTTGTTCTAATGAGGTGACTCTAGGTGGGTTCCTTCAATATTGCTCTTTACAGCATCGGACCTTGCTTCTATCACCAGTCACATCCACAACTGGGTATTGTTTTTGCTTTGGCTCCATCCCTTCATTCTTTCTGGAGTTATTTCTCCACTGATCTCCAGTAGCATATTGGGCACCTACTGACCTGGGGAGTTCCTCTTTCAGGATCCTATCATTTTGCCTTTTCATGCTGTTCATGGAGTTCTCAAGGCAAGAATACTGAAGTGGTTTGCCATTCCCTTCTCCAGTGGACCACATTCTGTCAGACCTCTCTACCATGACCCATCCATCTTGGGTGGCCCCACACGGCATGGCTTAGTTTCATTGAGTCAGACAGGCTGTGGTCTGTGTGATCAGATTGGCTAGTTTTCTGTGATTATGGTTTCAGTGTATCTGCCCTCTGATGCCCTCTCGCAACACCTACTGTCTTGCTTGGGTTTCTCTTACATTGGACGTGGGGTATCTCTTCACGGCTGCTTCAGCAAAGCACAGCCATTGCTCCTTACCTTGGACGAGGGGTATCTCCTTACAACAAAGGTCCGTCTAGTCAAGGCTATGGTTTTTCCAGTGGTCATGTATGAATGTGGGAGTTGGACAGTGAAGAAAGCTGAGTGCCAAAGAATTGATGCTTTTGAACTGTGGTGTTGGAGAAGACTCTTGAGAGTCCCTTGGACTGCAAGGAGGTCCAACTAGTCCATCCTAAAGGAGATCAGTCCTGGGTGTTCATTGGAAGGACTGATGCTAAAGCTGAAACTCCAATACTTTGGCCACCTCATGCGAAGAGTTGACTCACTGGAAAAGACCTTGATGCTGGGAGAGATTGGGGGCAGGAGGAGAAGGGGACGACAGAGGATGAGATGGCTGGATGGCATCACTGACTTGATGGACATGAGTTTGAGTGAACTCTGGGAGTTGGTGATGGATAGGGAGGCCTGTCGTGCTGTGATTAATGGGGTTGCAAAGAGTTGGACATGACTGAGTGACTGAACTGAGATGGGTTCCTGGAGGGGGCGTTGATCATCAGGTAGACCAAACCATCATTAGAAGCTTGAAATGTTCAGCCCAAACCCTTGTCCTCCAGAGAGGGGAGAGGGGCTGGAAATGGAGCAATGAGGCCTCCATGAAATTTCCAAAGTGCGGGGTTGAGGGGCTTTCCAGGGGGTCAACTCACCCACACTGGGAGAGTGATGCACCCCAACCCCACAGGGACACACTTCCTGTGTCGGGACCCTCCAGACCTCACCCTGCGCATCTCTTCATCTGGTTGCTCATCTGGATCCTGTATCATATCCCTTAATGAACTGGTAAACATGTTTCCCTGAGTTCTGTGAGCCACTCTAGCAAACTAGTCACACCCAAAGAGGGGTCCTTGGAACCTCTGCTCTGTAGCAGGCTGATCAGAAGCACAGGTGACAACCTGGGCTTGTGACAGGCATCTGAAATGAGAGAGAGAAAGTGTGTGTGTGTGTGTGTGTGTGTAGGGGGGTGGTCTTGTGGGGTTGAGCCCTTAATTTGTGGGACCCAACGCAGCTTCCAGGTAGACAGTGTCAAAACTGAGTTAAACCATGGGGCAACCAGCTGATGTCACAGAGGATTGCTTGTGGTGGGGATAAGCCTCTACCCATCCTCTGACCAGAAGTATCCAGAGTGAAGGGTTCTGTGTGTACAGCCAAGGAGACACACAGGAGAGAAACACGGTGGGGAAGAACTGGGGTTTTCCCTACAACAGGAGGGAAAGAGTGAGTCTTTCCATTTTAACCAGATTATGGAAATAATTAGACTGGACTAAAATTTAAATAGAAGTATATTGGAAAGAAAATGAGATGAGTGCTCTAGCCAGATTGAGTGTTCAAGGCCAAGAAAAGTGCAAGCAATTTTGAGAATAAGACATACTTCGTGCTATTCCTAACTGAATTGAGAACCAATTATTTATTGACCACCAGATGTGTGAAGATGATCATCTAGGCATTAGAGATAGAGCAGTGCATAATTCTGACAAAAATATCTTCCCCTGCAGAGCTTACATTCTGGTGGTAATCAAACCATTTGTACATGCTGAAGAGCATCCAAGCCATACAGCCTGTGTCTCAGTCTCTAGAGCACCGCTGTTCAGTGGAACTTTCAGCAATGATGGAAAAGTTCTATATCTGTAGCCACAGGTGGCAAGCAAGTCTGAAGAACTCTAATTAAAGTCTTATGTAATTTTCACTCACTTAAATTTAAATAGCTGCCAGTGTCTAGTGGCTACCACGTTGGACAGAGCATCTCTAGAGTTTTAGTAAAATTGGAGAATCAACATTTATTCAAAGCCTTCTTACTAACCAGGACTCAGAAACCAATCCATATGACAGTTCCATGGATGCTTGAAAAATAAAACATGTCCTCTCCTTTCAGAATAAAGAGTTTAAAAAGGATCAGTTATGGATATTCTATTGTTTGTGTTATTTGGAACATTGATATCACTACTGGTTATAGGCAGTCCCTTGATCCATCAAGGAGTGATGGGCATGGACTAAGAGTTCTTTGTCTTATGGGCTCTGTCCATGTCTCCACTTCCAGAATTCAGTAACTTGGTTTTAGTTCTACACTGCCAATTGTAATTGTTGCCAATTTGGAAATAAAAGTTTCAGGAAACTGTCTCAATTGCCATTTTACACTGAATTTGAGACAAGTAAGAAAAGAGATAGTCCCCTTTGTTTCCCCACAAACCATCATGAGGATTCAGAACTTTGAGGGCTTTCTAGCTTTACTGGAGCATGGGGTCACATACACAGCAGTCGTTCCTGAAGACAAAAACACAGCAGCTATTTAGACTCTATGAACATGTTTGATTCTCTCAATAAATGGGGGAGGGTCATGGAGAATTGGAAATAAATACATGCTGGAGTTGTTCAGAAGCTTGGGGACGTCCGCATCTCTGTGAATCTCTTGACCTTTGCTTCGTGTTTGTCATCTCATGGTGAGCAGATGGCTGCTGGAGATCCAGACATCATGTCCACATTTAAGGGAGGAAAGTATGGGAAAGGGGGAAAGACTTGGTCAGGTACATTCATTCCTTTCCCCAAGAAAACATAATTTTTCCACAAGAACATCCTGCGTATGTGTCATTAGCTACCCAGACACTGTGAGCTCTCAGGGAGGATGCAGAAGCAAGCATTTAGCTTCATGCAGCAACACCCCAAACAAAATCACAGTTCAGTCATCAAAGGAGGAGGAGGAGGCGAGCACTGAACAAGCAACTAACTAAATGGGTAGGGATTCAACTCATTTTTCCTTATGTAGTGAACAAATTTCTCGGAAGAGAAAAAAGCTATTACTGATTTTACACAACAATCTTTAAATCACAGATCTCTCAGTCAGTGAGATTGTAACAAAACAAATAATAGTGATAGGCCCGTGCCAGTCTAGAATCATGTTTTTATTTCAATGAATAGTTCTGACAGTTGAGCTCCTTTCAGTAGCTGGAAGCTTCCTACCCTTAGAGGAGCATTGTCTCGGGAGCCTCCTTGGCTCTGTATGCAGGTGCATTCCTGACACGTCCTAGCATCAGTCTGACATATGTGCTTCAACAGGGTTGAACCCTTGTGGGAATTATTCGGGTGGGGAATAGGGCAGGGGGAACAGGACCACACAAACAGGGGAAAGAGCTGAAACAGTAAAGAAATAACAAGTTAGCAAACATAATAAGTCAGAGAAGGAAATGGCAACCCACTCGAGTATCCTTGCTTGGAAATTCCCATGGACAAAGGAGACTGGCAGACTGTATCCCAGGGGATGGCAAAAGAGTCAGACGCGACGGACAAAACGTAGTAAGTCAAGGAGAGATTGACTGGAGAGAAATAAAGGGACCATGTCATGCGCTGGCTTGGAGGTCAATGGTAAGATTTTATTCTAAATGCAGTAAGAAGTCACTGAGGTTCTTAGTTCAAACAGTGTGCCTGCTTCGTTTATGCACTTCACCAGTGCAGTCATCCATGGGGAAAACAATTCAAATGTGTCCAGATATCTCCTGTTAAGTTGAATAAGCAATTGGTCTGTTTCAATGCATTCAATGAATCGTTTTGATAGGCGTCTCCTGTACGTCGCACATTCAAGGAGGAAGCGCACATGTGTGTGTCAGAGGAGTTCTCCATAGATGTCTCTCTTCCCACTGCACAGAGCTGCAGAGTTCTCTGGCAAGTAAGTATTCCTTTCATGGGTTCTAGCTCCTCATCTGTACTCTTATGCCATTATGTGTGAGCTTCAGGATGTGTGCGCTGCCCAAATAACTGGCCCGATCGTGTCTGTTAAAGAAACCACTGGACATTCTGACTCTTGGAGTTGATTACTTCTGATTAAGAGAAAGTTAGCTCCAGTATGGGTAATAGGGTAGAGAAGGTAAGAGTGGATGGGAAGGTAAGTCAGGGATCAATTCAGTAGTCTAGATGAGACAGCACCAATGCTTGGGTTAGATTGGTGCTAACGGACACAAAGAACCGTGCGTGGGTCACTTGAGATATATTTTGGAGGTAAAAATCGAATTAATGATGGATTCAGCTCAGGCAGGCATAAAGAGGAAATAATTCAGTCTAACTTCCAGAGTGCTGACAGAGTACTGTTTGCATAACAGTAATGCTTATTGTGTGAATGAGAAAAAAAGGCGGGATGATAGTCACGACATGTACAATGCTTTACAGTCTGAAATATTTGAACCTGTATCTTAAAATGTTGTAGGACAGGGTTTATTATTTTACCTTCTTTGCAGATGTGGGAATGGAGGCTCACCCCCTCCTAGTTCTGCCTTAGTCATCCTGGAGACTGGTCAGAGAAAAGGCGTGATGTTGAGAAAAGAGAGGACATAGATGAAGAGGTCAGATGAATCTTGGGAAGAGGACATTAGAAGGAGGCAAGAAAAGGTCTGTGGGCATGAGGAGGGGACCTGGCATCGCCGGGGCCTGTGGGCGCTTTGTGGGAGGCACATGTGCTCTGAATGGTGGGGCTGTGGCTCGGATCTCCTTTTGAAATGCTTTACTTAAGAGAAGCAAGAAAAAGATGTGTTTTTTTTGGGTGGAGGGGGGTGGTAATGACTTTTGACGGGGGAGGTATTCCTGCTTCTATGTGAAATGGAACTTGAACGAAGGCTGGTTTGGAAAACAGAGCATCATGTGGGGACAGTGAGAAAGTGAGTTTGACCAGTTTTATGTTAAGTTTTGTGAAGGACAAGGTTGGACAGGTCCATAGAATACAGGTTATAGAAGGCCTGGGAAAAAAAGTGAATTGCTCTCTCCTGCTGAACTTTTTTTGTTTTAGAAACACAGAAAATTATTAAAATGATAAAATATTCATAATATCATCATGTGGAAAACCTTTTTATACTTTAGAGTATTTCTTCTAGCCTTGTGTGTGGGTGCATGTATAGTTGTGTGTAAAAACTTCCTAATATGATTAATAATTAAAATTATAATACACACACCATTTTACAATCTATTTAAAGAGCTCTGTGAACACTTTCATATTAAACAATCTTCACAAAATAATTTTTGAAGACACAGCAGTAGTTCATCCTATGGGTGAACCATGAGTTATTTAACCATTTCCTTGCAGACTTGAGCTATTCTCCCACTCCCTTAATGAATCTTTTTATTTACTATTTTTTTCTTTGATAAATGGCATGAAATTGGTACATGGTAAATTTTTCAGAACTTGAACATGTAGTGGTCAGAAGTTATGGACACTAAGGCCCACTTTGGCTGCACATCTATCACACTGAAACAATACAGAAATCAGCCTG
Source organism: Bubalus bubalis (assembly GCF_019923935.1). NCBI lineage: Eukaryota > Metazoa > Chordata > Mammalia > Artiodactyla > Bovidae > Bubalus > Bubalus bubalis. The sequence goes on along the minus strand of NC_059161.1, from coordinate 116,578,771 downwards.
GCCCTTGTGCAAGATAACATGTACATGTGTGAAATGTTCCATATTTTTGTATGTTAACTAGATGGTCATCGTTTCCCAGTTTATGCAAACATCAAATCACCATGTCATGTACCTGAAAATAATGTAAAGTTGTATGTCAGTTATCTCTTAATGTAAAAAAAGTAATGGACATTTTTAGGGCAGATATTACCAAGTGACCTGCCAAGTTTGAACCCTTTAGATGCCTTTTAGCCAATGATTAGATTTCCCATTTCACTGCTTCCTCCCCAGTACGGGCAATGAACTTAAAATATGAAAAATACTATCTCGTGTTTTCATTTGCATGTCTCTGGTTCCTACCAAGTTTTTTGGCTATCTTCCTTTCAAAAATCACTTTCATGTGTTTATTATCTTTCTGTTCCATCTTCATCACTTAAGACAGCTTGGATAACTGAGCGATAACCCAACAGAGCGATAACTTAATAAATATTTTTATAATTGACTGAAAATCCATATGGGCTACCACCCAGGAACCAATATTGCATTCAATTTTTGTGGCTCCTCTTCTATCAATCTTTCCCAATTAAATGATTTTTCCTATGCAAAGTAGTATTTGGAGAAAATGGGATTTTTTTTTCTACTCCCTGTAGTCCTAAGAGACATTCTCTCGGTTGAAATTTTTCTCTCTTCATTTTTGCTGTTCTTCATATGTAATTAGTGGAAGCTCTCAGGTCAAGGGAGGGCAGTGTACAGACTGCATATTTAGTGAACTCTAATTGTGAGCCAGTCATGCGACTACCAATATAAGTCTTAAAAATAATAATTTGCATAATTAGCCGACAGGAAGGCTTGAGCTACTATTTAAGTTCGTATATAACATTATGTCGTCAAGTGTTAATTTATGCTCTGTTCTTTTCAGAATGATTGAGCTGTTTGGTAGTTTTATTTATGACTCATGCTTAGATCCATTTGCCAGTGCTGATAATGTTGAGATAATGGGAATTTATAGTTCGCTCTGTCTAGAGGCCATAAAACAAGTGGCTGGATGTTTTCTTCATTGCTACAGGCTCAATTTGTATCATAAAGTACTTAATAATTGTTATTAATGAACCCACTGTGGTTGGTACATAGACACAGCTGGAAATCACATCTGTTACCAGACAGGCCTGGGTTGAGTGAACCACAAGCGCGGCAGGGAACTAATAGCTACAAAAGGAAATGACATCACAGAACCGCAGGAAGTGCCGTGGAAGTGAGCTGCACTGAGGCAGAAGAGAATGAGGATCGATTTTAGGAGGAAGGACAGAATTTGGCTCTTTTTTAAAAATTTGTTCTCATGTGGATCCCAAATGTCTTCAATTGTGAGCCTGAGTTCTAGGGTCAATCCATATATAATATTATATATTAGTAAAGTGTATATCTTATTTTTTAAAGACAGATAAAAACAGACCAACTTCAGCCTACCAACTTACCCTTTCAGGCTTATCTCCTGTTCCTCTTGAAATGCTCTGATGTTCCATCCAAATTGGGTCATTTGCCTTTGTTTCTGCAGACTTATGCTTCCCTGGTTGTGTGCTTTTCCTTATGTGGTTACCTCTACTTGACTCCATTGCTCTAAAACTATCTCAAAAGAAAAAACAATTTTCTTTCTTTGACTTTTCTTCCTTCCTCCTTACTTTTCTTTTTTTCTTTCTTCCTCCCTCCCTTCTTTCCTTTCACCCCCCTCCCACCTTCCTTCTTTTCTTCCTTCCTCTTTCTTTTACTTTCCTTATTTGTCCCCATTATCAACTTTCATTTTTTTCATTCACCATTGGCAAACATATGAATTTATTTCCTATGTATTAGTATCATTTGATTATATGTAGTCCTACAAGTTAGGTTTTGTCTTGTGTGCCTGCTTTTTAAAATTTATGTAAATCATTGTAAATTATAGATCTCATTTTACTTCTTTAACAGTGAAATGCTAACATAGGGCTCTGTGAGCATCCTGTCCATTCTTTCTAAAGTTTCATAAAACTCCGTGTGTATTCACCAGACCTGATCTATCCACTCTCCCAGTCAGTGATGGACAGATTGCTCTGAATCTCTATCACAGTAAGAAGTTCATGGTGGGCATGTTTATATATGTTGCTTATGGGTTTATGCAAGAATTCGTTAGGCTACATTCCTGGGAGCATAATGGCTGGGTCATAAAGTGTGTGCAAACTTGATATTACTGAATGCCCACAGATAGCTCTCAAGAAGCTTCATTAATTATTTTTCCCAAAGGAGTGGGTTCCTACCTCCCTACATTCTACAAGTAGTTGGGATTGCCCAGTTTTACATTTTAACCAGGGATATGATGATATTTCATGATTGCTTACCTTTGAGTCTGTGATTAGCACAGAATGTGAATGTCTCTTGAATGGCTTCTTCCTGTGGTCTGTTCTATTTTAATTGCCTATTCATATTTTTGCCCATTTTTTTTCTTGGGTTATCTGTATCTTGTGGACTTAAAGGAATTTCTTGTATATTGATATATTGTCAGTTTTAGATATTGCAAATGTTTTCTTACAATCTGTTATTTCTTTGTTAATTCTATCCATGCTCTTTTCCATTAAACAAAACCAGTTAGTTTTGGTGTAGTTATACGTCAAAACGCATTTATGACTGAGGATTTCTGCTTTTAAAATATGTTAAAAAGAATTCTTCCCCCCTCTCTTCACAAATGTATATTCTGACACTTTCTTCTGTTGATTTTTTGTTTTATCTTTCATTACTCTATCTGGATTCTATTTTTATATGTGATGTTATTAAGGGATACAATTTTACTTTCTCCCTAACATTATGCACCAGATTTGATTTGTGCTGCTGTATTTCTGTATTTGTGTGCTTAGTGGCTCAGTCATGTCCGACTCTTTGCGACCCCATGGACTGTAGCCTGCCAGGCTCCTCGGTCCATGGGGCTTTTCCAGGCAAGAGTACTGGAGTGGATTGCCATGCCCTCCTCCAGGGGAATCTTCCCACTAGAGGGATGAAACCCAGGTCTCCTGCACTGCAAGCAGATTCTTTACTGACTGAGCCACCAGAGAAGCCCATTTCTATATTTATCATATATTAAATTCTCCACCTATACATGGTCTTCTCTGAGTTCATTCTTTTGTTCCATTGGCCTATTTGCCCATCTGTCCTTATATCAATACCTTCCCTCTTTATTAGTATATGTTAGGACAGGCAGTCTACTGTGGTCAGTGAGCAGCCCTGAACACTACTCATGAGTGTGCCAAACTATGCATGTACAAGCTAAGTCACTTCCGTCATGTCCGACTCTTTGCGACCCTGTGGACTGTAGTCCGCAAGGTTCCTTTGCCCATGGGATTCTCCAGGCAAGAATACTGGAGTGGGTTGCCATTTCCTACTCCAGGGGATCTTACTGACCAAGTTATCAAACTGTGTCTCATATCTCCTGCATTGGGAGGTGGATTCTTTACCACTAGCACCACCTGGGAAGACCTGTGTCAGACTGAATGGCTTATTAATTCCCAAACTGAGCAGTCTCTGTAGTTGGTCACATAGGCAACCAAGGAGGCACCAAGGAGGTACCTGACCGTAGCATGGCTTCACACTCTCTGGTGCGGGAGATGGGGAAGAGACAGAGGCTGTCTTGTTTCCGTTATGACAGCAGGTGCCATAACCACTTGGGTGGGGCTGTTTGGACCACTGTAGTGCATCATTTTTATTGCTCCTACAGCTAAATGTATAATCAGTACTGATGTTTTACATGCTTGTGCTGTGAACTGGCATAAAATTCAAGGGGGAGTCGTCCCAATGGGAAGACTCACTTTTAGAGAAGTGATTGTTGACACAGCAGACCACCAATGAGGCTTCCAGTTGTCCGGTGTTGTATTGATACAGAATTCCAGGAAGTGAAAAGGAAACCACAGTCTTGGGGTCTGTAAACCCCTAGGACCCTTTGGAACTACAAGTATCTGCTGCTGATAACATGCTGACTGGAACTAATATTGGTGCACGTTCTGCCAACTTGAATGTGTGTTCTGCTGTTTGGGGATGAAATATTCATTAATATCAATTATGTCAAGTTTGTTGATAGTGCTGTTCAAGTCCTCTTTATACTCACTAATTTTCTGTCTATCTTGTCTATCCATTACTGACTGAAGAGTGTGGAAACCTCTTACCATAATTGCGGATTTGTCTGTTTCTCATTTCAGTTGTTTTTGCTTCATACATTTTGAATCTGTTATTAATGCAAACACATTTAAAACTGCTATTTTTTAAAATGAATTAACCACTTTATCCTTTCTTTTTATCTCTGGCTGTAATGCTTGTTATGAAGTCTGCTCCATCTGATATTATCTTAGCCATTCCAGCTTGCTTACAATTCATGTGTATATGATACCGCTGTTTCTATCTTTCACTTTTAACTTATCCATGTCTTTATATTTGAGGTGTTTTTCTTGGATATCACATTTAGCTATTTTTCTGAAGACCAATTTGAGAGTAAATTGGAGTATATAGACCAAGGGACAATAAATTATTTCTGTAAAGGACCAGATGGTAAATATTTTAGGCTTTTGGATCATATAGTCTCTATTGAATGTGCTCATTTCTGCTGTTATAACATGAAATTAAAATCTTTTTAAGATTCCATGTTACCTCCATTTTTTTACTACTTGGGTAAAAAAAAACCTCTTTATGTTTTTTTTGTGATTGTTTTATGATTTATAACATATATCTTATATATACATCAGGCATCCCTAGTGGCTCAGATGGTAAAGCATCCACCTGCAATGCAGGAGACCCAGGTTCAATCCCTGGGTTGGAAAGATCCCTTGGAGAAGGTAATGGCAACCCACTCCAGTATTCTTGCCTGGAGAATCCCATGGACAGAGGAGCCTGGGGGGCTACAGTCCATGGAGTCACAAAGAATCAGACATGACTGAGCAACTAACAAACACACAATATATGTCTTTACCTTTTCATAGTGTCCCTTAAAATAATGACACTTTATATCAATAGATTAAGGTTTCTAAATACTTTTACTTTTCACTCAGTCATTTGTACTGTTTTTTTGGTCACATATTTGCTTCTATTTCTAAATCCTATAATGCACGATCATTATTTTTTTTCTAGTTTTTTTTTTGAGGTAAAATGACACAAAATTATTATTTATTTAAAGTGTACAATGTGATTGATATGCAAATACATTGTGAAAGGATTTTCACTATCAGTTAATTAACACTTCACATATTTACGTCTTTTGGAAGGGTTAGAATACAAGTTCTATCCTCTTAGCAAATTTTACTTATACAGTACAGTATTATCTACTGTAATAACCATGTTATACATTAGATCCTCAAAAGTTATTTGCCTTAGAAGTGGAAGTTTCTGCCCTTTTACCAGCCTTTCCCTATTTCCTCCACCTCCCCAACCCCTGACCACCACCACTCTACCCTGTTTCTATTAGTTCACTTTTTTTTTTACGATTCCATATATAAGTGATGCTATGAAGTGTTTGCTTTTCTCTGTCTGCCTTATTTTATTCTGCATAATGCCCTCCAGGTTTTTCCATGTTTCACAACTGGCAGGATTTTCTTCTTTTTAGAAGCTCAATAATATTCCTGTGTGTGTGTGTGTGTGTGTGTGTGTGTGCATGCGCGTGCGTACACATGTACATGAGTGAATATTATCCCATTGTCTTTGTATATTTCTCCTTTGATGAACACTTAGTTTCCTTCCTTACCTTGGCTGTTGTGCATAATGCTATAATGAACATGGGAATATATATATGTCTTCAAGATACTGATTTTGCTTCCTTTAGATATATATTTGAAAGTGGGGTTGCTGGGTCACGGTGTAGTTCTGTTTTTAATGTCTTGTGGAACCTCCATACTACTTTCCATAGTGACTGCACCAATTTACGTGCCTCCAGTAGTATACAAGGGTTCACTATTCTCCACACCTCTGTTAGCATCTGTAATCTCTTCTTTTTGATAATAGACATCCTAATAGATGTGAGGTGAGAGTTCATTTTTTTGCACTTCCCTGATTAGTGATGAGAACATTTTCATGTATGTCTTCCTTGAAACAATGTCTATTCAGGTGATTTTCCATTTTTAATTGGCTTTTTTGTTTTTTTTTTTTTTTGGTATTTACTTGTATGAGTTCCTGTATATCTTGATATTAACTCCCTATTAAATATGTGGTTTGCAAATGTTTTCTCCAATTTCATAGGCTGCTTTTTCATTTTGTCAGTGGTTTCCTTTGCTGTGGAGAATCTTTTTAATTTTATGCAGTCCCACTTGTTTGTTCTTCCTTTTGGTGTTAAATATAAAAAATAATTTCCAAGATCAATATCAAGGAGATTCCCCACCCCCATGTTTTCTTCTAGGAATTTTATAGTTTCAGGTCTTACATTCAAGTCTTTAATTCATTTTGAATTATTTTTGTGAATGAAGATAGGGATCCAATTTCATTCTTTTGCATATGGATATCTGGTTTTCTCAACATTATTTATTAAAGAGACTACTTTTCCCCCATTGTATATTGTTGGTTTCTTTGTTAAATATTAATGGACTGCATATTCATGAGTTTATTTCTGGGCTCTCTATTCTGTCTTGTTGATCTATATTTCTCAATGCCAATAGCATACTATTTCGCTTAGCAAAGATTTGCAATATAGTTTAAAATAAAAAAGTGTAATGCCTGCAAATTTGTTCCTCTTTCCCAAGATTTTTTGGCTGTTTGAGGCCTTTTATTGTTGCTGTTGTTGTCCAGTAGCTCAGTTGTGCCCAACTCTTTGCTATGCCGTGGACTGCAGTGTGTCAGGATTCCCTGTCCTTCGATATCGTGCTCAAACTCATGTCCATTGAGTCAGTGATGCCATCCAACCATCTCATCCTCTGTTGACCCCTTCTTCTGCCCTCAGTCTTTCCCAGCATCAGGGTCTTATGATTCTATACAAATTTTAAGATTTTTTTTCTATGTTGTAAAAAACGCCGTTGAAATTTTGAGAGGGATTCTGTTGAATTTGTACATAGCTCTGGGTAGTATGGACATTTTAATGATATTAATTCTTCTAATCCATGAGCACAGGCTGGCTTTCTGTTTATTTGTCCCTTTGTTAATTTTTTCATCAGTGCCTTACAGTTTTCACTGTATAGATCTTTCACATCCTTGGTTAAATTTATTCCTAAGTACTTTACTATTTTTAATGCTATCATCCATGGGATTGTTTTCTCAATTTCTCTTTCTGATGGTTAGTTGTTAGTGTATGGAAAAGCAACTGATTTTTGTGCATTGATTTTGTGCTATACAGCTGTACTGAATTTGTTTATTAGTTCTAACAGGGATTTTTTTTGGTGTAGTCTTTAGGCTTTTATAGGTGTAATAGTCTGTTATCAAACCAAAATAATTTTACTTCTTCCTTTCTGGTTTGAATGACTTTTATTTCTTTTCTTGCCTAATTGCTCTCGCTAAGACTTTTAGTATTATGCTGAATAAAAGTGGTAAAAGTGGACATACTTATCTCTTCCCTGATCTTAGATGAAATATTTTATTGTATATTAAAGACACTCAGCTTTTCATGGTTGAGTATGATGTCAGCTGTGGGCTTGTTGTATATGGCCCTTATTGTGTTGAGATGTATTCCTTCTCTACCAAATGTAAGTTTTTCTCATAAGAGAATATTGAATTTTTTAAAATATTTTTTCTGCATCTATTGAGATGTTTATGATTTTGTCTTTTATTCTATTAATGTAATGTGTTACATTTATTTATTTGTATATGTTGAACTATCTTTGTATCCCAGGAATAAACCCCACATGGTCATGGTGTATGATCCTTTTAACATACCACTGTATTCAGTTTACTAATATTTTGTTGAAAATTTTTATATCAGTGTTCATTAGGGATGCTAGCCTATAATTCTCTTTTATTATAGTGTCTTTGGCTTTGATATCAGAGTAAAACTTGCTTTATTAAATGAATTTGGAAGTGTTTCCTTCTCTTCTATATTTTTGGAGGAGTTTGGGGATAATTGGTACTAGTTCTTCTTTAAATGTTTAGTAGAATTAACCAGTGAAGCCATTAAGTTCTGGACTTTTCTTTGTTGGGATGTTTTTGATTACTTATTCAATCTTCTTACTGGTGATTGGGATAAGGAGAATGTTGAGATATATCCATCTTTTTTGGTGTGATCTCTGAGCTGCTGTAGAGAATCAAGAGATGAGGCTGAGATGCTCTTAATAAATACTTCTGGCACATCAGGATGCAGAGTCCACTTTGAGTTGATTGGGACATTTAATATATCTGTGCCTTTAGTAGCACATACCCCATGGCTAAGGAAATGAAGTTTCTGCTATGATTTTAAATTACTTAGAAGCTGGCTATTTAAACAATTTCTTATACCATCAAGGGTTGATATTTAATTTGAAGAAAGCATATTTGTTTAGAAGTAAATGTGAGATACTAGGTATATTAAAAATATAATAGCTATCTCTGTGAATTGCCTTGGAAATGAAAACATGCTCAAAGGCAATAGTGGAGCTCTTCTAAGGAAATGTGGCAATGTTTGGGACTTAAGGGACTAGCAGCTTGGCAGTGAGGAGCCAGGGGAGATGATAGCCAGCAGGTTGTTTGATGAAATGTTATGGGAACCATAGTCTAGATGGTGCCTTTGTCTCAGGTCTGAACAAATCAGGGTCCTAAATTTGAGAAGTAATTCTGGGCATTCATCTAGCCCAGATCGTATTGAGTGCAAATATATTTTAAAAAATATGTCACCCACTTTTGTCTGAATGCTTCTGTTGATGGGAACCTCACAACCAAAACCAGCCTATTTTCTTTTTGAAAACCATTAGTTGATTGCATATTCTTCCTTGACCAATTCTAAAATCTGCCTCTCGTAAACTCACTAACAGTTTCTTGTTTTGTTCTCCAAACAAATTAAGAGGGAGTTCTGTACTCCTGCAATAATAATGCCCCTCTCGTAGCCTCCATGCCTCCTCCATTGGTAGGAGGGTGGGGAGAGGGTGCAAAATTCCTATATATACTTGCCTCTTGCCATTCACAGCCTTAGTTGTAACCACATAATATGTTTCTAGATATTGTCAAATGCTCCCTGGTTGGGGGGCAAAATTGCTCTCCACTGAGAACCACTGTCCTAGACTCTCAGTTTTCAACCTCCTTTACTTCAAACATTTTTGTCCTTTACAGACAAATGTTTTGAGAGGTATCTTTATTTTCCTCATTTTCTCTCCTACAAGCCTCTCTTAATTCCATTTTAGCCAAGGCATCTGACCTTATCACTCCTCTAAAGCTGATCTTCTTAAGGTCACCAATGATACTTCAATAAATGACAGTAATCTAAATATGTTTTTCTTAGAATTGGTGTCTTTCCTTTATGCTTTTTCGCTTAGTAGCATGAAGTTTTTTTTTTTAATAATACTCACCTATAATTATTTTAATATCTGTCATATCTCTAGTTAATAACAAAATAAAATGTATTAAATACTAAGTATCTTTTTAATACATTTTATTTTGTTATTGGTGGTGGTAGCGGTGATTGTGCTATTCTCTCTCTATCTTGTTATAAATTTGTGAATTGTATTTTTATTGTCCGAGATATCTTTTGACTTTGCTGATCTTCATTATATTATTTTTTAATTGAGATATAATTGCTGCATAACACTATTGAGTTTAAGATATACAATGTGTTGCTTTAACACATTTATATGTTGCAATATAGCCGCTACAGTAGTGTCAGCTGGTACCTTTATCATGTCACGTATTTATCACTTCATTTATGTGTTGAGAACAGTTAAGATTTAGTCTCTTTAGCAACTTTGAAGTTTAGAATATAATGCGGATGACTATAATCACTATGTGATTTATAAGCTCTTCAGAATGTATTTATCTACTAATTATAAAGTTTTACCCTTCAACAGGGCTTCCTTGGTGGTTCAGAGGTAAAGAACCTGCCTGCAGTGCAGGAGACTTGGGTTTGATCCCTGGGTTGGGAAGATCCCCTGGAGAAGGAAATGGCAGGTCACTCCAGTATTCTTGCTTGGAAAATCCCACGGACAGAGGAGCCCGGTGGGCTACAGTCCATGGGGCTCACAAAAGAGTCGGACACAACCTAGTTACTAAACAACAACAACTACCCTTTAACAGCATTCCCCCACCTCCTCCACCTCTTAGCCAGTGGTAGCCACCATTCTACTCTGTTTCACAAGTTCAGATTTCCTTTTTTTAAGATTACACACGTGTTTTCATATAGTGTTTGTCGTTCTGACATCTCACTTAGCATAGTGTCTTCAAGGTCCATCTATGTTGTCACAAAATGGCAGGATTTACTTCTTTCTCAAGGCTAAGTGGCATTCATATATATATATCACATCTTTTTTATCCATTCATTCATTGACAAACACTTAAGTTGTTTACATAGCTATCTTGGCTATTATGATTAATACTGCGGTGAACCTGTGTGTGTAGATATGCTTTGAGATAATGATTTCAATTCTTTCAGATATACGCCCAGAAGTTGGATTGTTGGATCATACGATAGTTCAGTTTTTAATTTTTCAGGAAAGTCATACTCTTTTTCATAATGGCTGTCATAATTCTTTATTATCTTTTGCTTCTTATTTCATTAATGGCTGCTTTTAAATTATTATGCCCTTACTTCAACTTGCTCCATATTTGTTCTGATGTTCTTTTTAAAACTTATTAATGCTTATTTCATTTTTTAAACCTTTTTTCTTTTCTAATATAAAATATAAGAACAGAAATTTATTCTAAGTACTTTAGCTATATCCCACAAGTTTTGATATGCAATTTTTAAAAAAATCCTTCCACCTTAAGCATTTTCTTATTTCTTCTAAATATCCTCTGACTTTACAATTATTTATAAACTCTTTATTTTGTAATTTCAAGAATGAGTTTTAAAATTGTTTTCTTGTAGTTACTGATTTCTCTTAAGTGACTTTTTAGTCAAGGAGGAATACATTTTGTATGTTACCAGTTCCTGGAAATTTTTTTGAGACTTGCTTTAGTGCCTATATGCTATACATTTTCATGTGTCCCATTCCAATTTGAATAAAACGTGCCTTTTCAAGTTGCTGTTGGATTTTAGAGGGCAGCCAATGATGCATACCTAACTTCTCCGTAAGAGTTCTGATAACAATCAAAAAAGTAAACAAAAGTTGATGGATGGAGTCCAAACTAATTGCTTTTATTACTGAGCAAAGCTGATGTTAGTGAATACGGCTTATGCTCACGGCAAACCTCAGATTCCGTCTACATTTTCCATCTGGTCATAGGGAGTGCTGGGCTCAGGTGACCCTCTTGGATAATTGGTGGTGGCTCTTATGGTCAAATGACATCCTGGAGCAGCAAAACGCAGTGTGTGGTCCCCAATGGAAGCTTGGTTCTAGGAGAAAGAGACAAGGCAGCGTCTAGCATCTGCAGGGCAGATTTCCTGTCTACACTGAAGAGTCATATTAATCCCTTCGAGAAGAGTGTGGCAGGGCTGGAGAGAGGTCAGAAGTGTTACCCCAGTGCAATACTGTCCCCCACCCTCAGGAAAGAACGTATCAGGAAAGGACGTAACATTGTTCTCCCTGTGTTCATCCTTTCAAGCTTGTTCAACTACTGCTGAGTGACAATAAGCAGCTGGAGTTATTTGTGAAGAGAAACCTCATGCTACTATCCTAGGTGAGAATAGGGGTAACATTTGGTGCTGTGTAGGCTGGTTGTATCTACTGAGTCACTGATTTTTGTTTTGATTTCCACTCCAGTTGGCCTGACTATATTCTTCTGGATTCCTTCTTAACTCAATTTCTAGATTCCTATTTCCTGCATAAGAACTCAATTCTTTCAAATCATCCCATCCTCGCCTTTGAGAATAGCACTGAGGCATGTATATTACCATATGTGAGACAGATGACCAGTCCAAGTTTGATGCATGAAACAGGACACTCAAAGCCGGTACGCTGGGACAACCCAGAGGGATGGGATGGGGAGGGAGGTGGGTGGGGGGCTTCGGGATGGGGGAACACGTGTACATGCTTGGCCGATTCGTGTTGATGTGTGGCGGAAACCACCACAATATTGTAAACTAATTACCCTGCACCTCATTCTCCAAGCACAACACCTCCAAAGAAGACAGTGATCACGTGGTGAGGAAGGTTGGTACCCAGGGATGTGACATAGGTGGAAGCAGCTCTCTTTCCCTGCGTTATTCTATCACCATACATGACTTGCCCATTCAGCAGGCAATGAGAAAGGAGAGGCTGCTCTTCTCCGAGGGAAAAAGTGTCAGCTGGTGGGTTGGGGTGGTAAAGAGACAGCAGGACTTCTGTGAGTGACTTCTCCACTCCTGGTCACTTCTCATGACTTGTAGCAATGCAGGACTCCTGAGTAAGTGGGTACTCTAGTGTAACAAATGACAGAAAACAACAGAGTGAAATATTAGGTGTTAGTGAAGACGTGGAGAAATTAGAACTCTTGTGCATTATGGGTGGGATGTAAAATGGTGCAGCCACTGTGAGAAAGAGTGTGGCAGCGCTTTAAAAATTTAAACACAGAACTACCATATGATCCTGCAATTCCCCTTCTAGGTAAATACCCAAAAACATTCAAAGCAAGTACTCAGATACTTGTTCACAGCATTACTGACAATAGTCAAAAGGTAGAAACAGTCCCAATGCCCATTGATATATAACTGGATAAACAAAATATGATATAGCATACAATGCATATATTTATATAATGGAATATTAAATGGAGTGGAGTGCTCAGTCGTGCTTGATTCTTTGTGACCCACGGACTATAGCCCTCCAGGTTCCTCTGTCCATGGGATTTTCCTGGCAAGAATACTGGAGTGGGTAGCCATGTTCTCCTTCAGGGGATCTTCCCAAGTCAGGGATCAAACCTGCATCTCCTGCATGGCAGGTGTATTCTTTACCACTGAGGCACCTGGGAAGCCTCAGTGGAACATTACTCAACTGTAAAAAAGAACAGATGCTATAGCATGGAAGAACCTTGGAAACCATATGCTATGTGAAATAAACCAGACATAAAAGGACAAATATTGTATGATTCCATTTACATGAGATATCTACAATAGTCAAATTCAGAGATGGAAAATAGAATAGTCATTACCAGAGGCTAGGGGAAGAGAATGGAAGTGATATTTTAATGGATATAGAGCTTCTGTTAAGGGTGATGAAAACTTTCTAGAAACAGATGGTGGTGATGCTGTTTCAGCATTGGGAATGTACCTAATACCACTGAATCGCAAAGTTAAAAATGGTCAAAATGGTAAATTTTGTGTATGTTTTCCTCAATAAAAAGCAAGAAATGGGGAAAAATAATTGGTGTAGTTCTTTAAATGCTTTTGCACCCATTTTCTTTATTCTTTTTTTCAAAAGGTATTCATTTATTTGGCTGCACAGGGTATTGGCTGTGGCATGCAGGATCTAGTCCCCTGACAAGGGATCAAACCCATGCTCTGTGCATTGGGAGTGGATTCTTAGCCGCTGGACCACCAGGGAAGTCCCACACTCATTTTCTTTGACCCTCTAAGTTATCCTGCCTTGCTATATGCTCTTCCAGATCATCCTGCACTCATCCTTTCATGCCACTGATCCCATAGAGCTACAATATTTGTTAAATTGTTAGCCTCAGCAAGTTTGGAGAGGGCAGCTTGTCTTTTTCTTATTCACTTTTGTGATCTAAGATCCATTATGATGTCTGGCAAAGAATAGGTGTTCAAATATTTCTTGACGGCAGTAACCAGTCTCACATATATGTCAAATGGTAGCTAGAAATCTCAAGTCTTCTGACCTTAAATTGAGTCCTCTTTTATTGGGACAACTCCATATTTTCTAGTGATTTCTCTACTTCCAAGTACTCTTAGCATTTAAGCCAAAGTCTATGGGTATGGATGGTAGTTTTATCTTTCCCTGAAAGAGCTTTTGCAATGAGCATGCTGCTTTAGGTTTTTAATTGTGGATTCCAGTCTAACCTTTGAAGGTATTTTTCCTTATTTATCTGACATCACCTTTCCCTCATCACCTGTAATATTACTTCTGGAAATATTAAGGTGGCATTTCCCTGGGCAAACATGGAACCAACAGTTCTGGGGCAACACTCCTAATCACCCATTATGTTTTTGTTGGAAAGATTCCTCTTATTCCTCGTACCCACCATCAATCCAAAGAATTTCCAAGGCACATTGTTTTCAGAAACAAGGTCAGCTCAATACAGAAAAATACACGAACATTTTCAAATGCATAGTTTGTAAAACATTTGGAATTTGAGAGCATATCAAAGGAAAACAGCTGAAAAGCACAAGAATTCTGTTTGGGTCCCAGGAAGGGAGAGGATGAAGGCTTGAGAAGTGAAGATATTAGTTGGGTGAATGCAGAATGTGGTGGGCAAGCGGACTGGTGCTATGACAGGACTATCCCCAGCAGAGGGCGATATTGGACTGTGTGAAGGCTTCTGGGCACCCCCCCCCCGCCGCTCCCACTTGCCTGCATCCTTTGATCATTGCAGTTTTCTGTTCTTTCCATTACTCTTTTTAGCTTTGGTGACCATAGCCTTAAGAAAGCCTTGAAATCTGAGGTTTGCGCAATGGTTCAAGCTTTATTGGGAAATACCGTGTTCACTTTGTCAGGATGGAAAGAGCTCTCTCTAGTTGGCACCAAAGATCTGGGGACAGTGGCTGAAACTAAAATTAACAAGAAAGCTTTCAAGGCAAACAGCTCCATCTCTTCTCCCAGGCCCAGCTTCCTCTCATCTTTGAACACTTGGCTTTGAAATCAGACCGATTTTCTGCAAAGAAATGTGGGAGCAGGCAAGCCCCATTTAAGTACCACTTGTCCTGGAGAAGTGTGCTTCCTGGGCTAAATTAGCTGAGCATGTGAGCTGATGACAGCTCAGAAAGACAGGGGGAGTAATATATTTTTCATCCGACAGCAAGCTAAGGGACGTCTTTGTAGCTCACGCAAGAAGCCTGGGAAACGCCGGGCAGTCATGAATGCTAAAGCCTTTGGGATTCCTGCCAAGGGGACACGGCTTACATGCTCCAGGCCATGACAACTTCATAGACAGTACGGAGAGTGACAGTTGGCTTATGCCAGAGGTTTTACACTGTGTAAGCTTGAAGGCGCCACTTAGCTACCACTTCCCACTTTTGCAGCCGTCTGCACCTTCAGAGAGATTAGAGGACACCTTTTCCCCTCTCAGTGAGGCTGTTTAGTTACCTGTGTGTGTGCACGCAGGCTCAGCTGCTCAGTCATGTCTGACTCTTTGCTACCCCATGGACTGTAGCCCGCTAGGCTCCACTGTCCATGGGATTTCCCAGGCAGGAGTGGGTTGCCATTTCCTCCTTCTGGGGATCTTCCTGGCCCAGGGATCAAACCCCTGTCTTCTGTGTCTCCCACGTTGGCTGGCAGATTTTTATCCACTGGCGCCACCTCAGAAGCATTTAGTTACCCATGTCAGAGCAAAAGAGGAGGCCATGGAAAGAATTCTGTGGTCTCCTATGGCAGACAGCTGCTATAGGCATTAATTCATGGACTTTTGCTTTTAAGAGGTTAAGGCTCTTATTAATAGTGGGGTGAACAGGAATCAGACCTTATGGCTAACAGCTGTGGGGGAGTGGTCAAGCAGGGAGAATGAACATTTACTGGACACCTGTGTCGTGCCCACCCTTTCCCTCTGTTAGCAGCCTTACAGCCTAGGGGCTTTGGGGCTTTTTCTTCTCTTTTACCTAGTCAACTTAAGAGAGTGAAGGAACCCATCTGAGCTCACAGAGTTAGAGCCGGGATTGGACCCAGGCCTTCTGCCTACAAATTCCTGGCTCCCCCTCCCTGCCTGCCCGCAATACTGTACTCATCTGGGCTTAAGGAGATCGAATGCGTCCACATGTGTAGCTCAGTTGCCTTTCCAGGGAAAGTGCAGAATTTGTTACAGGGAAAGCTGACCATGGGAAGTGGGTGCATCCACATCACAGCTTCTTTAGGTATCAAGGGTTTAGACTGGACCAGCCCCCAACTGCTTCCTTCTTGGGAAGGTACAGCTCAGACCAATACGGTCTGAGAACCCATGCTGTCAGGCTCCTGGGCCCAATCTGTAAAGTCTATGTGTTCCATGCAGGGGTCTCATAGGCTTCTGGAAAGAAAATATTCCCTGGAAGAGGCTGTGGCTTTATTAAAACCTCTTGTCTGGAGAATCCCAGGGACGGGGGAGCCTGGTGGGCTGCCATCTGTGGGGTCACACAGAGTTGGACACGACTGAAGCAACTTAGCAGCAGCAGGAAGGAATGCATCTTGGGGAAGAGAAGAAATCATTGGTTCTAGGAGATCCTGGGAAAGACTGAGGGTAGGAGAAAGGGACGACAGAGGACAAGATGGTTGGATGGCATCACCGACTTGATGCACATGAGTTTGAGCAAGCTCTGGTAGTTGGTGATGGACAGGGAAGCCTGGCGTGCTGCAGTCCATGGGGTTACAAAGAGTCGGACATGACTGAATGACTGAACTGATCATATGTTGTCTGCACAGATTCTGCAGACTTGATGACTATCCTGGAGACAGGATTCCTGGCTAGATGAGGTCCCCAAACAGAGGCCTTGGATTTAGAGCACGAGGAATCGGTGTGACCTCCGGGACAGGAGGGAAGTGGGAAGTGGGGGACCCTGGATAGTAACATGGTAGAGACAGAGCCAGGGAGGAAGGAGGACCACATGGAGAGTGAAGCACTTTGCTCTGGGGGATGGGGAGTCGCTCATTGTTTCTAAATGGGACCTGATACACTGCAGCCCCAACAGCCATGGAAGGAGGTGCTTACAGAGATGCTCTCCTGTACAGGAAGAAGGTGAAAATGCCCCCCAGATACAATGCCATGTAAGCCCCAGGAGGCCTGGAATGGCACCACTGCAAGCCTTTGCTCAGCTGAACGCTGTGTCTTCTGCAGCTTCAGGTTCAGGCCCGTCATTTTCAAGACCTATTTGTCATTTTTCTTTTCATTCTTCCTCCTCATTGTCAAATGTGCCATCAAATAGCCTGTTGATAATTCAGAGCTGAGCTTGTTGCTTTCTGTGATGAGAAAGAACCCAGTGTTGACAGAATTCTCAGAGGGTCTTGGCAGGGTAGGGCTTAGCCAGGACACGCATGAGGTTTTGAAGTCTTGTTTAAGGTGCATCTTTAAATGCAGAAACTTGCTTAGGATTGGCCAGCGCTCAAGATGTGAGTCTATGCTTGGTGGACCCAGGGAGGTAATGGTTTTGAAGATAGGAATGGAAGTGACTTGAATCGTAGACAATCAATTTGATGTTATTTTTTTGGAAAGTTGATCAATTTTAAATGGAGGATGTTCAGCTGTTTGTAAAAGTTCTTCCTGGGCAGAGATTTCCTGGAAGAGTAGAGTCACGTTGGGGAAATGGCAGGAAACAGCGCCATCATGTGATGTGAGTTGTGCAGGTGTGGATGGCTCTGATTCTCACCATCCACAGAAGACAACTTCTCCTGCCATGGTGAACATAGCCATCTGTTCACATCCCATCACAGTGCTTATCACTGGAGATGCCAACCTGTCCCCACGTGGGAGCCCTTTGAGGCCAGAGCTTACAAACCATCAGACACACAAACATTGAAAGTGCTGGTGGAATTATTGAAAGAACACTTCCAAACATCCCTGCACCAGAAACGGGCTGTATTACAGCTGATAGAGAAATTCTTCAATCTGTGTCCAGGTATACAACTCCCTGGTCTTCCCTGCTCCTGCTCTGCCTCTGACATCAAGAACATGGGAGAAAAATATGATCAGTTTGGAGAAAGAAAGAAATATGAAGCTAAATCTCCTGTCTCTAGTCTTTACTTATTTATTTCTTGTGTGTGGATTTTTATTTTTTTTGACTGACGCATGTAGAATCTTAGATCCCTGACCAGGGATGGAACAATGCCCCCTGCAGTGGAAGCGTGGAGTCCTAGGCATTGGACCACCAGGGAAGTCCCTGCATCTAGTCTTTAATCAGGAACATGGATATCTGTTTCTGAGGATGGAGAAAATGGTCAAAATAAGCATTAAACATGTAATGTAACTTAGATAAACGTGGTGTGAATTGCTGGCAGCCTGCCTTTTTCTTTTGAATTACTGCACAAATTTCAAGCCAGGTTACTTTTCTGGCTACAGTATTAGCGTGCCTTCGTTTTCTTGCTTAATCTTCCAGAATCAATCAGAATTCAGTGTCTGAGCTTTGCTACAGTAATTGCTGGGGAGGGAGCTTGGCCAAACTAATAAGGGTCAGTTCATGAGTTTTCCACTGGGCCTGCAGCAGTCACTAGAAAGGAAAGTCGGCCAGGCCCCAGAGCTCCTGCTTTATTTACCGTTTCTGTATTCAGACAGCACAGGGGAAGTGTGTTCAGCTGTTTCTTCCCCGTCTGTGGCTCCATGTGGTATCGGAGTCTGCAGACTTTCTACTGAAGCCATCGGGGAAAGGATGAAAGAAGGTGGGTGCCGGGAGGAAGCTGAGCCAGGCAGGATCCCAGTAGAGCTGGATAATAAGGACGCCAATAATGGAGGTGATAGATTCACATTTGCATAACAGTCTTGTCAATAAAAGCCCTTCCCGGGCTCACTCTAGAAATTAAAAGGCAGCAATCAATTCAGTCTTCCTCCCACTTACATGTCTGGGTCTCTTCTCACCACAGCTGACCTGATAGCAGGGGTGTCGTTTAGGGATGCAGAATCCTGAGAAAGGGAGGAAGAAAACTGTCCATATTGGTCCACGGCTGGTCAGAAGAGCAGTTCTAGGCAGAAGGTGGTGTCCACAGAATACAAGGGTGCAATTACTAATAGTCGTTAGCAGGGGATGGTCTCGGGGAAGAACAAGGAGAGGTGACTGGTACTGATTAATAGCTGGATTACTTTGTTGTTGTTTAGTCGATAAGTCGAGTCTGACTCTTTGCAACCCCTTGAAGTGCAGCACACCAGGCTCCTCTGTCCTCCTCTGCCTCTTGGAGTTTGCTCAAATTCATGTCCATTGTGTTGATGATATCAACAGACCATCTCATCCTCTGTCACCCCCTTCTCCTGCCGTCAATCTTTCCCAGCGTTAGGGTCTTTTCCAATGAGTAGGCTCTTCGCATCAGGTGGCTGAAGTATTGGAGCTTCAGCTTCAGCAACAATTCTTCCAATGAATATTCAGGGTTGATTTCCTTTAGGATTAACTGGTTTGATCTTCTTGCAGTCCAACGGACTCTCAAGAGCCTTCGTGTATCACAGCCTTCTGGCAAACGGGCTTATTCAACTCAGCGAAGCTATGAGCTATGCAGAGCAGGGCCGCCCAAGATGGATGGGTCATAGGGAAGAGTTCTGACAAAAAGTGATCCATTGGAAAAGGAAATGGCAACCCATTCCAGTATTGTTGCCTGGAGAATCCCATTGACAGTATGAAAAGAAAAAAAAAAAAGAGCTGAATTAATTCCTAGCATTTATTGAGCCCTTAAATAATTTCTCACAACAGAATACTACACGGAAATGAAGATGAAGGAATAACATCTACATGACAACAGAAACAACTCAAATGATTCTTTACCATCTGAGCCACTGGGGAAGCCCTTCATTATATTGTAAACAAACATATAAAATGGAGTGCTGCATAGATGAAAGATGGATGGTGTGTCATGGACCAAGGACACAATTAACTCCAATTGTGTGTACCTACAGTGGACACAAACACAGATTCAGAGACAAATGTCAAACAGCCGAACACAACACATCAGATACTGAACACACGCCCTGCGCAGACTCTGGCTTCACATTTTGTGTGTCGTCTCATCGACTCCTTGCAACCACTTTATGACATAGGTGTGTTATAAACCTCATTTTAAGTACCAGGGTATTAAACTCAGAGAGGTTAAATCACTTTCCTAAGGTCATGTGGAGGTCAGATGGTAAAGCCAGGACTTGAACTAAGTCTAGCAGCTAAGCTGTAGCCCTGTCGTTCAGAACTCTTGGCTCAGTTTCTGCTTGAACCTCGACACTCGCTGGAGCTCCTCACTTTGGGTATACCTGTTGCCTTAGCACCTAGCGTGTTATACTGAACTGGTTGGTCCACTTCTGTGAAACACCCAACAGCTCCTACAGGCCTAAACTGCCACCCCCACGTCCCCTGCCCAAGGCAGTTATGATGGGTGGGCCGAACACAGACATGACCACTGACTGATTAGATGTAAACACCTTACCTGCCACAGATCTCGCTATAGTTTGGTGGTCGTTCTTTGAGGTGGTCTGAGCTCAACAACTTGGCCTTGGAACTGCAGCTAATCAAGACTTGATCTCCCAGAATTTGGAGTACAGGGTATGGACAGCATGGGCCAGCTGAGGGAGAATGGAGAAAACATGCAGCAAAGGAGAGAGAGGTCCTGAGAACCCAGGCAGGGCCTGAGATAGACCAAGAAAGGCACCCGGAACACAGATACTATAACCTGCAATTCTCTACACGTGTGTAGATACTGTGCTTGTCCACCATGTCATGCCTCCTCATGGACGCAGTAGAAAGACAAAGCAGGAGTAATTGTGGGTGAGACGTGCCAAATTCCCTTTTCTTTATGATGTGTGCAAAAGATGGTTGAAAATGCACTTGCTTTTCTCAAAGAGATATTTCCTTATAGCACCCCTTTCTGGGGACCGACTTGGAGGCCACAGATGAGCAGGACCTCTGGAAAGCCCAAGGAAGAAACTAGCACGAGGAATAAAATTAAGTTGAAAACCTCCTTTGACATTTAAGAAAAGTCAACAACCATCTAAGTGATGAGAGAGACCAGAAATATAACTGGCTGAATGTCAATTTTAAAACTAGAAAGATAGCTGCTACTTTATCTCACTGAGCAGGTGTTTCTGAGCAGTAAATAACTCACGGATGGTCTATTAAACTTTAATGCTTGTGATAACAGCAAAGAGCGTGTTGCCGCCCTCCTAAAAATACATATATATAAAAACAAACAGCAATTTTCAACATTTATGCTTTGCACCATTTTCTTTTCACAGTTGTTTTACTGCATTATCTTTTCCTATTATCTTGACCGCAAGCCCCTGCTGCATGAAGCTGATTTCCCATCGTGGGCAGAACAACCTAATGTAATTAACTATCTGGCAAGTGTACAATGATCATTTCCACATATAAAAGATTCTCTCCTTGAATGAACACCCTCCAAATAAGGCACTGATTTCACTGCTTGTAAAACAGGCGATGAGATTTTAATTTTTTTGGTGTGGGGATGCCAGTTTTTCCCTGCTTTCTTCATTTAGTTTCAACTCATCATCTCTGTGAGGTTTTTATTGAAATAGTAATTATGACACATCAAAATGACTTTAAAAAATATACAGAAGAAAAAGATGGAGCAACGTAATTGGGAAAAGGTTAGATAGGAAGAGATGTGCAATTTGAATCAGCCCGATGAGAGTTATTACCTAATAATGAGGCTTTGCACTCCTATTACACTTGCTTTTGTATTTGAGCCTTTAAAAACCATGAGCTAATGAAGCTTCCTGCCTCCCCCGTGACTAGGGTCGCTGTCGACACCGGCTGATGAATGGAGAAAATAAGCCACCAAGACCAGGTGAGCTTGGCTTTTCTTCAGTTCAAACGGTTTATTAATGCTGTGGAATAAAACTGAGAAACTCCAGCTCTTGGGTTCTCTTGCTTGTTTGTTTCTGAAGGGAAAAAATAGGCCACTCCAAAATCCTCTATTTATGTTGAATTAAAGTTGATTAAGAGACAGCCAGGGCCAGGACAATCTGATCCTCTTTTGTCCTGAGAAAGCAGAATAAATCTCCCCTGGGAATGGTCCCCTCCCTGGACCAGGAGAAGAGAGACATCCTTTTCACCTTAGGTGGGGATTCAAGGCTGAGAAGGCTGTAGGAACAGATTTTGTTACTCCTCCACGAATTTACTAACCCAAGCCTAATCCTTTTGTCTTTTCAATCCTTCACAAGTTTATCATTTGTCCAAAAGGTACAGTTACTTCCTTGAGTCTCACATTTTTCTGGATTGCCATGTGTATGACATTTGTTTGTCTCCCATGAGTCTTTTTTTAAATTAATTTTTATTGGCGTATAATAGCTTTACACTGTTGTGTTAGTTTCTACCTTATAGCAAAGTAAGCCGGCTATAGGTATATATATCAGTTTAGTTCAGTTCAGTCGTTCAGTCGTGTCCGACTCTTTGCGACCACATAAATTGCAGCACGCCAGGCCTCCCTGTCCATCACCAACTCCCGGAGTTCACTCAGACTCACGTCCATCAAGTCAGTGATGCCATCCAGCCATTTCATCCTCTGTCGTCCCCTTCTCCTCCTGCCCCCAATCCCTCCCAGCATCAGAGTCTTTTCCAATGAGTCAACTCTTCACATGAGGTTGCCAAAGTATTGGAGTTTCAGCTTTAGCATCATTCCTTCCAAAGAAATCCCAGGGCTGATCTCCTTCAGAATGGACTGGTTGGATCTCCTTGCAGTCCAAGGGACTCTCAAGAGTCTTCTCCAACACCACAGTTCAAAAGCATCAATTCTTCGGCACTCAGCCTTCTTCACAGTCCAACTCTCACATCCATACATGACCACAGGAAAAACCATAGCCTTGACTAGACGGACATTTGTTGGCAAAGTAATGTCTCTGCTTTTGAATATGCTATCTAGGTTGGTCATAACTTTCCTTCCAAGGAGTGAGCGTATTTTAATTTCATGGCTGCAGTCACCATCTGCAGTGATTTTGGAGCCCAGAAAAATAAAGTCTGACACTGTTTCCTCATCTATTTCCAATGAAATGATGGGACCGGATGCCATGATCTTCATTTTCTGAATGTTGAGCTTTAAGCCAACTTTTTCACTCTCCTCTTTCACTTTCATCAAGAGGCTTTTTAGTTCCTCTTCACTTTCTGCCATAAGGGTGGTGTCATCTGCATATCTGAGGTTATTGATATTTCTCCCGGCAATCTTGATTCCAGCTTGTGTTTCTTCCAGCCCAGCGTTTCTCATGATGTACTCTGCATGTAAGTTAAATAAGCAGGGTGACAATATACAGCCTTGATGTACTCCTTTTCCTATTTGGAACCAGTCTGTTGTTCCATGTCCACTTCTAACTGTTGCTTCCTGACCTGCATACAGATTTCTCAAGAGGCAGGTCAGGTGGTCTGGTATTCCCATCTCTTTCAGAATTTTCCACAGTTTATTGTGATCAATGTCAGTTAAATCTGAGGTCTGGGCCATCAGTTGGGCCAACAAGTTGATGGTGGGAAAATCTGTCACAGAAACCACAAATGAGTCGTTCCCTTCCTTGGATGGTGGTTTAGTTGCTCAGTCATGTCCGAATTGTGACCCCATGGATTGTAGCCTGCCAGGCTCCTCTGTCCTTTGGATTCTCCAGGCAAGAAAAAATACTGGAGTGGGTTGCCATTTCCTTTTCCAGGGGACCCTCCCGACCCAGGGATCAAACCCACATCTCCTGCATTTCAGGCAGATTCTTTACTGACTGAGTCACCAGGGAGTTTTGACTTAATTCTGTGTCCTCTCCCATCTCCATTCCCTCCCAGTCATTCCATCAATTTATTCAGCAAGTTAGTGTTAATTCCTCCCTGAAGGGGTATTTTTATTTTAAATGGAAAGCAGGAAGAAGCGGCCAAAACAATAGGCTAATACTTCATTTAACATTTTGTGTAGATTCTTTTCTACACATTTGATACTTGTTTACTGATTTAATCCTCAAAAAACCAATTAGGTGCATATTATTATTATCCCTATTTTACAGATAAGAAGACAGGCTCTGAGAGTTTTATGTAATATATCTCTCTTTTGGCAGTGACTTCACAGAGCTTACTCGATGAATATTTAGACAATAACCTTTATGTAGACATCAGGGTGCTTAAGAAGACCATGGTGGGGTCCATTTCTGGGTTCTGTAAAGGAAAGAATACTGAATTAGAAGTCTGAAGACCTGCTTTCTGGAATTCTCTGCTACTGGTTTCACCTCGTGGAGACTGTTTCTCATGAGAATACAGGTGATATCTTCTTGTTTTCTTTCTTTGTTTTGCTGAGGCCTGAGGAGACATTGTAAGGAAGAGGTTTGTGGTTCCTGGTGAGTTGTTTTGCAAATCTAAAACCAATTCTGTTTACTTCTCACTTGAGTCCTGTCTGCAACCGTTTTCTCCTGCCTTCAACTTTTCCCCATGGTCTCCATCAATCTAAGAGATTAATTTCTACTCCGAAGAAGGTGATCTTTCAAGTTGTTTCCTTAAAACTCACTAAGATCCTTGAACTGACAAGAAGTATTTTATCAAAATGCTGAGTTATCACATTGATGTCCAAATTTATGCCTAATTCCTGGGAAGGGGGTCTCAGGTCCTCAAAGCAAGGCTTGACTCATTACCCTGGCAGCAGTCCAGGTACCTAACAGATGCATACCTGTATGTGCATGACATTCATTTAAAATTATGGGAGAAATGGAGATGGACAAGACCAGCCATATGGCGAATGACTCATGCAGCACCAACAGCAAAACTGCAAGTCATCATCTCCTCTGTGCTGCGAGCTTGCTGCAAGGTCATGTCTGCACAATGCACCCACTATTGCCCAGGTCTCCCTAACCGCCTTTCTGCTCCACCCACATGCCCTTGCCTCACTCTCAGAGCCTCCTGGCCCCTGGACCTCATCTCTCCAGGTCTGTCTGTCCACTCATCCCTGGAGGAAAGCTGCTTTTCTTGCACACCCCTGCTCATTTTTCCGCCTGGGCCATGCCCACCCACTAACTCTGCTGGAAATGTGGCCCGCTTCCCCACGCACTGGGCAGGACCCATCAGCAGGGGATGGGCCGGCCTGGGGAGGCAGAATTGGGCCCTGCAAGCACAATGCTTATATTGGCGACAGCTTTGACTCTGCCCTGGGTTTTAGCAGTGGTTCTATCTACTTCTGGTGGCTCAGTGGTAAAGAATCTGCCTGCCAAGCAGGAGATGCGGGTTCAGTCCCTGGGTTGGGAAGATCCCTTGGAGGAGGAAACGGCAACCCACTCCAGTATTCTTGCCTGGAGAATCCCATGGACAGAGGAGCCGGAGGGGGCTATAGTTCATAAGTGTGCAAAAGAGTAGGACACAACTTGGCAACTAAACAGTAACAACTATCTATCTCGAATTTGCCAACATTGGTTTAAACAATCTAGAACTAGGCTATTCTGTTCCAAGTCTGCTGCCAAGAGGAATGCATTCATAGGTTAATGCATTGATTTTTATAAAATGCACAACTTGAGAGTTGCAAGTAAAGTTTTATTTGGGGTAAAAAGAGGACTGCAGACCAAGAGACAGTGTTTCAGAGAGCTCTGAGAAACTGCTGTGAGAACGCAGCGGGAGGAGCCAGGATACATAGAAGTTTTGCAATAAAGGGCAGGTAGCTGAACATCGCTTGCTTTTTCTAGGATCCAATGGATGTTTGCAATTTGATCTCTGGTTCCCCTGCCTTTTCTTTTCTAAATCCATTTTGAGCACCTGAAAATTCTCAGCTCACATACTGTTGAAGCCTAGCTTGGAGAATTTTGAGTATTACTTTGCTAGTGTGTGAGATGAGTGCAATTGTGCAGTAGTTTGAATATTCTTTGGTATTGCCTTTCTTCGGGATTGGAATGAAAACTGACCAAATATTGTCTGATATTGCCTTTCTTTGGAAAACTGACCTTTTGCAGTCCTGTGGCCACTGCTGAGTTTTCCAAATTTGCTGCATATTGAGTGCAGCACTGTCACTGCCTCGTCTTTTAGGATTTGGAATAGCTCAACTGGAAATCCAACACCTCCACTAGCTTTGTTTGTAGTGATGCTTCCTAAGGCCCGCTTGACTTTGCATTCCAGTATATCTGGCTCTAGGTGAGTGATTACACCATTTGGTTATCTGCTTCGTTAAAATCTTTTTTGTGTAGTTCTTCTGTGTATTCGTTCCACCTCTTCTTAATATCTTCTGCTTCTGTTAGGTCCATACTGTTTCTGTCCCATACCGTTTCTACCCCAGTGCCCATCTTTGCATGAAATATTCCCTTGGTATCTCTAATTTTCTTGAAGAGATCTTTAGTCTTTCCCATTCTATTGTTTTCTTCTATTTCTTTGCATTGATCACTGAGGAAGGCTTTCTTCTCTCTCCTTGTTATTCTTTGGAACTCTGCATTCAGGTGGGTATATCTTTCCTTTTCTCCTTTGCCTTTCACTTCTCTTTTTTTTCTCAGGTATTTGTAAGGCTTCCTCAGACAATCATTTTGCCTTTTTTGAATTTCTTTTTCTTAGGTATGGATTTGATCACTGCCTCTTGTACAATGTTATGAACCTCTGTCCATAGTTCTTCAGGCACTCTGTCTATCAGATCTAATCCCTTGAATTTATTTGTCACTTCCACTGTATAATTGTAAAGGATTTGATTTAAGTCATACCTGAGTGGGCTAGTGGTTTTCCCTACTTTCTTCAATTTAAGTCTGAATTTTGCAATGAGGAGTTCATGATCTGAGCCCCAGTCAGATCCTGGTCTTGTTTTTGCTGACTGTATAGAGCTTCTCCATCTTTAGTGGCAAAGAATATAATCAATCTGATCTCAGTATTGACCATCTGGTGATGTCCAAGTGTAGAGTTGTCTCTTGTGTTGTTGGAAGAGGGCGTTTGCTATGACCAGGGCATTCTCTTGGCAAAAACTGAATGACTAAGTACAGCACAGCACAGTCTGAACATCAAAAGATTATTGTAAATTAAAGAATACTAGATACGCAAGTTTTTAGGCATTTAGTACTTTTCCATGTGTGGGAAGATGCAAGAGTCTGGGCTCACTGAAATCATTGTTTTGACATGCACTCAGCTATCTTTGGCCAGTATCCTCTGTTTTCACACCCTGAGTTCCCTCTGGGCTCACTGTGAGGCGTGGCTGCAGTCTGATGGCTGCTAGATGGCAGGTATTCATTTCCTTCCTGAGTTTCCTCAGGCTCACCTTCGGTGGTGGCTGTAATCGCTGGTGTCTGTGACATCCTTTGTTTACTGATGTGGCAGAAAATATTCCATTTCTCACATGTATTGAGCATTTATTAAATGCTAGGCATGGTCTTAAATGATTTATAAACGTTATCACTCTTAATCCTTCCATCGGCACCTGAGGCAATTACTATTATAATTCTCATTTTGTAGGAGACGAAATAAATATGGAGAGGTAAGGAAACTTGCCCCAGGCCACATGCTTGGCAGGATTGAGGAGCTGGGGTCTGAACCCCGAATGTTTACTCAAG
Source organism: Bubalus bubalis (assembly GCF_019923935.1). Lineage (NCBI taxonomy): Eukaryota > Metazoa > Chordata > Mammalia > Artiodactyla > Bovidae > Bubalus > Bubalus bubalis. The sequence goes on along the minus strand of NC_059161.1, from coordinate 116,551,489 downwards.
AGCCTATATTCTCCCATACTCCGTCAGAGGTGATTTGATGTGTTACTCTGTTCCCACATCATAATTGGAGGGTGGGCTGTGTTAAGCAGAACCAAGGAGTGCTTGGTCACTCAGTCATGTCCGACTCTTTGCAACTCCATAGACTGTAGCCCGCCAGGATCCTCTGTCCATGGGGATTCTCCAGGCAGGAATACTGGGGTGGATTGCCATGCCCTCCTCCAGGGGATCCTTCCAACCCAGGGATGGAACCCAGGTCTCCTGCATCGCAGGTGGATTCTTCACTGTCTGAGCCACAGACAGTAAGTAAGTAAAAGCACCACCATTATCCTGGTGTTATACTGTACAGAGTCTCTTTCCCTTCAGTGTGTGTGGGGTGAGGTAAGCCTGGGATTTTCTTCTTCTAGTAGGATACACCAGAGTTGATGGGTGCCCCTTCTAGAGCCTTGTTGCCTGATCTGAGACTTGTCTCAGCAGACAGGAGTGAGAAAGATTCTGTGGCCGGCTTTGAAGAAGCAAATAGCCATGCCCTACCCATGGAGATGGCCACATGGCAGGGGGTTTCTGGTATGCTTTTGGGCCCGAAGGTGTTCTCTAGTCAACAGCCAGTGAGAAGCAGAGACCTCCAGTCTGCAAGGAAGTGCACTCTGTCAAGAGTATGAACCAGGGGGGTTGGCATTTCTCCAGTCAAGCTTCTGGGGAGAATGCAGCCTGATCACACCTGGATGGTGGCCACATGAGAGTCTGAGCACAGGGCCAGGGTAAGCCAGGCTGGGACTCCTAACACACAGAGACTATACGAGGATAAATGCGTGTTGTTTAAGCCACTAGGTTTGTGGTAGTGTGTTTGGCGGCAATGAAAACTAATCCGCCGGGCTAAAGAATTTGCCCAGGGTCACATCCTGTTAGTAAAATGACGCAGCTGGAATGTGAACTTGGTTCACATCTGAATCTGATCATCTGACACAAGAGCCACATTCTTAGCTGCTTCTCTAGTCTACCTCTTTCAAAATTACTTTTATAGATGATTTTCTGTTCCATACTGTAATTATTTCTTCAATTTTCTACTGCTTTAGCAACTCATAGCCTCCTATAATGTTCTTAACAGGAGAGACCTTGGAAAGGGTCTTTGAGATTCCTTTCAAAGAGCTCACCCCCTCTTTGACTTTCTTTTTTTTCCTTTTTATTTATTTCCTCGGCCGTGCTGGGTCTCTGTTACTGCACCAAAGCTTTCTCCGGTTGTGGTGAGTGGGGGCTACTCTCTAGTTGAGGTGCTCAGGCTTCTCATTGCGGTGGCTTCTCTCATTGCAGAGCACAGACCCTAGGGCACATGATCTTCAGGAGTTGCAGCACGTGGGCTCAGTAGCTGTGTGCATGGGCTTAGGTGCTTAGGTGCATCGGCATGTGGGATCTTACTTCCTGGACCAGGGATCAAACCTGTGTCCTCTGCATTGGCAGGTGGATTGTTGGTCACTGAACCACAAGCCAATGTCCCCTCCCTTTGGCTTTCTTTTGGTTGCAATGTTGTAGCCACCTGTTCCGGGAAACAAACTCACTCAGAAGGACAATGCAGATAGTGGAGTGCAGTTTATTATACCGGCGGGCCCAAGGCAGCGTCTCCTCTTAGCCAAGGACCCCGACTAGCATTTGTGAAAATCTTTTATATCCCACGTGTACGTGTCTGAACCCACCACTCCAAATTCCTTGAGACTTACATAAACCAAGGAAAATACAATCCCAATAACCCCATCATTCATGGGCTATGTGCTCCTGTGCTCAAACAGTCAAACAATTAGCCAATAATCAATAAACCCGAGGATACACTCTGATTGATACAGAAAAATTTATGGCCTGTCTGGAGGAAGGGGTGATTAGTGTATCTTTTCTCTTAGGCGATGAGTAACCTAGATTCGATCGTCAAGGTTCCCCTGTCTGGAAGGGGTCTTATCCTTCTGTTGTTGTTTTCATAGGCACTAAACACAGAGTTCAGAGTCCATTGGAAAGGTGGCCGAGCATGATCAGCATGAACCTAAGACGGAATCCAGGCCCTATGAATTCCTTCTTCAGCAACACTGGCAATTGAGTGTGTCCCAGACCCTGGGCATTTCAGATTCACTGGTGCCCTCACAAGGGCTTCAGGTTTTGACAAGTCTGTACACTGTCCCCTAAATTACATATGATATCTTAGGTAGGAAGGTTGCATCTCTATGAAGAAAGTCATGAAGATTTTAGATGTGAGGAGATGTAGAATGTAAGAAGGACATTTGAAGTGCTTAGCTAGAGATACAAAATAAACAGAGACCAAACAGGAAAGAAAACTGACCAGGACAAAGGGCTATTTTAGCCATGGGGTAGTATGTCAGATGCCTTGTTAAAAATGATTTCATAATGTGTGTCCTTGAGTCCGGTCAGAATCGGTAACATAATTTGCAGGACCCAATGTCAAAGGAAATGCAGGGCTTCTTGTTCAAAAATAGAGTTTCAAGGCAGTGACAGCAGAACATGAAACCAGGCATGGGGCCCTTCCGAATGTGGGGCTGCGTGGGGCTGCAGGAGCTCATATGAGACCAGCCCCGAGCATGTTCCCATACATTCAGAGGTGTCTGGAACCCCAGGTGTTGATTGTTAGACATGTATTTCTAGGTAATAACTCTTTTTTTCCCTCTCTGTGTCTAACCTGCCCACTTACTCTCCAGCCGACCCCTAACATTTACAGTTTACTGGGCCATCAGATAACCTACAGCATAGGTGTGCTCGCTTACCCAGCCACCGAGACAGCTGGGGGCTCAGCCTGGAGAGAGCTCAGAAATCTTCCTTAAGCAGAGGCTGCCTTCCTTTCTCTTCCATCTTTCTAGCCATCGGTCCACTGTCAGCACAGTCTGTGGTCCAAGACTTTCCTCCTATTTTCAACACTATTTGGGCAAAATCTATTTGATTTCTGCTTATATTGTATGATTACATCCTATGTACGGTAAAGTCCTTTTATGAACTCTTAGAGCTAGGACATGAGACTAATTTAATCTAATCTCCTCTTTTCATCAAGATGAAAATCAAGGCATTGCAGTTTTTAGGATAATACGACCATCACCAGCAAATCCACAGCCCGGAGTCATGGCTTCTAATTGCACATCCACTGCTCTTTCCTGCATAACAAGCAACTCCTTTCTCCATGGAGTTATTTATTATCTTCCTAGCTATGACCTCAGCATTTTTTTTTTTCTTCCACAGCTGCCCTTGTGAAAGTGTGTTAGTTGCTAAGTTGTGTCTGACTCTATGCAACCCCATGGACTGTAACCCACCAGGCTCCTCTGTCCATGGGATTTTCCAGGCAAGATTACTGGAGTCGGTAGCCATTCCTTTCTCCAGGGGATCTTCCTGACCCAGGGATTGAACCCAGGTCTTCTTTGCAGGCAGATTCTTTACCATCTGAGCCACCAGGGAAGCCCACGGTTGCCCTTGGTCCTCAGACACATTAAATGCCTCTCCCAGTTGTGCTCATGGACTCTATGTCAGGACTGTGTCCAGATTGCCTGTCTTGGGTTCATTTTCTCTTTCCCTTTCTTTTTGCTGGTGTGACTGGTGGTAGTGGTGATGTATGCAAACCAGTTCCAACTCATTTATTCCTTCTCAATGCCTGTGTGTGTGTGCTCCGTCACTCAGTCATGTCTGACTCTTTGCAACCCCATGGACTGTAGCCTTCTAGGCTCCTCTGTCCATGGGATTTTTCAGGCAAGAATACAGGAGTGGGTTACCATGCCTTCCTCAAGGGGATCTTCCAGACCCAGGAATCAAACCTGAGTCTCCCGAGTCTACTGAATTGGAAGTAGATTCTTTACTGCTGAGCCACCAGGGTAACCCTTATCAATATTTCATCTTTATTGATACTTAACCATTAACATTACACAAATTCTTGCTTGAACACTTTCTAAATATTTACGATCCAGCATGAAATCTCATGGACAGAGGAGCCTGGCAGGCTACAGTCCATCGGGTCACAGAGAGTCGGATACGACTTAGTGACTAAACCACCACCGCTACCCATGTTTAAAAGAACACAAAAGACCCTCTCAGCTCTCATTCCCTCCAGCCTCTTCTAGTGAGCTTATGCCCTGGGAACTTCTGTCCTTGGATTCTGAGTACCAATGAGGATTTTTATCACAGAGTCCGCCTTCTTGTCCTGATGGTTTACCTTCAAGCCATCTTCCTTTATGGTAGGATTTCAAAACAATGAGGCTCCAATTCACTTTACGTTAGAGACATCTATTCATAGAAATCACAATTGGGTTATTGCAATAACCCTGTGTACGAGACAGCAAAAGAGACACTGATGTATAGAACAGTCTTATGGACTCTGTGGGAGAGGGAGAGGGTGGGAAGATTTGGGAGAATGGCATTGAAACATGTAAAATATCATGTATGAAATGAGTTGCCAGTCCAGGTTCGATGCACGATACTGGATGCTTGGGGCTGGTGCACTGGGACGACCCAGAGGGATGGAATGGGAAGGGAGGAGGGAGGAGGGTTCAGGATGGGGAACACATGTATACCTGTGGCGGATTATGTAAAGTTTAAAAATAAAATAAAATTAAAAAAAAAAAAAAAAAGCTATAATGGCCAAAAAAAAAAAAAAAAAAAGAAATCACAATTGGGCCTACAAGTGCCCAGACTATAACTTTCTCCATCTTGCTCTCCCTGCTTCCTTTACGTAGGAGCAAGGTCTTTAGGAAGAAAGATAGAAGAAATATGAGATCAGCAAGCTACATTTGACTTACTGGCTGGCATTTGGTGCACAAATCACCACAACCTGTACATGGAGGGAATGTCCTTTGGAAAGAAACTCATTTCCGTCACTGCTCTCTCCCTCCTAGCTGGGCTCTGGCACTTTCTGGGAATCTTTGCATTTTATCATCTCAAAGGTCTGATGATACCTGAAATATTAATGGATTCCCTAAGTCAAGGCAGGTGGGGGTCTACCCATGAAAAGGCCCTGTTTCCTGGGAAATGGGGAGAGGGCAGGGGGTAGAGATATCCAGAGCTTCTTTCTGGCTGGTTCCTGAAAGGTAAAATTCTCAGAATGAGAGAGAAAGCTGAAATCAAGGGTCGATGGCCACTGAGACATGCTGGTAACTGTCAGAGTTTTGCATGTGGTGGTGTATCCGTGACAAATGAGACCTGCAGGAGAGAGCCACGTGCCGGGTGGGGTGTCAGAAGCTGTTCAGATGCACACACCACAGTCAGCGTCTGAGGTTGTCATGTTGTCTTTTTCTCCCTGTGGTTTTGCATAATCCAAGTCTTTCACTCACTCATCTCTAGTTTTCTTTTCTACCGCATTTCTTTGATTCCTTCTGCATGACCTAGGCCCAGGTGCCGGCTAGTGCAGCTGGTCACCCCTGTGCTGAAACCCAGTTGAACAGAATGTGTCCACGGCTCCACTCTGAACAAAATGGGCTGTAGCTCAGACCCATGGGTTTGCATATGCTGTGTGGTGAGTGCATGTGTGCATGTGTGTGTGCATATGTGTGTGTGTGTGTGTTGCAGGATTGGCTGCAAGTATTTGATAACAAACAGAATAATACTGTTTATATTCACATGGGGAAAGACTTGACTGCAGAACTGAGCTCTTCACAGCATAATTACAACTTGCTGAGTGCTGCAGCTCTGGTGAACAATGAAGATATAATCAGTGCACCTATTTGTCCTCCTGGATTCCAGCTGCTAAAGCAATTTCTTTTTCACAGAACTGACAATTTTGCGGTTCTTGTGAAAATCCATCGTCCCCCCTTCCCGCCACTGAAATCCTGTGCAATGGAGCCAGAGGAAACACTTGAAAGCAGCCCTGTGCCTGCATCATCTCCATGAAATTAGACAGATCGGGTTTCCAGCACCGCTCTCCTGATTGCATGTTTGTTTAAAATGACAGTTGATGTTGTGTATCTCTCTCATTAGGGAGGCTCAGCGATCTTGACATTATTAAGTAACGGCAGCCCTTGCAGCGTATAAGCATAGATCTACAGAGACATCTCAGATAGCACTTGAAGGAAAAGGAGGCTCTGGATGCGGGGAACCAGCAGAAAGATATCGGCCATATTTGACATTTGGCAGGTGTGCTATTAGCCACTCACAAGTAAGTCATTTTCCACGAGGTCTAATCCTCTGCCCCGGATTCAGAGAGTAGCCATCGACATCTGGGTTCAAGTGCTTCGAGTGGCCAAATCAAGTGGAGGAGAAACTGGAGACTCCTGGAGGAGAGAGGGAGCCAGGATAGGGCTGATTGACTTTCCCTGCTTCCCTTCTTTGAGCCCTGGCTGCATGAAGCACCTAATACTGAATGATGAGTCACACGCAGACAGGAAGGATCCCTTGGTTTTCTGAAGATTTTGAATTGTATAGGCACACTGAAGCCTTGATTTTTTTAAAATGAGATTTAAAAAAATATTTATTTATTTGGCTGCATCAGGTCTTAATTGCAGCAGGTGGGATCTTCTCTGTGTCATGCGAGATGGTTCACTGAGGCCCCCAGTGCTCTACTTGTGGCCTGTGGGATCTTAATTCCCTGACCAGGGATCAAACCTATGTCCCCTGCACTGCAAGGTGGATTCTTAATCACTGGACCACCAGGGAAGTCCCTGAAGCCCTGATTTTATTTTATTTTTGTTCATCTTTTTTCACTATATATAAAATTGAAGTGTTGTTCACTTACAATGTTTCAGGTTCAGAGCAAGGTGATCCAGTTATACACATACACATATATTATTTTTCAGATTATTTTCCATTATAGGTTATTACAAGATACTGACTGTACTATACAGTTCCCTGTGCTATACAGTAAACCTTTCTTGCTTGCTGCATATTTTTTTTTTTTTTTTGGTTAGAAAGCTTGCATTATATTCATACTAAGTCTAACAAGTAGAATCAAAATGTCATAAATTTTTTAATTAGGCAAAAATTCATAAGTTTTCTAAAATATATATATATTACACATGTTATATATATATATACTTGTATATATACGCATAAAAGCTTTTCTACTACGCTTGATAAAGTGAATCCTTGATTTTAAATGACCAGAGTTTGATAGGCTGGGAGACCTGATTATGATATTGATAATGTTTTCTCATCTGGTGTTTTTAGGGCAACCTGTAGCAACTGCTTTAATACCTAGGGTGCCCTCCATGAGAGGCCTTTGTGATTCTGGAAACTGGTGACACTCACCTTGCTCCTCAGTCAGACTCAGTTTGGCTGCTCCCTCCTGGCCCAGACTTCTTGCCTCCTCGCTCTCAGGGACTGACCCTCTTAGCTGCCTGCTTAGCTGCTTGGGGTCATAGTCTGTCCTGGCCTCTGTGCCTGTCTGGTTCCTCCTTCACCATTCTCCTGCTCCTTCCATCTAGCTCCAGTCTTAGGCCAGGTCCAGAGCCAGGTCTGCACTCCACCTCCTTCCCCAGTTCTGGCCACCTGTCCTCTTGCAGGGCTCCCCTGAGAAGCTCACACCATGCTGTGTCCCTAAAGAGTTGACCCCAAGTTAACTCTTTGCTGACCTCTCATGGCCCATCCACTGTGGTTCCACGCAGGCCTCAGACCTCCAGCCCCTAATCCCATCCCTATGTTGGGGGTGGAACCAACAGCAGGCCAGCAATGACTCTTGTGAGAAGAAAGGGGGTGGGATAAAGGAGTTGAATTTGCTGAGGTCTATAAGTAAAGGGGAATGACCTCAGAATCTCAAAATCATTGCTGTCGGCTCCCTCTCTTCCCATTCCTCTTGCCCACAGAAGTCATTAACTTCACATTGTAGATCCTCTTTTAGAATGGGGAGTCGGGGGAGGGTGGTGGTAGGGAAGGGGTCTGCTGCTGCTAAGTCGCTTCAGTTGTGTCCGACTCTGTGCGACCCCATAGACGGCAGCCCACCAGGCTCCCCGGTCCCTGGGATTCTCCAGGCAAAAACACTGGAGTGGGGTGCCATGTCCTTCTCCAAGGAGCACTCAAACCACCACACACCACAGGAGGGCAGTAGAGAGTCTATTGTAGATGAATGAACTTCAAAGGGGACAGATTAATTATAATTACATAAACCACCACCCATGGCTTGAATACATATTTTACTGAACTGCCCAAGACACTGGCCCCAATTCATTGTGAGACTAAGAGAACTTACATGATGCTATCAGTATAACCTAGAAGTAGTAGCATCCATCTCCACGTAAGAGGATTTTAGTCTGGTTTGCCCAAGATAAGTCTCCATTTATATCCACAGTCCTGGGTTAATTACTAAGAGCACCTCCTTTCACTTTGAAAAGTATTCTGATTTGGAGAACAAATTACATGATCACTCTACCTGTAGGTTCCTCGGTGTCTTTAATTGTCCTAAGCCCCAGATGAACGATAGTCAAAAAGTTTAGAGAAATGATTTTGATGTCCAAATGAAGAAGGGTCTGGAAAGTGAGTTTAGAAAGAGAACAGGTAAACAACAAGAACATTTAATCAAGCAAAATACTGGTAATAGAGAAGAAATGACAAAAACTAAGAGGCACCGGGAAAGAAAATTTGGAAAGACTCTCAGAGGCAACAGTAAGTAGGGAAGGGACCTTTCATGGCTACTTACCCTGGGAAGGAAGAGAGTAACTATTTGCTCTCGGGGTTTGGAACTTAAGGTGTTTATTAATCGGAAACCTTTGACCTTTCTTCCTAGACCCTTGTCCCTGGTTCTCTTAAGGGTTTATTTGGGTGAAGGATCAACTGGGCCCTTTGTCAGAGGAGATGATGACATATTCTTCTTGCTCTCCAAAGTGCTTTTGTGGGAATCATCAATTTTTTAACCAAGAGAGTTGAGCTGGCGATTGATCAGATGGGGAAACCCACCGTCTGTTATAGGCCCTTTGTCCATCTGGGAAATTACTAAGCTGCAGTACATCAAAACTATACACAAACAGAAATCAATTGCTCAAGATCCCAACTCTGACCGCAAAGTCAATAAGAATGACAAGAATAAATTTGTTCTTCCCTTAAATGCTCTTTGAACACAAATGGAATGGAACTCAAATACGGAGTGTTGTGTAGAGGGGCCTTTGAAGACTGAGGATGGAGATGAAATGAGAGAATCCAAAACAGGAAGATATGGTCAAGGAAAGAAAAAAAATAGAAACGAAGAGGGATGATGGAAATTACCAGAAAACACCAGGGAACTCCTGTTCTGCCTGAAACTCCTCTTCTGCCTATATAGTCATAGAAATAACTATTTTTTTAATGCCTCAAAGGAAGAAAAAGATAAGTAGGTAACTGCTAATAGCTCTATATTATACTTGCCAGAGGGTGGGAAATGGGGAGATTAGAGCCCTATAGAAAAGTGTGCAGAATCATCACATTTGGGCAAAGTAACCACAATGATGATATATAAACATGGTAATAATAGCTAATTTTTGTTGGACTCTAAAGATAATGCTGGGAAAGGTTGAGGCAAAAGGAGAAAGGGGCAAAAGAGGGTGAAATGGTTGGATAGTATCACTGACTCAATGGACGTGAGTCTGAGCAAACTCTGAGACATAGTGAAGGACAGGAAACCTGGTGTGCTGCAGTTCATGGGGTCACAAAGAGTTGGACACGACTTAGTGCCTGAACAATGAACCACAGCAAAAGATGTGCCAAGCATTTTCTGAAGTGTGTGATGTTTATTAATTCATTTGATCTTAACACTAGTTTGTGGAGTAAATCCTATTATCATCCTTACTGTAGAAATGGAGAAACTGAGGCACAGAGCGGTCAAGTTAATAATGCAATTCACACAATCAGAATGGAGATGAACAAAAGTTCTTGGTTACACCCAAGATTCAGTGCATGGAGTGAGGAACACTGGAAAAATTTCCAGAGCCTAACTATAAAAATAAAGACACCTCAATCCCATGTACATATTCAGGAAAGAAAACCAAAAGCCCACACTTGTGAGTGGTGAATGAATTTCCAGATATAAGTCATTAAAGATATATTTGTGATTAATTCAATCTATCCCCTTAATATTCATTACATATGTGTTTTGTAACTGAGCTTGTTATATTATTGTTGTAGCTTTTTTATAACACATGCCTGATATGTTAGCATGGGTGTGGGAAACGTGGAGGATAAGTCAGACTAATATTTTATGAAACTGATTTCTGGAGCAGAATTGTGAAAGACAGCATAAATGACAGGGATTCATAAGGAGAAGAATATGTGTCTTACAGGATGGAGGGAATTCATCCAAGCTCTGGCAGCAAGACCACAGAGTAAAAGCAGGGCAAGAAATTACAGGAAGATGCTTTGAAGGAATATCGTCCTGATTTTCAGTGGCCTTTGTTTATCGCTAGTAAAGCAATTCTAAAGTAACTTTTCCTTCAAGGAGCTTATAATTTAGCTGGGAATATGAACTTCATAAAAGTGTATATGGTAATATTCAACCCAAGTAGTTTGCAGGCTGTGCAAGGCCAAGGACTGTATTATCTCAAATAGAAGAAAATCCAACTAAAAGTGGCTTGAGCAAGAAGACACCTATTATCTCACAGAAAGTCCAGAGGCACTGTGTGATCACTATGATTAATGTGCTGCTTCAGAGTTACCTGGAACTCCAGGGTCCACTTCTCTGATTTTCTTGATTTTTCCCTCTTGATCACAAAATGGCTACTGCAGTTCCAGGAATCACAGATGATGTCAATGTCCAGAGTCAGAAAAGGAAATATCTGCATCTTTGTTTCCTTTTTTGGAATAAGCAAGACCTTCCAAGAAGTCTTTCCAAGTACTTATCCTCATCAGTCATAGGCCAAGGCTGCCTCATATACCCGGGACTAAGTCGCTAACTTGGCAAGGCAGAATGAAGTTACCATGATTGCTGGCGTAGACAAGCGGGTCTCAAACTGTGGACCATGGATGCGTGGGGGGCTCTACAAGATCCTTTCAGGGGTCAGCAAAGCCAAACTATTTTCAGTTGGTCTTTATACCAGATATCTGGTATAAAGCAATGGTGGGTAAAACAGATGGCACCTTATCATGAATCAAGGCAAACGTATCAAACTGTACAAACAGCACTATGTTCTCCACTGCCAGAAGCTCACAGTCAAGATCACTTTAAAATGTCCTCTATGGAATAGTAAAAATGACTGATTTTATTAAATCTTGGCCCTGAAATACTTTTCAATTTTTAAATTTATTTTAATTGTTAATTAAAACCTTATTTACAAGTTTCACGTGTACAGCATTATATTTTCACTTCTGCATCCCCTACAACATGCCACCACCGGCCACACGTGTGCGTGATCAGTCTTGTCTCTTTACGACCCCATGGACTGTAGCTCACCAGGTTCCTCTGTCCATGGGACTTTCCAGGCAAAAGGACTAGAGTGGGTTGCATTTCCTCCTCCACAGGAGCTTCCCAACCCAAGGACTGAACTTGCCTCTCTTGCGTCTCCTGTCTTGGCAGGCAGATTCTTTACCACTGAGCCATGTGGGAAGACCCCACCCTACAACATGCTCACCTCTAAAAATGTATTTTCCAGTGTATAGTTGATCTCTTTCCCCATTTTGATGTCTCCTAACTCCTTCCTCTCTGGTTACCACCACTCTGTTCTCTGTATTTATGTGTTTGTTTTTGTTTATTCATTTATTTTATTTTTATTTGTTTTATTAGTTTTTAATAGTCTATGTATGAGTGAAATCATACAGTATTTATCTGACTTATTTCACTTAGCATAATACCCTCGAGGTCCATCTATGTTGTTGCAAATGGGAAGGTTTCATATGTGATGTGTATATATATGTTTTTCTTTATCCATTCATATGTTTATGGGCACTTAGATTGTTCCATATCTTGCTGATCATAACCAATTTGTTCAATGAGCGCAGCGGGGCAGGTAGCTTTTCAGATTAGTGTTTTTGGATAAATACCCAGGAATGTAATGGCTGGATCATATGATAAGTTTTATTTTCAATTTTTTGAGGTATCTCTATACTGCCTTCTGCAGTGGCTGCACCAGTTTACATTTCAGCAACAATGTAGAAGGGTTCCGTTTTCTCCATATCCTTATCAATATGTGTTATTTCTTGTCTTGTTGATAACAGCATTCTGACAGGTGTAAGGTGATATTTCATTGTGACTTTTATTTGCATTTCCTGATTCATCAGTGATGTCTTTTCATGTGCCTGTTGGCCATCTGTATGTCTTCTTTGGAAAAATGTCTTTTCAGTGTCTCTGCCCATCTTTTAATTGGATTGTTTGATTTTTGTTGTTGTTGTTGAGTTATATGAGTTTTTAAATATGTTTTGAATATTAACCCCTTATTGGGTATATCATTAGCAAATCTCTTCTCCCATTCAGTAGGTTGTCTTTTCATTTTATTTAAGAGTTCCTTTGTTGTGCAGAAGCTTTTTAGTTCAGTGTAATCTTTTTTGTTGATGTTTCCTTTTGTTTCTCTTGCCTTGTGTAAAAGTGAAAGTCGTTCAGTCTTGTCTGACTCTTTTCTACCCCATGGACTATAGTCCATGGAATTCTCCAGGTCAGAATACTGGAGTAGGTAATGCCAACCCACTCCAGTGTACTTGCCTGGAGAATCCCAGGGATGGCAGAGCCTGGTGGGCTGCCGTCTATGGGGTCGCACAGAGTTGGCCATGACTGAAGCGACTTAGCAGCAGCAGTAGCAGCAGCCCTTCCCTTCGCCAGGGGATCTTCCTGATCCAGGAATCGAACTGGGGTCTCCTGCATTGCAGGCGGATTCTTTACCAACTGCTCTCAGGGAAGCAGGAGACATTTTCTAGAAAGGCATTGCTAAGACCAGTGTCAGAGGGTACACTGCCTATGTTTTCTTCTAGGAGTTTTAAGATTTCATGTCTTACATTCATATCTTTAATCCAATGTGAGTTAACTTTTGTGTGTGGTGTGAGATAGTGGTCTAGTTTCATTTATGTTTCATGCGGTTGTCCAGTTTGCCCACCACCTTTATTGAAGAGACTATCCTTTCTCCATCGTGTATTCTTTGCTGCTTTGTCATAAGTTAAGTGTTCATATATGCATGGGTTTATCTGGGGATTCCATTCCTTTGATCTATGTATCCCTTTTTCTGCCCATGCCACGGTGTTTTGGTTACTATGGCTCTGTAGTATGATACCTCGAGCTTTGTTCTTTTTTCCTCAGGATTGCTTTAATTATGCAGAGTCTTCTGTAGGTCCATGTGAATTTTAACATTTTTTGTTCATTTTTATAAAAAATATCTTTATGATTTTGATAGGAATTAGACTGAATCTAGATTGCTTTATATAATGAGAACATTTTGACAATGTTAATTCTTCTAATTCATGAGCACAGAATATCTTTCCATTTATTTGGGTCTTCTTCAGTTTTTTCATTAGTGTCTTATAGTTTTCAGTATACAGATCTTTCACTTTGTTCATTAAATTTATTCCTAGGTATTTTGTTCTCTTTGCTGCAATTTTAAACGGAATTGTTTTCTTAATTTTTCTTTCTGATAGGTCATTGTTAGTATATAGAAATGCAACAGATTTTTGTATATTGATTTTTTATCTTGTATTTGTTATAGCTAATAATTCTTTTTTTGGGGAGGAGTCTTTAGTATTTTCTATATACAAAATCATGCCATCTGCAAATATTGACAGTTTTATTTTTTCCTTTCCAATTTGAACACTTTTTTTTTTCCTGTTTCCTAATTTCTCTGTTTTCCTAATTTCTCTGGCTAGGACTTTCAGTTCTATGTTAAATAGAAGTGGCAAGAGTGAGCACCCTTGTCTTTTTCCTGATCTTAGAGGTATAACTTTCAAATTTCTTACAATTGTGTATGATGTTAGCTGTGGTTTTATCATCTATGGCTTTTACTATGTTGAGATGTATCTCTTCTATATCCAGTTTATTGAGAGTTTTTATTATAAATTTGTGTTGCTGCTAAGTCACTTCAGTCGTGTCCGACTCTGTGCGACCCCAAAGACGGCAGCCCACCAGGCTCCCCCGTCCCTGGGATTCTCCAGGCAAGAACACTGGAGTGGGTTGCCATTTCCTTCTCCAATGCATGAAAGTGAAAAGTGAAAGTGAAGTCGCTCAGTCGTGTCCGACTCTTAGCGACCCCATGGACTGCAGCCTACCAGGCTCCTCCATCCATGGGATTTTTCCAGGCAAGAGTACTGGAGTGGGGTGCCATTGCCTTCTCCAATAAATTTGTGTTAAATCTTGTCAAATCCTTTTTCTTCATCTATTGAGATGATCACATGGTTTTTATTCTTCATTTTTAAAATGTGGCATATCACTTTAATTAATTCATAGATGATGAACCATCTTACATTCCAGGAATAAATCCTACTGGATCACGGTACTTGATCTTATTGATGTATTATTGAATTGGGTTTGCTGATATTTTGCTGAGGGTTTTTTGTGTCTATGTTCATCAGATAAATTAGCCTGTAATTTTCTTTTTTGTGTGTGTTGCCTTTGCCTGTGATTTGGTATCAGGGTGATGTTAGCTTTGTAAAATGGATTAGAAAGCATTCCCTCCTTGTTAATTTTTGGAAGAGCTTGAGAAGAATAGGTATTAAATCTTCTTAGGATATTTGGTAGAATTCACCTGTGAAACCATCTGGTCTTGAATTTTTGTGTTTTTTGGTAGCTTTCTGACTATTGTTTCAACCTCTGAACTGGTAATGGGTCTGTTCACACTTTCTATTTCTTCCTGATTCAGTCTTAGAAGGTTATATGAATCTTTCAATTTGTCCATTTCTTCTAGGTTGTCCAGTTTGTTGGTGTTATACATAGTCATGATATTCTTTATAATCCTTTGTCTTTCTACAGTATCTGTTGTTATTTCTCACCTTTCTGATTTTATTAAATATTTATTTGCTAATATTCTGAGTGACAAAATGGAAAATACACATAAAGCACTTCTGTTGCTATTCTGAAACACAAAGATTCTCTTGAGGCAAAAACGCTTGGTGAAAAAGAAGTACCCACTTGTTTCATGAAACACCACTTTAACTTGAAAGAACAACAGACAAACTGTGGTTATTCAGACTTAGGTGTTTGGAAGAAAATTTCCCCCAAATGAATGAAGTGAGTCACTCCAGGAAAAACAGCTGATGGTATGCTGTCCCTCAGTATTGGCGGAATTGCTTCCAGGCCCCCCCAGATTCCAAAATCGACAAATGCTCAAGTCTCTTGTATAAAATGCATAATATTTGCTTGTAACCTACACGCATCCTCCCGTATACTCTAAATCATCTCTAGATTACTCATAATACCTAATACAATGTAGATGCTATGTGAAAGTTGCTCAGTCGTGTCTGACTCTTTGCAATCCCATGGACTATACATTCCCTGGAATTCTCCAGAACACTGGAGTGGGTAGCCTTTTCCTTCTCCAGGAGATCTTCCCAACCCAGGGATTGAACCCAGGTCTCCCGCATTGCAGGTGGATATTTTACCAACTGAGCTATCATGGAAGCCCTACAAATGCTATGTAAATAGTTGTAAAAGCAATGTAAATGCTATGTAAATTGTTGTTGGAGCATGGTGAATTTGAGTTGTACTCTTGGAACTTTCTGGAAAATTTTTTTCTGAATATTTTCAATCTGTTGTTGGTTGAATCTGCAGATGTAGAACCCACAGATACAGGAGGCCAACTGTATTTGTTGCCAATGATAAAATTTGAGCTTTCAAATGACAATTAGAGTTTTGGAGAAACCTGTATCTGTTACTGGCAGCTTGACACTTTTCCAATCCCTAAATACTTTTATGATGAAGTTAGTGGTGATGTTAACAAATGTGTTCTTTTCTTGTATTTTGTAAGTGAAATAACTGAACATTTGGAAGATCTGCATAATTTAGTGAACTGATATTTTCTAAATGACCAAGGCATGATGTTATAAAATCATACATGAGTAAATGGTACATTTGAAGAGCAAGATTAATCAATGGATTTTAGTGCAATACAACATGAAAAGGTCAATCACTTGGTTTAAGATTCCACTTGGCAACTAAGCTTAAAGATACCACTACTTGCAAGTTTTTGAACATCAAAAATATCCACAATTATTTGAAAAGTTAATATTCCTCTATTTTTTAAAAATTACATACCTGGGAAATTAAAATCTCAGTTTTCTTCATATAGTTCAACCAAAACAAATATTACAACAGATCAAATGTAGAGGCAAAGATGAAAATTCAGCTATCTTCTATTAAGCCACATAGTAAAGAGATTTGCAAAAATGTAAACCAATGCCACTTGTCTCAGCAAACTGTTTTGGAACATGTAGTTATTTTTCATTAAAAATATGTTAATTATATTAATGTGTACTGGGTTTATTATTCTTTTAGAAAAATTTGCATGCAAATATTTAAAAATTATCTCAATTAAAATTCTAATTTGGTAAATACCCATAGATACAATTTGCACCCACAAAGCTCATTGAGGTCCTCAATTATTCTGAAGATGTAAAAGGATCCTTAGATCAAAAAGTTTGGAAAATGCTGATTTCAAGACACAGGACTTATTTCTGGGCTTGGATGGACCCAGACTTCCTGGAAGCTTGTGGCCAACAGAGACCTGGAGCAGTTAGGAATCTCGTTAGAAAGGAATAGCAGGAGAGGCAGGGCGGTCACCCAGCATTTATCATGGGCTCCTTGCAAAGAAGAGAGAGGAAGTTCAGTTACTTGTTCAAAGAGAGGAGACCATACCCAGGGGAGGAGACACAGCCCATTGATGGTGACCACTCCTCCTCCTCCCTCTTCTGTTTTAGAAAAGAAAAACAGTGTGTTAGACAAGGAGAAGAAACATCAGTGTGGGAGACCGCTTACAAACTGCAGAAAAACAGAGTTGGAGAAACCGTCACAATCATTTCATTGCAAACTTCCTTTTCTTTCAGCCTCTGTTTTTAGCCTTTTTTTTTTTCTTTTTTAAACCTTTTATTTTGCATTGCCAATTAACAATGTTGTGATAGTATCAGGTGGACATAGCCTTTTTTTCCAATTCTTTTATTTATTTATTTTTAAAGATTTCTTTGATATGGACTCTTTTAAAGTCTTTACTGAATTTGTTATATTACTGCTTCTGTTTTATGTTCTATGTTTCTTTGGCCTTTGAGGCATGTGGGATCTTAATTCCCCCACCAGGGACTGAACCCACATCCCTGTCTTGGAATGTAAAGTCTTAACCATTGGACTGCCAGGGAAGTCCCTCTAATTTCTTTTGACATTGAATAATTTCTCATTTTTTTATTCTGGGATTCAGGGGTACACATGCATATACATACACAAATTTTGAGATATAAACATACATTTAATCTAAAGCTACTTTCCAGTGGGACTGAAAGAGGTGTCTTTCAGCTGAAACACACAAATCACAAACTACACTACTATACGTGGAAAACCTTTGAGAAAAGTGATAGGTTTTAATCTTTTGTTTTTATGTTTTTTTTCTTTTGGAGGATGCTGAAAAGAGCAAGGGGGAAAATAAGACTAAATGGTGTTCTATCTTACTAAGCTGGATAAAGTCAAGGATAAAACTATTAGAATTTTTTAAAGAAGACATGAATCTTCTGATTTGGCCACTATGATCTTATCATGGAGCAAAAGGGAGAGGATCAGGAATGTCCTGGTGGTACAGTGGACAAGAAGCCGCCCGCCAGTGGAGGGGACATGGGTTTGGTCCCGGCTCTGCGAAGATTCCACATGTCAAAGAACAGCTAAAACCACGCATCACAGCTACTGTGCGCATGCTCTAGGGCCCACGAGCTACAACTACTGAGCCTGTGAGCCACAAGTACTGAGGCCCGTGCACCCTGGAGGCCATGCTCCACAACAGGAAAAGTCACGCAGTGAGAAGCCCATGTGCCACAGGCAGAGTACAGCCCCGGACGCTGCAACTAGAGAAAGCCCGGGCAGCAACAAAAACCCAGTACAAGCGAAAATACAATAACTTAATGAATTGTTTCACTGCAGATGGTGACTGCAGCCATGAAATTAAAAGACGCTTACTCCTTGGAAGGAAAGTTATGACCAACATAGATAGCATATTCAAAAGCAGAGACATTACTTTGCCAACAAAGGTTCGTCTAGTCAAGGCTATGGTTTTTCCAGTGATCATGTATGGATGTGAGAGTTGGACTGTGAAGAAGGCTGAGCGCCGAAGAATTGATGCTTTTGAATTGTGATGTTGGAGAAGACTCTTGAGAGTCCCTTGGACTCCAAGGAGATCCAACCAGTCCATTCTGAAGGAGATCAATCCTGGGTGTTCTTTGGAAGGAATGATGCTGAAGCTGAAACTCCAGTACTTTGGCCACCTCATGCGAAGAGTTGACTCATTGGAAAAGACTCTGATGCGGGGAGGGATTGGGGGCAGGAGGAGCAGGGGACGACAGAGGATGAGATGGCTGGATGGCATCACTGACTCGATGGACGTGAGTCTGAGTGAACTCTGGGAGTTGGTGATGGACAGCGAGGCCTGGCATGCTGTGATTCATGGGGTTGCAAAGAGTCAGACACGACTGAGTGATTGAACTGAACGAATGAATTGTTTAAAAAAGAAGGGAGAGGATCCGTCTTAAGCTGTGAATCTTGACAGTAACAAAACGATCATTAAAACCAGGCCTGTGAGGTTCCTGATATCGTTGCCTCGGGATCTTTGCCGTTCGTTTTACCTGTCACAACCTCCTCATGCAAGCCATGTCACGTCAAGTCGGCACTCAGTTCCAGAGGAGACCTAAGGCCTGGTTTTTAGATATACTGAGCTGCCACTCTGGGGCCACTTGTGACCTCCTTCTTCCTGCCCATTTTCCCCTGACTCCTTGAGATTCTGTTTTTCTCTGGTTCCCCTGGAGCACCCCAGATCTGAACTAAGCAAATTTTCTTCAGCTTCCTGGCCCTGGCTATACAAGCCTGCGTTTCCATCTTATTCCTGGTTCCATCTTACTCTCTCCCTGTTTCCCAAACCCCTCTCTTAACCTGAAATATTCTCCTCTGCTTTCCTCTCTAAGACCCAGCTCCAAAGTTTCAGGTCCTGTGACATTCTCCTTGATTCCCCCAGGGAGAATGGATAGTCTTCTTTTTGCATAGTTTTCTGTTTGCATCTATGTTACAGCCCTTCTTATGAAGGATCAGGCTTTGCTGTTTTCAAGTCTCCCAGACATGCTGGGAGCTCTCTGGACTCGAGGCTTCACGTTATCCCTCAACGAGTGTGCAGCACATAGCACAGAAGCGGCCTGGGCTATGTGTTCCAAGGATGCTCGGTGTTCAGCGAGGGAACGAGGACAGCGGCTCAGGTCTACATCTCAAAGCCATTTGTCTGACCACATCTTTATTCTCGACACAGTTCACCCCACCTGCTCCCTCTCCTTTCTTTTTTCCACCCTTCTTTGCCTTCAAAGCTGGAACCTTTCATCAGGGGTCCTGGGAGCCTGCGTTTCACCCAGGGCCCAGCTGTTGAATAATCATTGCCAATTAGGATACACAGGTATTGTCATTTAGCATAAGTTTTCACAAGGCAGTGTTCTGTCCATACTAAGCAGGGAGTTATGCATGTGGGTGCAGTGGATGGAGGGTGTTTTTCAAGTGATGAATCAATTAACCTATTAACTCGTTTCTGTTGAGCCCCTGTGTCATGCTTAGTGCTAGGGCTATGGGGGACTGGGCAGAAGACGAAGACATAAATTAGCTCTGTTTATATGGAATTGCCAATGTTTGGCCCTACAGAGGAGTGTTGTTTATGTGGCTGGGGCTGCTTAGTGGATGTGCTAAGACCCGGGAAGAGTGAAAGGAGCACCCGAGGATTCCTAAGGGAGGTAAACTGTGGTTGGGTTGTTGGGAGGCCAGGAAGTGGAACTCACTTTGGGTCCTGAAAGTGGATGAGTCGTGTTCTGGGGTGGGTAACACATCCAGATGCTGGAGGGCTTTCCTCAGCACAGTCAGTAAAGAATCTGCCTGCAATGCAGGAGACCCGGGTTTGGTTCCTGGGTCGGAAGATCCCCTGGAGAAGGAAACGGCAACCCACTCCAATATTCTTGCCTGAAGAATCCCATGGACAGAGGAGCCTGGCAGGCCACAGTCCATGGGATTGCAAGAGTTGGACATGACTTAGCGAATAAAGAGAGAAGTAAGCACTAGGTTTGGGGCAGGCTGGCAGGAGCCTCGTGGGGAGCTTTGCTGAGCCCATGGGAAAGCAGAGCTACTAGGAGGAAAAGTGCAGGTAACAATACACCTGAGAAAGCCATCTTGATGTGGCTAGTGGAGGTTTTAACCGAACAGTAATCCTACCCAGCTGTTTTGTGGCAAATACACTGACAGTGTTCTAGGTTTGACACGTTCTCCTTTTAAATGTATTTATTTTTAGTTGGAGGGTAATTGCTTTACAATATTGTGTTGGTTTCTACCTACATCAACATGAATCAGCCACAGATACACATGTGTGCCCTCCCTCTTAAGCCTCCTTCCCACCTTGCACCCCATCCCATCCCTCTAGGTTGTCACAGAGCACCGAGTTTGAGCTCCTTGCTGTCATGCAGCAAATTCCCACTGGTTATTTTACATATGATAATGTATATGCTTCAATACTACCCTCTCAATTCGTCCCACCCTCTCCTTTTAAGATTTTTTTGATCCAGGTATGCTAATTAGCAGCCAGGATATATTAGTTAGGTTTACTAATTTCCTTTAAAGATTGCCTGGCCTCATAATGAAGAGGGATTGAGAATAAGAGCCTTGCTCTGCTTAAAATTTTGAGGCTGCCTGCTGAGGCATGTTCCAGCCCTGTGCAGGACCCTCAAAACATGTTTTTAGTATCCTTCTCTTGGGACAGCAGTCTGGGTACTGGCTTCTTAAGTCAGAAAGCATCTACAGAAAGATATCTCTTGACAGAACTTGGACCCTGAGGTTTCCAGGAGGTCAGAACTGCAACTCTGAAGTTCCCTGTACCCAGCATCTCCTAAAATACAAGAAAGCTTTTCACTGAAATTATTTTTCTTTTGGCCAGGGCTTTTATGTTCAGCTCACTGACTCATGGCTCTCGCCATGTGCGTGGTCTGCAGTGAGACCATTGGGACAAATTTGTGGATCTAAAAACAGACAACAAAACAGCTGACTCACAGCAGAGGGTGGCACCATGCTGAAAATTCTTACATCAAACCACATTCTAAAGGGAAAAGGTGATCTCATAGCTTATAATGGACAATTTGGTCTAGCCACCATGTAGGCCATTATTTTTACGTGAAAGCCTGTTTTGAATTTCCAGTCAAGACCTCAAGCCCCCTTTCCCACCCCCCACCCTTCACCAGTGCAGCTTTGGGGAAGGAGGACATCTTTATCTTTTCATTTCTACTGAGATTCATCTCTGGTGGGAGTGGGACTTGGCAGATGGACAGCCAGGGGGCAGTTCTGGTTCAGACCTTCTGTCCTTGTGCACCTGCCGCTAGTGACTGGTTTCATTTTCAGAAGGTCTCCATTTGCATAATACCATGAAATCCATGAAAGAACCAGTGACCATCCTTCGGAGGCTCTAAGAACAACCCTTGGGGAGGAAGGGGACGGGAAGGAGGAGGGGGAGATGTCCTGTGACCAGGCCAGCCAGAACTGCGGGGGCTGATTTCTGCTTCAGGAATAGTGTTTGCTTCCGAAGAGGAAAAAAGGAAGAAAACAAAACCCGGGCAACACCAGAGACGCTCAGCTCCCGCTGTGCTCCATGAGCCTGGGCATCTCCTGCCACCCACCAGCTCTATCCCCTGGGTAAGAGAGAGGCAGCAGGTTTTATTCACTGGGAATCCGGATGACCACGGGACGGAGGGAAACGCCAGATACTCAGAGCGCCAGTTTGGCAGGCAGCTGCCTCCTCCCCCAGGGCTGCTGCTGTTTCCTGCTCAACAGAAAAGAGCTGTGAAATATCAGTTTGGGAAGTGTTGCTGGGTCTCCGTTTGTAGCTCCTCCTCTCGGGGTTTAGTGC
This sequence comes from Bubalus bubalis, assembly GCF_019923935.1. Lineage (NCBI taxonomy): Eukaryota > Metazoa > Chordata > Mammalia > Artiodactyla > Bovidae > Bubalus > Bubalus bubalis. Next base: position 116,529,557 of record NC_059161.1, on the reverse strand, counting down.
AATCCCATCCGTTCTGCCAGTGAGTCCCCCTGCTGTCAATCGGGGTTATCGTATCAATAGACTCGCAAATAATTGCCTCCCCCAACTCCTCCATTTCCCAGAGAAGCTAATCCCTGAGGGGAGAGGGGAGGAAGCTAAAGAACCACATCAGAAGGAGAAACAGAAAGAAAAATCTCTCCCAGGAAGGTCAGGGCTGCACATGCCTCTTTATGAGCTGATATGGCAACAGGGTCTGGGGCTGGCAGAGCAACGTCCGCTGCAGACTAGACCGAGGAGTAGGGGAAACGAAGGAAGAACAGCATCGGCTTTTTACCCTGCGCGCCTCATAAAATGAATGATCAAAAGTAAATTACAGACTTGCAAATGGGTGGTTAACGACTGAGACAATATGAGTGCAGAGGGAAGCTCATCAAAACACCCTGGGCAGGAGGAGCGGGAGCGGGAAGCACGGAATACAAATGACAGCAGTAAAGCCGGAGCATCAAAGCCAAGGGCCCCCGGCGGAGGTCTGGGGTCATCCCCACACCTGTCCCGGGCAGGCGGGAAGAACTTGCCCAGGCTTCTTTCAAAGGAGGAGGAGATGAAGGCGCTGTGTGCAGGGAGGACATAATTAAGGGGACTGTGCATGCAGAGGAGGGAGCCCGAGGCACAGAGCCCGGCTTCCCGGGAAGCAAGCATCGGAACAGCCCTCCTGCTCTGCGGTGGGTGAGCCTGCGGTGGCCCAGGGGACGGCAGGACGGGGAGAGCAGGAGAGACAGTGATCCCTGGCAGCAGGTCACAGCTCCCCTCACCACCAAGGCCTGAGCTCTGGAAGTCACGGAGCCAGTGAGGCTGAGGTCAGGGAAGGCCGGGTTCCTAAAGACCTCTGTGGGTCTAGCCCATCAGCTGCTGCTCCATTCCACGGGGGCTTGAACAAAAGGCAGTGAAGTCTGGTTCTGGGAGTGGTGTAGGAGGAAGGAGGGGGTGAGGCAGGGCAGTGCTGCTGCAGTGGGACCAGCAATTCCAGGAGGCGTGCCGAGGTAGCATCTTTGCCAGTTTGGAGAAGGAGATGGGAAGCTGCTGCTGTATGGAGAGTGGATGCTACTGCATCCTGCAGAACCACGGCCATTTATCTATCCAATGAGGACCCTGCTTAACCACGAAGCCAGTGATTTTGAACCCCTGATGTGCCAGGCACTATTCAAGGGGACACAAATGCTTATAATTGTCCCCTGCATTTAAGAAACGTACACTATAGCATAACTTTGCTGACAAAGGTCTGTATAGTCAAAGCTATGGTTTTTCCAGTAGTCATGTATGGATGTGAGAGTTGGACCATAAAGAAGGCTGAATGCTGAAGAACTGATGCTTTTCAACTGTGGTGCTGGAGAAGACTCTTGAGAGTCCCTTGGACAGCAAAGAGATCAAACCAGTCAATCCTAAAGGAAATCAACTCTGAATATTCATTGGAAGGACTGATGGTGAAGCTGAAATGCCAATACTTTGGCCACCTGATACAAAGAGCGACTCATTGGAAAAGATCCCGATGCTGGGAAAGATTGATGGCAGGAGAAGGGGACAACAGAGGATGAGATGGCTGGATGGCATCATCGACTCAATGAACATGAGTTCGAGAAAACTTCAGGAGATAGTGAAGGACAGGGAAGCCTGGCATGCCGCAGTCCATGGGGTCTCAAAGAGTCAAACATGACTTAGTGACTGAACAATAGCAAATACTATATCAGGGAGACTGATGTACAAATAGTTTCAGGAATAATTGCAAAAAAGAAAAGAAAAACTAACTATAAGCAGGGTGGGAGGCTTTTCAGAGGAGGTGATGTACAATTGGGGTTGTAAGGGTTCAGATGAGGAGAGAGGGGACAGGGCAGCTTGCCAGGAAGAGGACCCAAAGGCAAGAAAATAGCCTGATGTGTTTAGAAAGTGGCAAGCAGCCAATGTGGCTTAAGAGCAGGAGGTGAGTGTGGGAACCTGGAAAATTGGGCTGAGGACGGATTTGGGGGAGGGTCTTTACGTCATGCCAAAGAGGTTTGACTTTATCTTCTATGGGAGCCACGGAAGGGTCCTGGGTAGGGGATTGGCATGGTGGGATCTGTGTTTGGAAAGCTTCCCCCAGCAGCGGGGTAGGGGTTGCTCATACATGGAGATGCCTGGGGACATCTGTACTGTGGTCGCTGGGTACATCTGCTGTGCCAGGTGCCTACCTGCTTGTACACAGAGACAGGGCCCAGCAGGTAGGAGCACGGGATGAGCAAGTTGGCAGGGGCCAGGGAAGGGTATCAGATTTCTCTGTCCCACCCAGGGCGGGAGCCACCTGCTCCATCAGGTTTGAGCCAAGTCACACAGTAGGCTGCGTTCCTACCTGCCCTTTAGGTTCAAGTGGTGGATATCTAGCTCACAAGACACAAGGTGCAGAGCACAAGAGAGCTAAGGAAGCCCAGAATGAAGCACTAGCGTGGCATCTGCCCAGACATTGCCTCAAGAAGCCAAGAAACGAAGAAGCTTGCCAGTAGGTAGGATTTCTGATAAATGAGCAAAGACAACTAAGATGGTCTCTTGGGTCCCCTTATCACTTACCCATGGCTTTGGCCCTGATTTAATTTTCTTTCGCTGACATTTGCAAAGGCTGTTGGGACTGGAATCCTCTTACCGGCTCCTCACCCATTGATCCTGTAGGTCACAGTGTCAGCGCCATCTCCTGGGAAGAAGCTTTCTCAACTCTGCAGACTGGCTTTGCTTCTCTCATCTCTCCAGGACCAGTTCTTTAGCAATGGCCTTGTTTGGGATCTTAGAATGTTCTCCTCCTTCTTTCTACTTCAAAATGTATTTGCCCTATGATGCATCCTCTCAAGGTCTGGAGACTTGTTAAATGACTGGCTAAAGCCATCAGTAAACAAAATCGGAAAATAATGTTAGGGCTGAACATGGATGCATGTGTTACTTTCTTGCTTTCGTTAAAGGGAGTGGCTGCTAAGCCGCTTCAGTCGTGTTCGACTCTGTGACTCCAGGCTCCAGTGTCTTTGGGGATTCTCCAGGCAAGAATACTGGGTTGCCAGTTAGGAGTGGCCAATTCTTTGAATTTTAGGTATTTGTTATGGTCCTTGAGAGCCTCTCATCCTGAAACAGAAAGGGTCACCTTTTGTAAGGAGGAAGAGTAGAGTTATTTTGACTTGATGATCTTCTCCATCCTTTTTCAACTCCCATATCCACTATGTAAATCCATTATATAAGTCCTCCTTATCCAAGGCCCTCTTATCCTCTGACAGCTCCATCACTTCCAAAGCATTGGCTGGAGCATGTGCCCCCATCTCTGGGGAACACAGACTACCAGTTGCTGGACATTCTCCCCTTCTTCCTTATGAACACGACTGTATTGTGGGTAGTAATAGATCCAACAAGAAAGAATACATTTCTTAGCCGCCTTTGTATCTAGAGATGGACACAGGACACAGTTATGGCCCATGAGGCATCAGTGAATGTCATTGGCTGGGGCTTCCAGGAAAACTCTGTAAGGGAATTGGACTCAGTTGGCACATACGCTTTGGGTACTTCCCTCATTTTGGATCTAGGACGTGATGGCTAGAGCTGGAGTAGCAATCTTGCAACCATGTGGCAAAGACCAAGCAAATTTCAGAGACTTCAGTTTTGACATAATTAAGCCATTAAATCAATGTCAAAAACTGGCCACATCTGGAGTTCTCCTTGAGAAAAATAAATCTTGATCTTGTTTAAGTTACCATATTTTGAGTTTTTCTATTACATGCAGTAAAACTCATTCCTGAGCTGACACACCCATCATGCTTTGCAGTACCCTGACTCACTCACTAGTGAGTTAGTCAGCATTTGCTGAATGCCTGCTTCATGTGGCACCTTTTTAGGCTTTAGGAGATATCTGTTCTAAAGGGATCTGAAAACCGGTAAGTAAGTACACCTTGGGTCTAGAAGGCCCTCCAGGCCAGCTCGGGCTCCATCTCTAAGCCTGTTTTATACTGTCTCTTCTGCTTCCCCTGTCCCAGTCTCCAGTCCCACTGGTCTGATCTGTGGGACACGCCTCTCCTGGGATGGGGTCTTTGTGCTTATTGTTCTTCCTGCTTCATGCCCCTCCCTCTCCATCACTTCCCAACTCCTTGGGGCTTCTCAAGGCTTCCCATCACTGCTACCTGTGATCTTAAACAAGCCCTTTCCTATTCCCTTTATTATTCTGAATCTTGATAGGTTTTTTTGTTTGTTTGTTTGTTTTGTTTTGTTTATAGTATCATCATGATTTGAAAATATTTTATTATTTTTCTGATTATATTTTTTGGATCAGTTTCTCTTTGTGTTGCTCCCTGCCCCCCTCACACCATCTGAAGACTAAGCTGCATGCAGGGGAGGTGCCTCGCTGTTCCTCTGTGGTTTACTCACTTAGACCCTGCAGAGCATCTCGTGTGTGTTTCACAATGGAGATGCTTGGTGAGCCCAGTCCATCCCCATTATATGCCAATTCCTTATTTGTGAATTTTTTGTTGCTGTTCAGTTGTGTCCGACTCTATCTTGACTCTCTTGACTGTAGCCCGCCAGCCTCCTTTGTCCATGAGATTTCCTAGGCAAGAATACTGGAGTGGGTTGCCATGCCCTCCTCCAGGGAATCTTCCCGATCCAAGGATCGAATTGCAACTCCTGCGTCTTCTGCATGGCATGATTCTTTACCTCTGAGCCACCAGGGAAACCCCATGTAGGGGACTTCAGTTCAGTTCAGTTCAGTTCAGTCACTCAGTCGTGTCTGACTCTTTGCGACCCCATGAATCGCAGCACGCCAGGCCTCCCTGTCCATCACCAACTCCCGGAGTTCACCCAGACTCACGTCCATCGAGTCGGTGATGCCATCCAGCCATCTCATCCTCTGTCGTCCCCTTCTCCTCCTGCCCCCAATCCCTCCCAGCATCAGAGTCTTTTCCAATGTGTCAACTCTTCACATGAGGTGGCCGAAGTACTGGAGTTTCAGCTTTAGCATCATTCCTTCCAAAGAAATCCCAGGGCTGATCTCCTTCAGAATGGACTGGTTGGATCTCCTTGCAGTCCAAGGGACTCTCAAGAGTCTTCTCCAACACGACAGTTCAAAAGCATCAATTCTTCGGCACTCAGCCCTCTTCACAGTCCAACTCTCACATCCATACATGACCACAGGAAAAACCATAGCCTTGGTTAGATGGACCTTTGTTGGCAAAGTAATGTCTCTGCTTTTGAATATGCTATCTAGGTTGGTCATAACTTTCCTTCCAAGGAATAAGCGTCTTTTAATTTCATGGCTACAGTCACTATCTGCAGTGATTTTGGAGCCTAAAAAAATAAAGTCTGACACTGTTTCCACTGTTTCCCTATCTATTTCCCATGAAGTGATGGGACCAGATGCCATGATCTTCGTTTTCTGAATGTTGAGCTTTAAGCCAACTTTTTCACTCTCCTCTTTCACTTTCATCAAGAGGCTTTTGAGTTCCTCTTCACTTTCTGCCATAAGGGTGGTATCATCTGCATATCTGAGGTTATTGATATTTCTCCCGGCAATCTTGATTCCAGCTTGTGCTTCTTCCAGCCCAGCATTTCTTACGATGTACTCTGCATATAAGTTAAATAAGCAGGGTGACAATATACAGCCTTGATGTACTCCTTTTCCTATTTGGAACCAGTCTGCTGTTCCATGTCCAGTTCTAACTGTTGCTTCCTGACCTGCATACAAATTTCTCAAGAGGCAGGTCAGGTGGTCTGGTATTCCCATCTCTTTCAGAATTTTCCACAGTTTATTGTGATCCACATAGTCAAAGGCTTTGGCATAGTCAATAAAGCAGAAAGATGTTTTTCTGGAACTCTCTTGCTTTTTCAATGATCCAGCTTTTTGGCCTTTTGGCTAAGATCAAGTGTAGTAGGAGACTTACTGTATATTAAATAAGGTATCTAAACACAAAACAAGGTTTTGTATTGTTGGGTTGACAAGAACCTTGTGTCCAAAGGCGTATAGGAACCTAACCCTGTACTTGCTCGCGTATCCATGGTCCAATTCCTCTAATTCAGTGTTTGTGGTGATGTCATAGAACATCAGTCTCAAAAATGGCAAGACTGGACTGCATTTGTTAATGAATGGTACAACGCGTTTGGGATGCAGTGGGGGCACAGAAGAGGGAATGAGGATTTTCAGCCCCACAGCCAGAGCAGAGTGAGGCCAAGTTAACTCTGCTCTCAAGCTGGCAGATCTTGAGGTTGTTCATTGTGGGTGGAGGGAGGTTTCTTTGATTCTGTTTATGTCATCCTACAGAAGCACTGCCCCAGAATCCACAAGGTGCCCTCAGGTAGTGATAATTTTGAAAACGGAATTAAGAGCCAGCACCTCTCTGCGCCTGCGTGTGTCAGACTTTATAGAGGAGCAGGGTGACAGGGGGAAATGGAAAGGAAATGGGCAGACAGCCCTCAGAGTGGTATTTCAACCCCAACACAAAGCATCCAGTGGTAATTGTAGAATAACCTTCATTTAAATGCAAATCAGCCTGTAATTAAGATAAGGGACCTACCGTTTGGCAGCATTTTTGTTGTTTCTTTTTCTTTTTAAAATATTTTTTTGGGGGTGACAATGACGGTTTCTCAGATACTCCTCTGCTTTATTGATGAGCAGTCATTATGTTTATGGATTGTGTTGTGAGTGCAATATTTGGATAACTGCAGAATAGAAATTAGCGTCACTTACTTTCAGCTGCCCACAGCAAAAGAAAAAAAAAAATGTGTACAGTGCATAATGTTGACAAAAGCAAAACTTGCTAAGAGTCCTGGCCTGGATGACACCATGTAACATGATAGCCCAGATCCCCAGGAGCCTGAGACAAATGCACTGAGTCCAGAGTTACAGGAGGAAGCGAACAGCTTTGTTGATGTCTTCTAGCAGAGCTGCTGAGCCCTTGCGAAGGGTGTGCAGTTGCACCAAGTGCCTTCTCTTGGTGGACAATGGGCAGATTCAAGGGCACGGTTTGTAGACATTTTCTCAGTAGGATCTCCAGAAACGGAGGCCATCGACCTGCCTGCATGTTAGTTTGTGACACCGAGCAAGTCTCTTAACCTCTTTGGCCAAGTTAACATTGATCTGTTTATGTATCACCTGCTATTGACTGGTGGACTCACACTCTGGATTAGGAAAAGTCAGGCCCTTAAGGTAGACTGAAAGAAAAAGGGCTCTTTGCCAGGTAGTAGTCATTCATTTATTCATTCACATGCACATTTCTTTTTCTGCATGTGTTTTACTAACACCTGAGCTGGGCTTCCCAGGTGGCGCTAGTGGTAAAGAAACTGCCTGCCAATGCAGAAGACATCAGAGACCCGGGTTTGATCCCTGGGTTGGGAAGATCCCTTGGAGAAGGATATGGCAACCCACTCCAATATTCTTGCCTGGAGAATCCCATGGACAGAGGAGCCTGGAGGGCTGCAGTCCATAGGGTTGCAAAGAGTTGGATGTGACTAAAGTGACTGAACTGCCAAGCCCTGTGAAGAGGTGAGATGAGTACCGGAGCTATTCTAGATACTCAGGGACAGAGTAGTGACACACAGGGATCCACAGCACGCCTGGACCACTTCTGCAGACGCATCTGGCTGCCATTTTAGGAGGCTTAGTCCGACCACCTCAACCAGCCCCTGATGCCTCTTTTTTCTAACTAGTTGACCCATTTCTTTCCAGCTAGAAAACACCTGAAACAGAGGGTTTCCAAGCAGTGAAAGGTTCAGAAAGTTCAATTTATCCCTTTAATTAGCAGGGAGGCTGCTGTAATAGTTCATTAGGCATCATTTAAGAAAAAAGTACTCAAACTTCCTCAGACATTGTTCTCTTCCAGAGAACACATTTCTTTTTCTGTGTGTGTTTTAGCATCTACTACCACCATGAATGCTATGCTGTATTATCCTTCTGGAATTAGTCACATAGTTGCCTCCTTAGTTTTTTTTTTGTTGTTGTTGTTGCCTTGAAAGCATACAGTATATTTCTAGGCTCCTTTGCTGGGTAGCAGAAGTTTGGGACAATAAGCTGGATATTCTAAGCAAAGACAAATTCAGATGCAAATTGCACAGACCTCTGCTCACACAGGCAGAGGCGGACTCCCGCCCCCATACCCAACCCCAAACTTGTCCTCTGACACCTTCCTTCTCAACACCAAGAGGATTTTACAAAAATGTATATACTTTAAATGAACATACCTTGCCTGAGAAGTGATTTCATAGCTTTCCTTAAACTCTCTTTATCTATATTAACCTAATCTGTTTGTCTGGCTATGGGTGATTGCTAGGAAACCTAAGGGACAGTTTTTAGAGTTAGTACATGGCCACCAATGACTGAGATGTGCTGTTGGATTAACCGGGGATTTAACAAAATCTTCATGTCTTTTAAGAGTCTACTATTTTATGAGGTGATTGTTAACCTCAAAAGTCATTTCAAGGTTCAGTGAAAGTCATGGAGGTGAGGTGGCCAGCAGAGCACTTGGGCTCCTGTCCTTACCATTCTGTATCACCCACACAGTGAGCTGGCTGGCCAATCGGCGGTGGCACAGATATGTACACTCATCCTTCATTTTAACTCAAGGGACACCTCCTCCAGGGAGCCTTCTCTGATCTCCCCTAAGAGCACTGGAATCAATTAGGTATTCCTTCTTCCCTGTTCTGTAAGAGACACCTCCTTGTCTCTTCCCCAGAATGCTGTGTGAATGCTACCAATGCTCCTATTCTCAAGGTGCAAAATAGATCTTAAGATTGTTGAAACAATGTTTGGGGGATTCCATGTAGCTTCTACACTGGGACAATGTAGAACAATGTAGAAGCTGCTTGTGCGTGCTCAGTGCTCAGTCGTGTCCGACTCTTTGCGACCCCATGGACGCCAGGCTCCTCTGTCCATGGGATTCTCAAGGCAAGAATACTGGAGTGAGTTGCCATGCCCTTCTCCAGGAGATCTTTCTGACTCAGGGATTGAACGCAGGTCTCCTGCATCTCCTGCAGTGCAGGCAGATAATACCTTACCCACTCAGCTATCTGAGAAGCTGCACAGGATTCCCCAAATGGTTCATTTTGGGTGTACCCTGCAAGCTTTCCTTTTACTTGAAGGGGTCACCTTTTCAAGCATCGTATTCATGCGGCTTTGAGGGTGGTATCAGCTGGAATTCTTAGGAAGCCAGGAACTGGGGGAAATGACCTCAATTCCTATCCTTCAGATTTAGATATTCTGCTTAATAATTAAAGCTTCCCTGACTGCCCAGAGGCTAAGACTCCATGCTCCCAATGCAGGGGGCCTGGGTTCGATCCCTGGTCAGGGAACTAGATCCCACATGCTGCAACTAACAATTCCATATGCTGCAACTTCGACCTGATGTGGCCAAATAAATATGTTAAAAATATAATTAAATAAGGCTGTCTTCATATGCGTGTTTGAGAAAAGTTTGTGGGATTTGATTCCTCTAGTTGGAGCGTGAGAGCTGGGAAAGGCAATCTGACCTTGAGGGGAAGTGGACAAATGGAAGGGACTACAGGCCTGGGTGGTCAGTGGGCCCCAGACACACGGCAAAAGGCTGAGAAAAAAATATGACCATTCACGACCCCTATGGAGGGACTTGTCGGTGGATTTGGCAGAGTTATACATCATCATTTAATTTTAATTTTCTCTCTTAATTCTTGTAGCTCCATTTCCCCCTAAACTTCAGTCATGTTTTTAAACTATTGCAGTTCTGGGTGAGCTGTGCTTAGAGCTGTAATGGAAGGATTTAGGTCTACGCTTTATGGGGATGGAACTGGGAGAGGGCTGGGGCAGTGCAGAGAAACAGCCTTGAGAAATCTGAGGTAAAGGGGACAAAAGCCTGAGGCAGTGACTTGGAGAGAAAGCTGATGAACAGCTTGAAGATAGATTTGTGCAAAGTTCAAGTACTCCTCCTGGGAGGGACTGGATTTCTTGCAGTGATTCACACGGGGACTCAGTACAGTGATTTGGTTCTATAATTTGGTATCCAAATGAAAAGCCCCACCTGTCCTGGAAGGTTTTTTGAGAAGAGAACGTACTCATTCCTCCTGCTCTTTGGCTTCTAAGCAGTTAAAAGTGGATCCAAGGGTCTATATGGGCATCAAAAGGCAGCATTTGCTTTTTTACTAACAATTGAGTATACAGGAAAATTCAGTTACCTTAAATTTTGGGACCTGCAGAATCCTGGTCTGGACAAGGACCACCAGCTTGCAGCAGGATAAAGAGGAGATGAACATCAAAGACACTTTCAGATGTCTGCAACAGATACTGCTGATTATTTCTGGGCTTCATTGAATACATTCAGATTACTGGGATGTGGTCAGTTCAGCTAGAGAGTAGTGAGATATATATATATATAGCCATCCAAGTTCATGGACTCCCCTGATTTCTATCCCTGGCTTCCTGAGGGGTCTGTGGACCAAATTAAGTTCTTCCTTCCTTGGGAAGAAACTTAATGAGCAAGAAAACCATCAACCAGCATTTTCTTAGGGATTAATCAGGCTACAGAGACACGGGTGTCTTGACCACCCCTCCAGACGCATCTCCGTAGGGAAGTAAAGTCAGTGAAAGGGGAAGCGTAGGTCTTTCTGCCCCACGGGTGTCTGCCTACCCTGTGCTCCATGTGTGTCCAGTCTTGAGTCTTTGCTCGCTCTTCACTAGCTCACCATGCCCTGAACATCCCCCCACCAACCGCCCACAGCCAGCCCCATTCTGAATGTCATATTCTTCCAAAGTGAGAAAAGCTCATTTACTTTCCCCTCACTCTTTTCTGAAGGAAAAGCAAAACAGACTCACACAAAATGACGGTTATCTTCCCAGGTGTAGACAAATCATCTCTTTCCAGGACATTTTCTTTTCACTTTTGACAGCAGCGCTGGACTTGGTCTGCAACCTGCAAGGATTCATTAGGGCTGGGGAGGGGCGCCTGCAACAGTCACTGTCCTTACGCTCCACCTGCTGCTGCAGAGACCACAAGGAAAGGAGTGCAGTCAGAAAAGCACATGGTGATTGGTGGAGATGTGGATGAACCCAGAATCCATCATATGGAGTGAAGTAAGTCAGAAAGTGGAAAACAAATGTCATGTATTAATGCGTATATGTGGAATCTAGAGAAATGGCGCTGATAAATCTATCTGCCGGACAGGAACAGAGACTCAGACATAGAGAATGGACGCATGGACACAGCAGGGGAAGGAGAGGGTGGGACAAATTGGGGGAGTAGGAGTGACATACACACACTCCTATGTATAAAATAGAGAGCTAGTGGGGAGCTGCTGTACAGCACAGGGAGCTCAGCTCAGTGCCCTGTGATGGCCCAGGGGGTGGGGTGGGGGAGGGGGGAATCACTTACAGCTGATCCACGTTGCTGTACAGCACAAACTAACACAACAACAAAAAAGAAGAGCACATGTTGATCGGAATGAGCTTTTTGTTCACATCCCCAGCAAACACCGGACCTCAAAGCCCCTTCTATGACTTTAATGTTGTCAGTGTCAAATTGACTTTGTGTGGACGTGTCAGGGACTGTGAATGTCATCGTGAACCATTTAGCTCAGGGCCTACTATGCACGTAGCACTTTACAGGGTGCTCTGTTGGCCGCAAAGAAGAGTTCAATGATGAACAATGGGAAACATCGGTTTTATCTCCCCACCCCAGCCTGCCATGCATTTCAGGATGGTTAACTTTATGTGTCGGTGTGGCCAGGCCATGGTGCCAGACACATGATCAAACAGTGTCCTGGGTGTTCCTGTGAAGGTGTTTTGTGGATGAGATTAACATTTAAACTGGTGGACTTTGAGTAAAACGGATTGCACATTGTAAAGTGGGTGGGCCTCGTCTAATCAGCCGACGGCTGGAATGGCATCATCTGAGGTCCCCAGCACAAGAGGGATCCTGCCAGCAGATGACTGGAGCTGCAACGCTGAATCTCTTCCAGTGTCCAGCCTGCAAATCCAGTCTGTGGATGTTGGACTTGCCAACTTCTACCATCACATGAGGCAGTTCCTTAACAGAAATCTTTTTCTACACACACACACACACACACACACACACACACACATGTGCACACACTCACTCCTGACTGTTTCTCTGGAGAACTCTAATTAATACAGATATTTCATACCTCTTTTATCCGATTTACTACTTTTAAGGCAAATTTTCCCCAGGGGAAGTTGTCTGTGATCAAGTTCTCCCATAGCAGCATTGCTGTCTGCTTCCTTGGGGACTTGGCAGAGAAATTATTCTATATCTTTAGTCTTGGATTTCTTAAGGGAGCATCAAGACTGGCAGAAATCATCTTTGGCTTAAGCAAAGAAAAATTAAAATTATTGTAGGATACTCAAATGTATACTTTCGTCCTCATGCTCCAGGGATAGAGTGATTTTGTCACCTGACAATGTTGTCATTCAGTTGCTAAGTCGTGTCCGACTCTTTGCGATCCCACAGACTGCAGCAGTATGCTAAGCTCTTCCGTCCTCCACTATCTCCCAGAGTTTGCTCAACTTCATGTCCATTGAGTTGATGATACTATCTAACCATCTCATCCTCTGCCACCCCCTTCTCCTTTTGCCTTCTATCTTTCCAAGCATCAGTCTTTTCCAATTTGTCAGCCCTTTGCATCAGGTTGCTGACGTATTGGAGCTTCAGTTTTGGTATTAGTTCTTCCAATGAATATTCAGGACTGATTTTCTTCAGGATTGACTGGTTGATCTCCTTGCCATCCAAGGGACCCTCAAGAGTCTTCTCCAGCACCACAATTCAAGAATATCAGTTCTTCAGTGCTCAGCCTTCTTTATGGTCCAACTCTCACATTCGTACATGACTGCATGACTACTGTAAAAATCATAGCTTTAACTATACAGACCTTTGTCAGCAAAATGATGTCTCTGCTTTTTAATACGCTGTCTAGGTCTGTCATACCCTTCCTTTCAAAGAGCAAGCGTCTTTTAATTTCATGGCTGCAGTCACCATTGCAGTGATTTTGGAGCCCAAGAAAATAAAATCTGTCACTGCTTTCAGCTTCCCTCCTTCTATCTGACACAAAGTGATGGGACCAGATGCCATGATCTTGATTTTTTTAATGTTGAGTGTCAAGCCAGCTTTTTTGCTCTCCTCTTTCACCTTCATCAAGAGTAATATAGCTTAAATCTTCATCCTTTTCTTCTCTCCTTTTCAATAATTTTGATACTGTTCTTTATCCGCTCAGAACTGGATTTTATGGTGGTCTCTTTCATATATCCCCCTTCTCTTTCACTTTACCCTCCACACTGCTAACCCGGTGACCTTTCCAATGTTCAAAGAGTTGTCTAGCCTTTTAAAATCCTATAAAGGCTTCCTATCAAGTTCAGGATAATGTTTAAATCTCTCAGCATTGAATATTAGTTATTACTGCTGCACAGCAAATAACTCCTAAATTTAGTGGCTTAAAACAGTAAATACTTTGGCATACAGCTTTTGAGCTATAGGAACCTGAGCAGGGTTTACCTGGGGTCCTGGCTAAGAGTCTCCCGTGAGGTTGTTGTCAGGCTGTTGGCTTGGGCCTCAGTCTCTGAAGACTTAACTGGGACCGAGGGCTTCTTCCTCCATACTCACTTACATGACTGCTGGCAGGAATCTTCAGGGTTTTTTGTTGCTGTTGTTTAGTCACCCAGTTATGTCTGACCCTGTGATCCCTTGAACTGCGGCACTCCTGGCCTCCCTGTCCCTCACCACTTCCGGAAGTTTGCCCAAGTTCATGTCCATTGCATTGGTGATGCCATCCAGCCATTGTATCCTCTAACGCCTCTTCTCCGTTTGCCTTCAATCTTTCCCAGCATCAGGGACTTTTCCAAGGAGTCGGCTGTTCACATCAGATGACCAAAATATTGGAGCTTCACCTTCAGCATCAGTCCTTCCAATGAATATTCAGGGTTAATTTCCTTTAGGATTGACTGGTTTGATCTCCTTGCTGTCCAAGGGACCCTCAGGAATCTTCTCCAGCACCATAGTTTGAAGGCATCAACTCTTCGGCACTCCAGCTTCTTTATGGTCCAGCTTTCACAGCCTCATGTGACCACAGGGAAGACCATAGCCTTGACTATATGGTCCTTTCTTGGCAGAGTAATGTCTCTGCTTTTAAAAATGAATTTATTTATCTGGCTGTGCTGGGTCTCACTTGCAGCGTGCAGGATCTTTAGTTGTGACACGTGAACTCTAGGTTGCAGCATGTGGCATCTAGTTCCCTGCTCAGGGACTGAACCCATGCCCTCTGCATTGGAAGCATGGAGTCTTAGTGTCTGGAGCATCAGAAAGTCCCAGGAACTTTCATTTTTTTACCTCATGGGTCTCCACTGGGAAATGTTTCCCCAAAAAGAGAGGCAGAGAGGGAGGGAGAGAGAGAGAGAGGATGCAAGATGGAAGCCTCAGCCTTCTACAGCCTAATTTCAGGTGTGACATGTCATCATGTCACACCTTGCTTTATGCTCTGGTACAGACCAACCTCCATGCAGGAGGGGCCACACGAAAGTCTGGATGCTAGAGTGAACGGTTCATGGTGGGACCATTTGGAGGCTGACTACCATATATGACATTTAGCAGCTTTCCAAGATCTTGCTTGTGCTTACTTTTCCTGTTTCTTATCATATTCTATCAATCTCCCTTGTTACCGTTAACTACTTCCTCATGCTCTGGCCTTCAGTTTCTAATGCATGTGTCTTTCAAAACTGTTTGCCATTAAGTGCTGTTCCCTGTCCTTGAAAAATCCTTTTGAAATGAAGTGAAAGTTGCTCAGTCATGTCTGACTCTTTGCAACCCCATGGACTATGCAGTCCATGGAATTCTCCAGGCCAGGATACTGGGGCAGGTGGCCCCGATTCCCTCCTCCAGGGGATCTTCCCAACCCAGGGATCGAACCCAGGTCTCCCGCATTCTTTACCAGCTGAGTCACCATGGAGGCATCTTTATTTTGCCTGGGTGAGTCTGTCTTGACTTTTATTCCTCCCTATGACTCCATGGGGCTTTCCTGGTTGCTCAGTGGTTAGAATCCACCTGCCAATTCAAGAGACATGGATTCAATTCCTGGATCAGGAAGATTCCCTGAAGAAGGAAATGGCAACCCACTCCTGTATTCTTGCCTGGGAAATCCCATGGACAGAGGAGCTTGGTGGGCTGAAGTCCGTGGGGTCACAAAAAGATCAGACACAACTGACCGACAAAGCAACAGCAATGATTCTATGGGGGCAAAACCCTCCATGACATCTTTCCCCAACTCCAGGCTTTTCTCTGTGCTTCCATAGCACCTTCACATTCACCTCTACCTTCAACCCTTTACATCTTCTTCTAATTATTAGCTTATGAATTCCCGTACATTCTGCTGTGATGTTCCCGAGCTCAGAGATGGTGGATTTTTTTTTATCACCCTTTTTATTCCCAGTGTCACTCAAAATGCTAGAACACAATAGGAGTTTTCATAAATGTGTGTGATGAATGAGTGAACAAATGAATGCACAGTTTGTGGCAGAATATGAAGTTTAGGAAGGAAGGAACACATGCCCTTCTATCAAATTTTATTGCATCTCACAATTTGGTGGGTCAGGAAGATGGGAAGTCTCCTCTTGGCAATTCTTCTGCCCTATGCAGCATTGAATGAAGTCAACTCAGTGGTATACAGCTTGTGTATAAGCTTGATTAGAAGGTTAAAGATGGCTTTGCTCCAGTTTAAGTGTTAGTCACTAAGTCATGTCCAACTCTTTGAGATTGGATGGACTATAGCCCACCAGGCTCCTCTGTCCATAGATTTCTCCAGGCAAGAATCCCGGAGTCAGTTGCCGTTTCTTTCTCCAGGGGATCTTCCTGACCCAGGGATAGAACCTGCATCTTATGCATTGCAGGCAGATTCTTTACCATCTAATTCACCAGGGAAGCTTGCTCTAGTGTAATCCATGGCTAAAGGGATGGGGCTGAGTTGGGAGGACCTGTGTTCAGCCTTACCAGAACAGCAGCTGTAGGTAGTCAGACTTACAGTGTGACAGCTAAGGGCTCCCAAAGAGAGTCTTCCAGTAGAACTCTGGGATTTCTGGTCTAACTTTGGGAGCGTTGCTTATACTGCATGTAGTGATTCAAGTATGCACAGAGCTAGCCCATGTCCAAGAAGAGGATACTGGATGATCGATAGAACCAGGTGGCAAGGCTCGCTGAGGAGCCAACTTTGGAGGTCAGCGCCCACAACTATAACCAACTATTGTCATGTTCTACTGAAGCTAAGTTTCTCTGTTATTGTTCCAGAAATGTAATTTTCAAACATTTTCATCCCATCTTCATTCATAAGAAAGAGACTTCCTTGGTGGTCCAGTGGCTAAGACTCCATGCTTCCTATGCAGGGGGCACAGGTTCGAACCTTGGTTGGAGAACTAAGATCCCACATGCACAGCCAAAAAGGAAAATGGAGTGCTTTGCCTTATGGGATAACTAACCCTTCTAGGGTGTCCCAGTAAGAACAGAACAGACCACCGTGGACCATTGGATGATCTGAAATGAACTGAGTGTTATGAAGGGGACTCTTGGATGGGGTGAAACTTCTAGGTTACCTCCCATAATTATTATTCTTTTAGGATCTGAGGACTCATATTTGTTTATTAAATATTTCTGGACACCTTGCCTTCATACTTCTATAATGTCTTAGCTCTTAAGACATTTTCCTTGTTTTGTAGCCCCAAATAATCCTTTCAGCTATCTAAACTTTTGTGTCTTTGGACATAAAAGAGGAAATCAGAGTGCCTGACATAGTTTCCTGACCAGGTAGCTATGATAATCGAACTATGTAATAGTATTAAACCGTAAAGTATATGAAAATATAAGAGATGATTTACTTTGTTTTCCACAAAAGCTGTGGCCAATCAATGTGCATTCCTACAACTGTCTTATGTGAGAGGGAAATGTTTTAACATTCTTTTTAAAGGCCATTTGGATGACTTGTAATTGTTTTCCTTTTCCTGATAAGGTGTGAAGGTCTCTAATAGCTGTCAACAAAATGTCGTGAAGTGATTTAAGTGGCAGACCCTCTTCTCTTATTGGTTGGCCTTTATTTGATCCAATACAGAGAACAACTTTGGAACAAGAGAGGAGGCAAGAAGGGGTGAAGGGGAAATATGTTAGATAAGCTCTCACTTAAATGGTGTTTATTTTGGGAAAAAAATGCCATCATCGTTACCTTCAAAAACCAAATGTGTACTGGTATCTACTCTCTTCCTTTGAGATGGACCCATACTTAGTCCAAATTCCTCTGCTTATTACCAGAAACCATCAAAAGGAAAAATAACACATGGACTTAAGCTAATTTTTGTTGTCCTTTTTAAGAGATTCAAGTTTGCCAAATCAGCCCTTCCAGGCTCTAAGAAAGAAAACCAAATCATTGTTCATTTAATGTTTAATTAAATTTATTATAGCTAGTCTGCTGGCTTCAGGTTGGATTTATGGTACACTAACATTAGGGTTTATGTGTTCTATCCGTACTTTATAGCACATCGGGGTCTCTTGTATAACCAACATGTACAATACACTTATGCCCATTTTATGTGAGTTGGAGCACAATTTTACTATTTTAAATGATCATACAAGTTTATAGTTATCGTTCCCCCCTTACATCACTCTGCTAGCAATGTCTATGATTTATTTGATGCCAAAATTCTTGATGTGGAACACAATTCCCAATTATAGCAATCTTCCTGTAGGGGAATGGTACGTGGCTCATAGCAACCCACTTTGGTCTGAGATTTCTAGGAACGCAGTTACAAAGTGAGGGGGCAGTATCCCTTTTCACTAGCGGCAAGTGGCTGCGTTTGCTTATTCGTTTTCTGAGGATAAAAGTGATAGGTTTTCCCGTGGAGTGACAGAGAAGGAAGTAAAAGTGATGCTTGCCCACCCAGTGGACACGATCAGCATTGGTCTTCGGTCATACTGAGTTTAGAGTCATGTACCCTCTACTCTTCTGCGAGGGTTCCCACATCAGATAGCACACCGGAAAGGAATTTTCTAGATTTGTGCAAGTCTCACCCTGCATGAATAGAAAGAACACTGAGGTTCAGGGCCCCCAGGAGGGCCTTGCCGTGGGCCATAGAGCCGGTCAAGGCCACACCGCACCGAAAGGGATCAGAATTCAAGCCTAGGGTGGTCTGTGCTACTCACCTGTCTCCTTTCTCTGGTGGTGCCCCAGTTGCTGAAGCTAGCAGGAGGCATGTTCTGTATCTGGTGCTAAGTCTTTGTTATGGAAATGCCCCCACTCCCCAGCCCCGCTGTCTCTCCTACTGCCCACCCCCTCCAAAACCTCCACATGTGTTCTGATTGTAATCAATACTCTTCTAGTGCATCAGGTGAAGTCTGAGAGATTCTAAAACCTCTGCAAAGAAAGGGAAAGTGGGTTTGAGGAGAATTAACTTGACGGCCCTGTGATGACTGCCCCCTTATCCAATCCCTCTGGGCCCCAGCATCCCATGCCCGGATTAGCTGCTTCCTATATGCTTATTTATGTGCCACCAGCCAATCCCCTTCAGCAAGAGCAGCAGCAACCTTGATTTGTTTTCTCCCTTTACAGCTCTGTTGCTGGAAGAGGTGGATGGAACATTTAATTTGGCATTACATTCTATTCTGGGGCATAGTCCCCTGTGGCAAAGGTGAAGGGGATGGTTTGCATTTCTGATTTTGCTCAGTTCAACTCATTTTTATGCCCAGGGAAGAGTTCCTGCTCAAGATTTTCTTGCTTCTCTTGCAGTTTTATTTCTGATTTCGTGGAGACGATTTCATAGAGTGAAAGGATCTGCTTTCCTTTGTATCCAGACTGCCATTTTTCCATTAGGAGTGTTGGCAACAGCCTTGTTTCTGCATCTACGTGCAAAATAGACAGCGCATTTGAATTCAGAACATAGTTCTGTTCTTGAGGGATGCGGTCTGTGTCAGCGGCGCACACGCCGGGGGATGTACCGTGCGTGCCAGGGAAGGGGGTTCATCCTCGCTCTCCCCTTCTTTTCACGTGTTTACCTCTGATTTAATAGTGGGTGGTGCATACAGGGGAGGGTTTGCTTCTTTATCCTTGAATCACCTTCAGCTGAGTTGACAGCCGGCCTGCTCTGTGTATTAGAGTGTTAAATCTAGAATACACTGGAAATTGCTATCACGTCTCCCAAGGTGAGATCTCTTCAAGCCTTGCGGCGGTGCTGAATGGCTGTATCCCCCAGACCTGCCGACAGCCTCGGCCTGGAGACCCCGCCGCATCCGTAATTGCTGGTTTCTCTGCTCAGAACTGCCCTCTGCCCTCTACGTCCTAAGGTGGCCTCTCTCTGCAGCACTCAGCCCCCACATTCCTTTCTCCACAAAAACAATAAAAAAGTTTGCCCCTGGTTAAAAAGAGATAACAGGCCCCAGATGGAGTCACCTGTGCTCAGTCACCAAACCGCGACTTCAAATCTCACTTAATTGCAGTTTCAACCTCTCCTGGGAGTGGAGTCTTAAACCAGACCATCTGGCATGACCTGGTCGGCACTGGTGAGGCGATCTGCCTGACAGACCCCTGCCGCCCCCCATAGGAAGGTGACCTTGCCTGAAACAGTCCACTCTTTGCTGGAAACTTCCGCATCCTGCTCCCTTCTGCCTGGAAAACTCTTGCATTTTGTACAGCTCTTTGCAGCTTCTTCCTATCTGCTGGATGGAGTTGCTGCCCGATTCACGAATCCAGACATAAGACCTTTAAAATCTCTTCAGTTGAATTCTGTTTTTCACACCCCCACCCCCAATTTCCTTCTCCCACTGCAGCAATGACCACACTGGTCTGCTCGTCATTCTTCTGGCCTCTGCCTGGCCTCTGCTTCAGTGTGACCTTGGCTGGGAGCTGTCTGTGCATGGTTACAGGGGGAGAGGGCTGAGGCCAGGGGAGAAACTGAGGTACAGGCGGAACCTCGCCCCTCCCCCTTCCCCCTTTCCCCTTCCAGGGTTACTCCATCACTGACTTTTCCAGGTGGACACTTACCCCTGGCTCTCAGCCGGAAAGAATCCAAAACCCTTTGTTTCTGAGGAAGCCTTTTTCCTTCATGTTTGTGAGGGAAAGGAAACAGAAAAATGAGAGAGAACCACAATTGAGCTGCAAACCCCACATAGAGCCTGTGGCTGTTGAAGACAAAAAGGGCTTTTGGAAATAAATTGTGAAACAGAAAGGGGAAAAAAAGCCCCATAATTTTCTCTGCGCTTGGGCGGTTTCTACTGTTCCACTGTGAAGGAACATCCCGTCTGTTTCTAGCCATGGCTCAGAACACGGCTGGCCAGGAATCAGTCCCCGAGTGACACACAATCCCTCATCACCAGGGAACTCTGGGGTGTGACCACCCTCTGCTCCATGGATCCCCCAAGATCCACGGGGCAGGAGGCACCATGAACAATTCCAGCGCCCATCACTAGATGGAGCTCTTGCTATGCACAAATCCAGGCCCCCTGGGCCCTGGGGTAGCGGCGAATCCCTTAGCTGGAGGGCAGCATTTTTCTAGTGGTACTTGGTTAAGAGAATCCATTTCTCTTCCAGTTAGGCCAGAAGCCCAGCTGCTTTTGCAGGTGCTCAGGAATTCTGTGCGTGTGGATTCATGCGTAGCATCCTTACGTGCACGCGCTCGTGCGCATGCACACACCCAAACTCCCACTCATTACGTTTACTAGCTATTTCCCCGAGGCCTGGACCCGCCCCACTGGCAGCCTCAGTCTCCCCAGGTGATTCTTTGTAGCCCCAAGCTTCCCATTTTGGGGTAAGACTCTCTGGCTTCGTGAACACACAGCTTCCATGTAATTAGCTGTCTAATTGCTCGCCCACACTGAGCCCATGTGTGTGTTACTAATTATGATTTATGTAAAAATTCTTTCTGCCATTCTTTGTTCTCTGCTTTCTCTCTATGGAGGGGCCAAGGGAGGGATTTGATTTGCAAACTTGTGAATGGAAAGTTTCCCTTCCTCTGTGTTGTCTGGACTCTTCCTTCCAGTTTCAAAATCCAGGCCTTGTCTTGGACCTAATTGCCACATGCCTGCCTCCTGCCTCTCGCGCCCATGACACAAGCTCTAAGGACAGGGTGCGTATCACCCGGAAGGCAGCTTCTGCCATGGCAGGTGTCACATGAACCCGCATGCTGACCCCAGACCCGTATTTCTAACATAGATACCGCACCTGCGTTTCACACCCGCGTGCACGGTTGCTCCGTGGACTTCCCCACCTGACTGCACACAGGCAGGTCCAGTGCAACACGTGCACAACTGGATCCTCAACCTGCCCTCCCCCCACACCTCATCGAGTCTAGGCCAGGCACCTAGAATCCTTGAGTCCTCACTCTCCCTCTCTCCGAGTTTCTGTCTCCGGGTTTGATTGGTTTACATCCTCCTGTCTCTCTACCTGTCTGGAGCTTCCTGTTCTCCCTGCTACTGTTGGAACCTGACCCTCCTATCCTGGCCTGGAGCTCCGCCACTGTTCCGGCTGACCTCCTTGTGTCCGGGCCTGAGACTCGTCACCCGTCTCGCTCCATCCACAGCAGGGCTCTAGGCTGATCTGCCTACATACATGCTCCTGAGCCCCTCGCCTGTTCCGAAGGCCCTGTGGACCCCACCTTATGTCTTCAGGCCTTTCCTGAGATCACTCTGCCCCCTCATCTCCTGGGACCCCCTGCCCCCCCAACACTGAATGCTCCAGCCTCGCCCAGCCTGCAGCTCCCTCAGGCCACGCTGCAGAGACACCCTCTCAGTCCTGGCCTGGAGGCACCCACACTCATCCCTGGGCTTAGCCTCACCTGTCCCTGCCTGTGTAGTGTTACTCATGTCTGTTGGAGTCCTTATCACAGGAAACTGCAGCCTTCCTCACCTTATCTGCCCATCTCACCTGAGACAAGGAGCTCCACGAGGCAGGGACCCTACTGGTCTCCCCAGCACCGACACCTAGTGGTCACCCCGCGAGTGCTGAGTGGATGGACAGATGCCATGACTTGCACAGGCACTGTAGTGTGGTGTGTGAGTGTGTGCGTGCGTGTGTGTGTGTGTGTGTGTGTTGCGGAGAGATAGAAGGAGAGAGGGAGGGAGGGATGGAGGGAGAACCCGAGTTCTGGGCTCACAGCAGGCCCTCAATCTCTCCCTTTTAGTTAATTATTATCTAAATGAAGGCCTGCAGGGCACATGGCATTTTGCTTGCAGCCTGGGGGAGGCTGCCTCCACAGTGAAATACTCAGAGTACACAGATGTACTCTCAACAAACGTGTGCCCTGAAGGTGAAGAGAAGCTTTGATGAACCTTTCGGGGCCGCCTGAGCGAAGGGCTGTGAATCAGGGGCCAGTCAGCAAGGGCCCTGGATTCTGGACAGCCTGTGACCAGACCCCTCACTGAGAGGTCTAATCAGGCCCAGAGAGCGGCAGAGGGCAGACAGCGGAGCTGCTGCAGGCCTGGTTTAGCCTTGAAATGGTCCCAGTGGAGCCCAGAGGTGGATGCGGTATTTCCTGAGTTGGGGGGACACGGGAAACTGTGAAGCACTGCCCGGGTCCCTGGAGCTTGCCACCTAGCCCTGAGGAGGCCCTCGGCAGCCACCCACCGACCCTCAGCCCCTTCTGGGTCTCCTCACTGCCTCTCACGTGATGCCCTTCCCAGAGCAGCCCCCTGGAGACCGTGCCAGGTGCAGGAGCAGAGGCCCTGAGTGCCAGCCTGCCCAGGGACACAGTGATGGGCAGCTGTCACTGCAGAGCCCCCTCAGAGTGGCTGAGGTGTTTTGTTTTGTTTTTAAGACTGGTTTATTTGTTTTTGGCTGCACTGGGTCTTCATTGTTTCACGTGGGCATTCGCTAGTTGTGGAGAGTAGTCCCCACTCTATGGTGGGCAGGCTTTTCCTCGTGGTTGCTTCTCTTGTAGAGCATGGGCTCAGGGTGCCCAGGCTTCAGTAGCTGTGGCATATGGGTTGTTGCCCCAAGGCATGTGGGATCTTCCGGGACCAGGGATCGAACCCATGTCCCCTGCATTGGCAGGCAGATTCTTTATCTCTGAGCCACCAGGAAAGCCCGTGGTTGAGGTTTTGTCAGGTCTGCATCACAGTCTGACTTTCCCCTTCCCAAGCCTGTTTCTTCTTTGTTTCCAAAGATGTTGGCCCTGACTCATAGACTGTACCCCAAATTCCATCTCAGAGTCAGTTTTAGAGAATCCAGCCTAGGATGCTGCTGACCCAGGATGGTACTAAGATGCAGTTGGTCTGCAGGGGAGGTCTGGAGCTGGCTCGCTCACTCTTTGGTCGGCCAGAAGAGTCCTTCACTGCAGGCAGGTGGACTACAGAGAGCCTCTGGCACAAAGTTGGGGTCCAGTGTTTACACCTGACCGATGGGGCACTGGCAGGGGGGAACAGACTAGTGGGTGCAATATATCAGGTGTTTGAAAGGTAGGGAGACAACATTAGCCATGAGGATAACAGGATTGGATGGCTATTGCTAGAGGTTATTGGTGCTCTGCAGAATGAAAAGAAACAGCTGAGAGCAACAGGCAGCTGAAAGCCAGAGGGCATCTTTGGTTGCGTCTAAAGGAGGTCAAGCAGATGGACTGAGGAAGCTGAGGGCTGGGGCCAGGGCTTTGGGGCAGAAAAATTGAGCTTCAATTACTAGGTAAAGACAGGTTCTTATACCTTGGGCAGAGCCCAAGTTAGTAACATTTGGGATTCTGGCTGACTGGTCAGGGATCTGGAGTGACAAAGGTGGGGAGATTGGAGGACGGAGGCTTGTGAATGGGCATATGCAAGTGAGTGCTGTGTGTGAAGATCTTTGTACATATGTTAATGCCAGTTGAATTCACCCCCAGGGAAGAGGCACTAAATGACCACCAAGGTAAAATAATGGGCGAGTGGACGTTAGCCATGAGCATGTCTGTGATGAGGCTTGGTGGCCAGGAACGTGGGCATGCGTGGGCCCTTCAACATGGACGCCCACTCCCCAAGGCCGATTTCCACCACTGCCAACTGTTCAGCCTGCTGCTGCAAGAGATTCATGCTAAGATTCCACAGTGGCCCTATCCCTCAAGGAGACCAACCGGACACTTAATGGTGACTTGGCTACTGTCATAGTCTACCCTGCTACTCTAACAAAAATAGCACAGACTGGCTGGCTTATATGCAGTAGGGGTTTATTTCTTGCAGTTCTGGAGGTAGGAGGTCCAAGACTGAAGCACAGGCAGATTTGGGGGTCTGGTGAGAATCCACTTCCTAGCTCAGAGATGGCTGTCTTCTCCCTGGGTTCTCACTTGGCAGAAGGGGGCAAGGAACTCTCTGGGGGTCTCTTTTCTAAGAGCACTGATCCCATTCAGGCAGCTCCAATCCCAGGATCTAAGCACTTCCCAAAGGGCCCCCTCCTATTACCATCACACTGGGTGTTAGGATTTCAACAAAACAATTGGGAGGACATTTAAATAATTATTGCAGCTACATTTCCATCCTGAAAGAGCCTGGGTTTCATTTACATAGGAATTTTTTGTTGTTCGGTCACTAAGTCTTGTCTAACTCTGCGATCTCATGGACTGCAGCATGCCAGGCTTGCCTGTCCTTCACTATCTCCCGGTGTTTGCTCAAACTCATGTCCATCGAATGGGTGTTGCCATCCAACCATCTCATACCCTGTTGTCCCCTTCTCCTTCTGCTTCAATCTTTCCCGGCATCGGAGTCTTTTCCAATGAGTCAGCCTTTTGCATCAGGTGGCCAAAGTATTGGAGCTTCAACTTCAGCATCAGCCCTTCCAATGAATATTCAGGGTTGATTTCCTTTAGGACTGACTGGTTTGATCTCCTTGTAATCCAAGGGACTCTCAAGAGTCTCCTCCAGCACAGTAGCCCACCACCAACGCCCCTCCGCCCCCGCCCCCGCCCCCCTCCGAATTCTGGAGGAAACACTCCTTGAACATACCTAGATAAACAGATCCACGAGGCAAAAGGGAAGCCTGTGAGTGACATGGAGTAGCATCAATCTGGTGCCCTTCAGGGAAGGACTTGCTGCGCTGGCGTGGGACAGGCAATCCCACTCTCAGCATCTTAGAGTGGACCTTGATGGATGCCGTGGCCTCATCTGAGGTCACATCTCACTGAGACAGTGCATGCTGGTGCCTCAGCCAGGGGGAGCCCACATGGGGTACCCTAATAGCACCCCTCGCTCCAGAGCGCCTGCCTCAGGACCCCTCCTCTCCCTCTGCCCATCCTGCTTTTGCCTCTTTCTTCCTCTGTGGCTGATCCCTAGTGGGCGTCTTGCACCCCAGCTCAGCCTCACAGTCTGCCTCCAGAGACCCCAAGGGGGCACCACCCTCTGGCGCAAGCCTTTCTGACTCTGGCTTGGAAGCTCGGGGGTCTCACATCCCGCTTCTCTTCTCAGCACTGAGATTCCATGGCCTGGGTTCTTCCTTTTCTGGTAGACTCTTCTCTGGTTCCTGCTCAGTTCTGAAACTCAGCGTGGAGAAAGCCTAAACTGGAAATCGAAAATCCCCCAGTAATCTCGAGCACACATCTGGTTGTTGGCCACAAATCCATTTCCTCTCTGAGATTGACTGGGGTCCTTTCGTGGAATTGTGATTCAATTCACTGTGGAAGTTTTCATCTCGTCTTTCTGGTACTGGAGCAGAAAATGGGAGAGAAACTTCTCTTCAAGACCAGCTGGATAAAAAGTAACCCCTTGTCAGGAAAGGGTAAAGGTACATGGTTGAAAATAACAGTTTTGAGAGAACAACAGTAATAAGTGTAGCAGAGCCAGTTATTGTGAGGTCTTAGAACAATTTGAGCACTTCTGCTGTCCTCTCCACAATCCCCACCCCTACACCCCTGTGACCAGTCCCCAGGCCTTTTCCTGGGGGCAGGGCTGAACTGACCAGATGCATGGAGGCCCTGGCTTCTCCAGAAGTGACCTGAGCTCAGGACACATGTCATTCTCTTCGAGGTGAACTATGACCAATAAAGGACCGGCATCGAGAAGATCGGAGATGAAGCATCCAGTCTTTTTCTTCCCAATGGCTTATTCTTAAATGCGGTGGTTCTGGGTGGCCTCTTTGGATGTGACCTTTGGGATAAAGGCCCAGCAGTGTTTCCTCGTGAAGCTGTGGTCATCTTGTTAACATGTGACCTTGGACCTTCTGTTTGCTCTTCCTCCTTCTCTGTTTCTCTTCCCTCTCCCCTCATTCTTGTTTCTTGGCATTTTGCCTGTCCCCTCCCCTATGAGGGTTATCACATCAGCTTTGGCCCATGATCTGCTTCCCAGAGGACCCAGACCAGGACAGACCATTCCTATGTACTGAGTTCTTGGTGAGAGTCAGATACTCTTCTTAGTGCTGTGTACATATCAACTCCTTTCTCCCCCATGAGAGCGTGAAAAGTGGGTGCTGTTTTCATCTCCGCTGTGCAGATGGAGAAAGTGCAACGCAGGGTTTAAGTGACTTGCCCAGGGTCCGCATGCTAGTCAAGCTAAGAACTAAGATTTAGGTCAGCCATTCCTGCTCCTGGTTATGCTTTTGCCTCTTGAAGAATGGCCGCTGTCAGAGCATCAGCTGAGATGTTCCTGTTTCAAATATCACATGAACTGGCACCTTTAGAAAGTCTTCCCCGATAAGTGAAGAAGAATATTATATATTTCTGAAAGGAAAGTCTTTTGACACCCTCTGCATTGAAAGGCCACTGTTTATTGGGTGTCTGTGATTGTTGCAGCCTGGGTTCCGAAAATGAATCTAGCCACAGATTCAGTTGTTTACCTGATTTCTCATGGTTTGATTGTTGGTTGTCAATGCTGACCATGCATGGATGCTCCCAGCTAGCAGAGCCATTCTCTCTCCTCCTCTGGGTGTGCACCAATGACCAGGTGTTGATAAGCACCCTGTCCACTGATGCTCTAAATCACAATGACAGAGAGAAGCCTCTGGAGGACTGTGGTCTTGAGTGAGATCTTGGGGGAAAGGTGAACAGAAGCACTAGGCTTCTTCTGTGAATCTTTGCATCCTGTTCCCACAGGGGTGCATAGACACACTTGAAGTCCATGAATAGACTGAAATGTATAGACCTTTATGAAAAGGTCAGTGTCTGCATGTTTTCCTGGGAAGGAGTAAGGAGAGGACATACACATTTCATCAGGTTCTCAGAACCATTGCTATTAAGAACAAAGAAACCTGAGTTTCAAGCCTGGATTGCTCCTTTCTGTGAGGCCTCATGTGACTCATTTGCCAGCTGGAATCTCAGTTTCCTCGCATGGAAACAGAACCCTAGTACTTCATAATGCCCACAGTCACAGGTAGTAAACACCATCCGTAGAGGAATGTCGTCTCCAGGACACCTGATCTGGGCAGGATGGAGGTCCTTCCTCTCTGGGAATCCAAGACTGAAGGGTGTGCAAGGGTGAGACTGGCAGTAGCCATGTGTGAGTGTGTTAGGTGTGGCTCATCCAGAGTTGAACTTCAGAAAGGATCTGAGTGTGAGTACACGTGGAGGTGAGCTAAGGGTGCAGGTGGGTGAGTGAACAGAGAGGGACTGAAGCCTACATGGCCTGTGGTAGTGAGAGTCTTGCTCCGTGAGCAGCTTGGAGTCAGTTCCAAAGTGTAGCGCATGTCCCTGGGTTGTCAGCCCTGAGGGCCAAGCATGCAGCTAGGGGAAGCTCGGGGGCAGAGACACAGGTCTGCATGAAGGGGCCACCTGCGTGGACTAGCATGTAAGAGCCAGGAGCAAGCCTGGTGGGCATTGGAGGGGGGTGGCCACAGCAAACTGTGAGCTAGAGACAATCACTTGCATTATCCATATTGTATCCAAAGTCAGTTGTTCCCAAACATTCCTGCTAGAATCACCTGGAAGCCTGGAGAAAATGATCAGTTTCTAGGACCTGTATCGGGAGATTTTAATTCGGTGTGTCTAGGGCAAGATCTGATAATGAACATTTTCCGAAGGATCTCTAGATAATTCCAGTCATCAGTCAGTTTGGGAAATATACCATTTAACCCATTTGGGGACTTCCCTGGTGGTCCAGCGGCTAAGACTTCATGGTTCCAATTCAGGGGGACTGGGATCCACCCCTGGTCAGTGAACTATACCCTGCCTGCCCCAACTAAGACCTAGTGCAGCCTAAATAAATGAATAAAATATTTTTTCAAAATAATACAATAAAATAGAAGGTTCTTTATCTCTTTAAAAGAAATTAAAAAATTAAAATCCCATTTAATTTAGCTCAGGCTATCCTGTCCCATTGGAATTTTCTTCCCACCCACAGTTTGCTCCACATCAACACTCAAATGTCTCCTCTCTGTGCAACCTTTCAGGCCTTCCCCAGGCAGAAAGAAGTCGTTCCTTCCCTGTTTCCATCTAGAGTTCTTGCTTCTGTAAACCAGGGATTACATCATATTCCAATGACTTGCTTCAAATCTGTATTTTCTGCTCGAAGGTGAACTCTTCAAGTGAAGGATGTTGCTTTATCACTGTTTCTGCCGAAGAATTCGGTGAATGTGTGTCATGTCGCAAAAGGCCAGATGTACCAATGAAGAAATAATGGAAATGGGCGGAGGCAGACTCCTGGCTTCCAGAACACTGGGCTGGAACCAGTGGACAGATCCAGGGGAGGTATTTGGACCTTGCCCTTCCTCCCTGTCAACAGTCTTAGCTGTTGCAAAACATGGAAACACGAAAATTAAAAAACATTGCTTCTAGGATTGTTTTAGAATTTAGAAATCCCATTGGATTTAGAAATCTCTTTGGTCCAAAGAAAACAGGATTTGACACGAGTTTGGTTCCGTTCAGCATAACTCACTCTGTTCCCCTCGCTTTTACCTCTTTTCTCTTATTTCTGCAGGACCTTCATTGTTTCCCCGAGCAGTTAATTCCGGCTGAAGTGTTAATAATCGATTTCAGTTTCTGGAGTATTTTTATTTTAATGTGAATTCCCAGAGACCGACAGTTCTTTTAGACTCTATGTTGCTAATGGCAGAATGTAAGATCTTTACAACAGGCTGTGAGTGAAGGTATTTTTGGAAGCCTTTGTGTTCATCCTTGTGTTCCTGAAAACTCGTTCAAACTCAGACACAGCAAGCGCTCATCCCGCATTGGAGTATTCTAAGCATTCTATTAAGTGCTTTTGCATTCCATGTATCACCCAATTGAATCTTCACAGCAACTCAGAGGTAGGAATTTTATTCTATACTTACACATGAGGAAACGGGGATCAGAGCGATCACATGAGTTGCCTGTGATCACACAGCATGTAAGTAAGCGACGGGCTGGAATTTAAATGCAGCTCTGTTTGACTTCATGCTCATGGCTCCTTTTCCATTAATTGGGCTTATAAGTGGTTTCAGCTCCAAAGTGGACCCTGACACAGATGGAAAAGCCAGGACTCCGTGGAGCAAGGCCTTCATTCTCCAAAGAACAAGGATATTGGGTCCATACGTCCCCAAAATTTTAGCCCCAGTGATGCATGAGTCTCCTGCTCCCAAGGAGAAATTAACTTCAGGGTTGTGATCCAGGAGCCACATCCCTGGCTGGGAAATCAGGGGTCTTGGTGCCAGGTTGCTTGACTTCCATGACTGTACGCTTTCTTGGTTGTTGAATTAGAGGCTTGTATGACACAGCTGCCAAGGTTCCCCTCAGGTCGAATAGAAAATGAATATTCTTGTTTTGGAATGTGGAGTTCCTCTATATCCAAGGTCAAGGCCTCTGTTGAGTCTTTGCGTGCATGCTAAGTCACTTCAGGCATGTCTGACTCTTTGCATCCCCATGGACTGTAGCCCACCAGGCTTCTCCATCCATGGGATTCTCCAGGCAAGAATACTGGAGTGGGTTGCCATGGGGATCTTTCTGATGCAGGGGTCAAACCTGTGTCTCTTACGTCTCCTGCGTTGGCAGGTGGGCTCTTTACCACTAGTGCCACCTGTTGAGTCCTTAAGGCCCCCTTAGAAGAGGATGAAGAATCAGAAGTGTTGGGACCTCAAATCTCTGGTTTAAAAATCAACCTTTGGGAGGTAGGAGCCTCAATTATTATTTTATGACATATGAGGGAGATGAGTTAGCAGGTCTTAGAGCCCCCGTATGAACAAGTGTCCCCAGAATATACTTTAGAGGTCTAGCTGCCCACTCATGACAAATCCATGCCGATTAACCTAGTGGTTGCTTGCTCAGTGTTTGGAATGGGTCTTAAGCTGCCTTGGTTAATTGCTAAATAATTCATGACACTCTGGTCCTGCTATTGTTGCCTCAAACAGCTCTCGATTCTGCCCTTTGCTGCCACCCCCACCCCTCCCCTTGAGCTCCTGTATGAATTACAATTTGAGGGGGAAGACGTGAGGATGACAGTCCCCAGGGAACCCAGACAAACACAGTCATGGTTTCTATGGCACCCTCGAGACCCCAAACTGCCGAACCTCCCACATCTCTTATCCTAACATTTAGAGCTGCCTTGTAGTTCACCCGAGGACATGTTCCAGGAAAATCATCGAATATTTATTAGCGTTATTACATTTTCTCCTGCACCTTTCATCCCAGAGGATACCAAAATGCTTTGCTAACAAAATACCCAGGGAGATTTTTCCTATTTCTCAAATCAAGCTGTGGTTTCTTACTTTTTCCTCTCACACACCTCTCATGTTTGCCTTCTCTCCATCCATTTATACCTGAATTTTAATGACCCTTCGCTGCCTAACACATAACAATCTAATGTCTTAATCTGGTTCTGTTCATTTCCTGTGGTGTCTGAGACAAATCACCATAAACGTGATTGTGTATAATACACATTTGTTCTCTTAAGATTCTGGATTCAGAAATCTGGAATGCAGTTCATTGGGCCAAAACTAAGGTGCTGGCAGGCTGTGCTCCCTCCTAAGCTCCAAAGGAGACAGTCATCTGCCTTCTCCACTCTTAAGGCTTGTGCTCCTTGCATTCCTTGGCTCGTGGCCTCTTCACTGTCTTCAAGGTCAGCAGCAGAGCATCTCTGGCCCTCTCTCTGGTCCCTCTTCACATTCTTTCTCTTCTACACTGAAACCTCCCTCAGCCTTCCTCTTTTAAGGACACTTGTGAACACATTTAGGGTCCACTTGTTTAACCCAAGATAATCTTATCACACCTGCAAGGTCACATTTGCCAATAAAGTAACGGGGTTCAGGGATGAGAGTTTCCATGTCTTTGGGACCATCTCCCAGCCTGCTGCACCTGTCAGTGAAGGCTCTTTCCACCTGACCAGTGTCACCACTGATTTCCTACCACTCCCCCCACAGACCATACACCTCAGCCCACTGGACTGCCCAGCTCTGTTCAAAAATTTGCATATTTCTCCTTTGGTGTCTTTGAAAGTATTAGTCGCTCAGTTGTGTCTGACTCAGTGCAACCCCATGGACTGTAGCCCACCAGAATCCTTTGTCCATGGGATTCTCCAGGCAAGAATACTAGAGTGGGTAGCCAATCCCTTCTCCAGGGGATCTTCCTGACCTAGGGATTGAACTTGGATCTCTTGCATTGCAGGTGGATTCTTTACTGTCTGAGTCACCAGGGAATGCCTAAGCAATCAAGGAACTTAAGACTTTGAGGAGACTGTACAAGCAAGTATTATTTCTGCAAAGTGAAAGAGAAGATATGGGTGTTGTAGGAGCACCCACCAGAGTGGAATTAATTCAGCAATTACAGCTTCTACGAAAAGGACAATCAGAACATTATTATTCATAACAAAGATCCACCTTCATTTGCATAGTGCCTTTTATGAGGTGTGACCATAATGTAATAGATTGATTTTTTTAAAAAAACAAACATAACAAATTATATTACAGGGAATCTCAGTGTTGGAAAGGATATTAAAGGCCATATTGTTCAACTCTCTTTCCAATGCAGCTGTTTCATCTACAACATGCCTGATATGTGTTTGAACATTCTGCAAAGAGTATTGTATTTCAAAAAAAGTCACCTTGAATATATATGTGTGTTGCTGCTGCTTCTAAGTCACTTCATTTGTGTCCGACTCTGTGTGACCCCAGAGATGGCAGCCCAACAGGCTCCCCCGTCCCTGGGATTCTCCAGGCAAGAACACTGGAGTGGGTTGCCATTTCCTTCTCCAATGCATGAAAGTGAAAAGTGAAAGTGAAGTCGCTCAGTAGTGTCCAACCCCTAGCGACCCCATGGACTGCAGCCCACCAGGCTCCTCTGTCCATGGGATTTTCCAGGCAAGAGTACTGGAGTGGGGTGCCATCGCCTTCTCTGATATGCACGTTAGAGAATGTAAAGGCAGGTTGGTGCCATATACATTTATCTGTCAATATATAAAATTTGTATATATATGAGAATGTAAGATGCTTTTCCTAAGATTCCATCATTTTCTGAATACAAAGGCGAGGTTAATTGTTTCTGATAAACGAGTCTTTATTTTTCTGGCCAAAAAGATGTGCATGGGTTTTCCTTTTTTTTTTTGAAATAAATACAAGCATCTGCTTCTGTGCACAGGCACCTTACCCTCTCCTGACACCTTGTCTGACTTTTCAGTTATGTGGACTGGTCTCTTCACAGATCCAAGACAGGGTGTCCTGGGACTTTGGTTTTTGCAACCAGAATCTGTATCAGGCAGCTTCATGGGGAAGCCTATTTTAATATAAGGCTGCATCTTATGATTTTCAGATGCTCTGATGGCTGTGAGAGCTCACCTGAGGTTTAATCTCCTGCACGACTCCTGTCCCTGCAGTAGGTGGCTTGCTGCAGGGTTGTGCCCTGTCCCCCGCCTGCATGTAGTACACTGAGCCCCCATCACCCATCATCTCATTAAGTAAATCTGCTCTGGCCTCAGGGGTGAAAGGGAGACTCTCACAGTCAGAGGGCCAGGATCACTATAAGTGTAGCGAACAAGAGATTTATTTTGGCCATCAGAGCTTACACAATTGGAAAGGAACTTGCAAAGAAAAGGTCAGAAAGGAAACTAGAGGAAGAGAAAATGAGCCAGCAACCAACCGGACAAGCTGAGAACACGTCTAGCCTGGGAACACAAGGGCGGGCTGGGGGACACTTTGCTCTACGAGGCTGCCCCTCTGGGTCCTCAGCAAGTGTCTGGTACTGAGCCCGAGTCTGTGGCTGGTGGGCAGGGTTGGCAGTGGAGAAGGAGGGTTGGGTGAGGAGTGGATGGAGCTACGAGACCTGTTGGGCGACTCATCACCACATCTGATTAGGGCGACCTTCAGAGTCTGTTAGTTACGGTATGACCTGCCTTCCAGATTTTGGGCAAATTCTTGTTTTGACCATTTCCAACTTGGAAATATAGAGAGAAGAGATTCTGGGGTGTTTCGGTTTAAGCCAGCTGACACAGCAGTGTCCATCAGAGTCATTGCATTATGCTTGTCTCCTGCCACCTGCACTTACCAGCACGCATCCTTCCTTTCTTATGATGGAGTCTACCAATAAGAAACTAGCATAAATAATAATTACTTATTATTGGTATTCAGTTCAGTTAAGTCGCTCAGTCGTGTCCAACCTTTGCGACCCCATGAATTGCAGGACGCCAGGCCTCCCTGTCCATCACCAGCTCCCGGAGCTCACTCAGACTCACGTCCATCAAGTCAGTGATGCCATCCAGCCATCTCATCCTCTGTCGTCCCCTTCTCCTCCTGCCCCCAATCCCTCCCAGCATCAGAGTCTTTTCCAATGAGTCAACTCTTCACATGAGGTGGCCAAAGTACTGGAGTTTCAGCTTTAGCATCATTCCTTCCAAAGAAATCCCAGGGCTGATCTCCTTCAGAGTGGACTGATTGGATCTCCTTGCAGTCCAAGGGACTCTCAAGAGTCTTCTCCAACACCACAGTTCAAAAGCATCAATTCTTCGGCACTCAGCCTTCTTCACAGTCCAACTCTCACATCCATACATGACCACAGGAAAAACCATAGCCTTGACTAGACAGACCTTTGTTGGCAAAGTAATGTCTCTACTTTTCAATATGCTATCTAGGTTGGTATTATTGAAGTAAAATAGGCCCAGTTTTCATGAGTGATTCAACATGCTTTGAAATGTATATACACCTACGTAATCATCACCCCAGTGAAACCCTGTAAGCTTGGAAACCAGGTTTTGTGATTTCCTTGGTGGCTCAGATGGTAAAGAATCTACCTGCAATGCAGGAGACACAGCTTCAATCCGTGGGTTGGAAAAATCCCCCGGAGAAGGGAATGGCTGTCCACTTCAGTATTCTTGCCTGGAGATCCCATGGGCAGAGGAACCTAGCAGCCTACAGTCCATGGGGTTGCAGAGTTGGACACGACTGAGGTACTGACACTTTCACTTAACATTGTAAAGGCTAATCTACCCCTCTTTTCTTCATATACATTTTCGAATCAACTTGTTAATGTCTATAAAATATCTGTTTGAAATTTTTATTGCTATTTCATTGACTCTATAGAAAATTTGGGGAGAATTGGCACTAACAATATTGACTCTTCGTATAATACACAAACAGCGTATATTTCTTCATTTATTTATATCTCTTTAATCTCAGCAATATTTTGTAGTTTTCAATGTAGATCTTCAGCACATCCTTTGCTAATTTATTCTTAAGTGTTGTACATCTCATGATGTTTTTGCAAATGATATTTTAAAACTTCATTATCCAAATACTGTATACTGACACTGTGAACTTTGTATCCTATGCCTTTTATTCACTTCTAAATTTTAATAGCTTTTTATTTAGGTGGCTTCTTTAGGATTTTTGACAATTTTTTTTTTTGCTTTTTGTTTACTTTTCATTTCTCCTTGTGTTCTAGCTAGAACATCTAGTACAATAATGAATAGCAAGTTGAAAGAAACATTCTTACTCTTTTCCTGAAATACAGGGAAAAGAGTTCAGTATTTTACCATTAAGTGTGTTGTTAATTATAGGACTTTTTGTAGATGTGTTTATCAGATTAAGACGTTCCCTTCTATTCCTACTTTGCTTAGTTTAAACCATGAATGGGTTTTGAGTTTTGACAAATGATTTTTAAATTTAAATGACTATGTATTGATATAATATATAATTCTTTGCTTTGCTTCATTAGTATGAAATATATGGATTGGTTTTTGAATGTTAAAACTACTTGTTTCCCTGGTATAATGGTATATATGACTCTACTTGGTCATAATTTGAAATTCTTGTGTATTGATGGGTTTGATTTGCTAATATTTTGGGAAGGATTTTTGTGTCTATGTTCAAGGGGGCTATTTGACCACAATTTTTCCTTACTTGAAATGTCTTTGGCCAGTTTTGAAATCAGGATTTTTCTGGCTTTGTGAACCAAATATAACATGGTCCTTTTTTTCATCTTCTGAGGGAGTTTGTGAATGATTTCATTATTTCTTAAGTATGTCATAGAATTACTGCCAAACTATCTGGGCTGTAAATTTTTGTTTTGGTCATGAATTTCACATTAAAAAAGCTAGATACGGGCTATTTTTATTTCCTATGCTTTTATGTCAGTTTTACAAGATTGTGTTTTCAAGGAATTTGTTCAGTTCATCTAAGTTGTTAAATTTATCAGCATAAAGTTGTTACAGTGTTCCTTATTTTCCTGTTTATAGGTCTGAGCAAATGTAGTGGTAATCCTCTTTCTATTTCTGATAGTGACGATTAGACTATTCTCTATTTTTTTGTATTGATCTTCTTCAGGTTTTCTCAATTTTATCAATCTTTCTAGGTATCTTTTTTTCTGTTTCTTCAGTTAAAACTTATTTTGGGTTTAACATTCTCTTTTTTTCTAGCTTCTTATAATGGAAGCTGAGATCACTTATTTTAAAATTTATTTTGCATTTAATATAAGCATTTAAAGTCACAATTCCACTCCTAGCACTGTTTTGGAGGAGTCACATAAATGTCGATATGTTGTGTGTGTTTTTACTATCATTCAATTCACAGTATTTTCTAACTTCTCTTATGAGTTGTACTTTGATCTATGGGTTATTTATTTTTTTTTTAATTTTATTTTATTTTTAAACTTTACATAACTGTATCAGTTTTGCCAAATATCAAAATGAATCCGCCACAGGTATACATGTGTTCCCCATCCTGAACCCTCCTCCCTCCTCCCTCCCCATTCCATCCCCCTGGGTCGTCCCAGTGCACCAGCCCCAAGCATCCAGCATCGTGCACCGAACCTGGACTGGCAACTCATTTCATACATGATATTTTACATGTTTCAATGCCATTCTCCCAAATCTTCCCACCCTCTCCCTCTCCCACAGATTCCATAAGACTGTTCTATACATCAGTGTCTCTTTTGCTGTCTCGTACACAGGGTTATTGTTACCATCTTTCTAAATTCCATATATATGTGTTAGTATACTGTATTGGTGTTTTTCTTTCTGGCTTACTTCACTCTGTATAATAGGCTCCAGTTTCATCCACCTCATTAGAACTGATTCAAATGTATTCTTTTTAATGGCTGAATAATACTCCATTGTGTATATGTACCACAGCTTTCTTATCCATTCATCTACTGATGGACATCTAGGTTGCTTCCATGTCCTGGCTATTATAAACAGTGCTGCGATGAACATTGGGGTACACGTGTCTCTTTCCCTTCTGGTTTCCTCAGTGTGTATGCCCAGCAGTGGGATTGCTGGATCATAAGGCAGGTCTATTTCCAGTTTTTTAAGGAATCTCCACACTGTTCTCCATAGTGGCTGTAGTAGTTTGCATTCCCACCAACAGTGTAAGAGGGTTCCCTTTTCTCCACACCCTCTCCAGCATTTATTACTTGTAGACTTTTGGATCGCAGCCATTCTGACTGGTGTGAAATGGTACCTCATAGTGGTTTTGATTTGCATTTCTCTGATAATGAGTGATGTTGAGCATCTTTTCATGTGTTTGTTAGCCATCTGTATGTCTTCTTTGGAGAAATGTCTATTTAGTTCTTTGGCCCATTTTTTGATTGGGTCATTTATTTTTCTGGAGTTGAGCTGTAGGAGTTGCTTGTATATTCTCGAGATTAGTTGTTTGTCAGTTGCTTCATTTGCTATTATTTTCTCCCATTCTGAAGGCTGTCTTTTCACCTTGCTAATAGTTTCCTTTGATGTGCAGAAGCTTTTAAGGTTAATTAGGTCCCATTTGTTTATTTTTGCTTTTATTTCCAATATTCTGGGAGGTGGGTCATAGAGGATCCTGCTGTGATGTATGTCAGAGAGTGTTTTGCCTATGTTCTCCTCTAGGAGTTTTATAGTTTCTGGTCTTACGTTTATGATCTATGGGTTATTTAGAAGCATGTCGCTTCATTCCAAACACTGGATGATTTCTACATGTTTTGTTTTTATTAGTTCCTTATTTAGTTCTTTGTCAGAGAAACTATGTGTGAGATTTCAACCTTCTGAAATGTATTGAAACTTACTTTATGGTCCAATATGTAGTCTATATTGACACATATGTACATATACGCATATGTACATATATATGTACACTTAGTATACAGTTTTAGAGTTGTATTGTTCTAAAAATCTTAATTAGATCAGGGCAGTTTATAGTGTTGTACAAATCGCTGTACTTCCTTATTGATCTTCCCCCCTAGTTTTTCTAACAATTTCAGATTGAGAGGTTTTAAAATCTCTATGTATTTTTCTACTTCTCCCTTTACTTCTGTCATTTCCTGCTTTGTGTATTTTGACGCTCTATTGTTACAAGCACCGACAGAATTGTTCTATCTTCCTCAAGAATTGATCTCTTTTATCATTGTGATAGTTCTCTTTTTGTCTCTGGTAATATTCCTTGTGAAAATATCTGTTTACCTGTTATCAGAATAGCTACGCAAGGCCTCTTAGGCTTACTCCTTATATGATTTATCTTATACCATTCTTACTCTTTCAGTGCATTAGGGCCTTTATATTTAAGCAGCATCTCTTATAGACAAAATATTATTGAGTCTTGTTTTTCACCCAGCCTGAAAATCTCTTCCCTTAATTGGAGTGTGTGACCATCTTGCTTTTAGTGCAATTATTGATGATTTTGGACTTAATCTACCATCTTGCTATTTATTTTCCACATTTCACCTTTCTATTTTGCTTCTCAGTGTTTCCTTCCCTGTCTTCTTTCAATTTGTCCGATGTTTACGAATTCAGTTTCATTTATTCTGTTGGCTTTTTAGCCATGCCTCCTTGTATATTTTCAGAGTTGTTCTAGGAATGAACTTCTCAGTCTACTTAAAGTTAATATTGCACCTCATTACATGTCTTATAAGGGTTCTGTTTACCTTCATCTTTTCTGCTATTGTTTTCACTTATTTTACTTTTAAATATGTTAAAACAAGAAAATAATTGTTTTATTTTTGCTTTGAAAAGTCAAAGCCAGGGCTTCCCTTGTGGCTCAGTGGTAAAGAATCTGCCTGCCAATGCAGAAGACACAGGTTCCATCCCTGGGTCAGGAAGATCCCACATGCCATGGAGCACCCAAGCCCGTGTGCCACAGCTACTGAGCCTGGGCTCTAGAGCCCAGGAACTGCAACTGCTGAGCCCATGTGCCACAACTACGGAAGCCCACACACCCTAGAGCGCATGCTCCACAAGACAAGCCACCGCAGCAAGAAGCCTGAGCACCACAGGAAGACGAGCCCCGCTTGCAGCAACTAGAGAAACCCTGCCCGCAGCAACAAAGCCCAGCACAGCCAAAACTAAATAGAAAAAGTTTTAAAAAAAGTCAAGGCTATTGATAAACACATTAAGAGAAGGAAAAATAATGTTATTTCTATTGATCTGGATATGTATCTATTCCTAGGCTCTTCATTCCTTCTTGTACATCAGAAGTTCCATTCTTCAGTCTGAAGATCTTTATAGCATCTTGTAGTGAAGTCTGCTAAACATGAATTCTTTTAGTTTCTACTCACCTAAAAATATGTTTCTTTCACTTTTATTTTAAAGGTTATTTTTCTAAATATAAAAATTTAGGTTATTTTTGGAGTTTGGTTTTGCTTTCTTTTTCATTAAGTACTTTATAGAACTTGCTCTTTTGTGTTCTGGCTTCCAGTGTTTGTGATGGGAAATCAGTCACTTGCATCATTGTTCTTCTGTCTATAATGTATTTTTTGCTGGCTTTTAAAACATTTTCTATTTATACTTGAACTTTGGCAATTTAAATATGATGTACTTATGTTTTTGCTATTGTTTTTAAATTTTACATGTGTTCACTGGCCTTGGGTTTGAAGGACAGAATTCTTGGTTTATTTGGGAAGTTTTGGTAATTATTTCTTTAATATTTTTATTCTCCATGTTTTTCTTCTTCTGGAAATAAACTGCGTGTATATTACAACACTTGTGACCGTTTCGCAGAATATGGATTGTATATTATTTTTAAAAAAGTCCTTTTCTCTGTGGTCTTCAGTTTGGATCTGCAGCGTGTTAGTCTCTCAGTCTTGTCTGACACTCTGCGACCTCGTGTACCGAAGCCTGCCAGGCTCCTCTGTCTATGGAATTCTCCAGGCAAGAGTACTGGAGTGGGTAGTCACTCCCTTCTCCAGAGGATCTTTCCAACCCAGGGACTGAACGCAGGTCTCCCACATCACAGGCACACTCTTTACTACCTGAGTCATAAATACGAATCTGTCAAAGCTCACTGACCCTTTCGTATGAAATCTCTGATCTGTTCTTAAATCCCTTCAATATATGTCTCTTCAGATATTGCAGTCAAGTGTTAGAATTTCCATGTAGTTCTTTTAAATCTCTCTTTAAACTTTTCTATATTTACTTAGGTTATATGTATATTATCTTTAAACATATTTATGAATAGCCATTTTAAAGTCCCTGTCTACAAATTCTAACACGTGGGTCATCTTAGGGTCTGTTTCTATTGACTACCACTGTAGCATTCTGGGTTTCTTTGTCCTTCACTATCTGCTAGATTTGCTCAAACTCATGTCCATTGAGTCGGTGATGCCATCCAACCATCGCATCCTCTGTTGCCCACTTCTTCTCCTGCACTCAATCTTTACCAGCATCAGGGTTTTTGCCAATAAGTTGGCTCTTCACATCAGGTGGCCAAATTATTGGAGCTTCAGCTTCAGCATCAGTCCTTCAAATGAATATTTATTTAGGGTTTATTCGCTTTAGGATTGACTGGTTTGATTTCCTTGCTGTCCAAAAGACTCTTAAGAGTCTTCTCCAGCACCGCAGCTCAAAAGCATTGATTCTAGTTTCTTATCGTTTGCTGGACTTTATTGGTGACACATTGTAAGGAGTCTGGATTTTGCTCGACTTTTAAAAACAAAGTTGAATTTTATTCTAGTAAGTAGTTAAATTATTGGTGAGTCTTTTGGTCCTGCTAGGATTATTTTTTCTTTTCTTTATTAGGGTGGATCCAATTCAGTTTTGTCTTTAGTTCTAAGGTGTGTCTCCTATTTTAGAGCATGGCTTTTACTCTTAAGGTATGATGTTTCTGATGTCTCAGTGGAACACCTAAGTTTCTCAGTGAGGTATCTTTACTATCTCTTAGAATTGTGTGACTCTTGTATCTCCACTCACCTTCCTCTGCCAGAGAACCCACTCTCTGCTAGGTCTTGGGGATGACCCCTTTCGAGGTCACCCTTCTGTGTATCTCCCTTCTCTCCTTTATCTTGCCCTGTAAATTTGAGGAGCACCACTTTTCCTGAACACTGATCTCTGTTTTCAGAGAGCTCTGCTTGAACTCCATTTCCCTGTGCTGTTGTCTGAAAAGCATTCCTCACCAGAGGGT
Source organism: Bubalus bubalis (assembly GCF_019923935.1). Classification (NCBI taxonomy): domain Eukaryota; kingdom Metazoa; phylum Chordata; class Mammalia; order Artiodactyla; family Bovidae; genus Bubalus; species Bubalus bubalis. The sequence continues at coordinate 116,488,904 of NC_059161.1, read as the reverse complement.
ATATGCAAATGAGAAGCTCACTGCGCATGTCTTCCTTCGCTCTAGGATCATGGTTCTGTGCTTCCTGCTGTCCAATGCCTATAAAGAGTTTCCTTGTACATTTTACTCAGCTGTATAGTTGTGTACAATGGGAAGCTAAAACTGAAAGTCTCAAAACTGGTTCAAATTCTTGTGAATATTCATATAGCTTTTCTTTCTTTTTCTCTTTCCATCTCATTCTCTTTCTCTACTCTGCCTTCCTTCCTTCCTCCCCCCTTTCTTTCTTTTCATCCTCCCTTCTTCTGCCATTAAGATGATAATATCAGCCACTGTCAGAAGTTACTTACTTTTCCATTGCTTGAAATGCTTTCAGCAAATACATCCTCTGAATGTTGATAACATTCATTATTTTCCTGGATCTCTCTACACATGAGAGGTGGTGACCATTTTCATTGGAAACTTCTTGTTCAGCAGACAGTATGCAATGGAGCTGTGTAGTAAGTTTCTCTGAAGTCATTTGTTTGAGGAGCTAAAGTTTCCAGTTGCCCATTGACTGAATCACAGGGACAGATAAGGTGGACTAAAGAAATAATAAATGTTGGAAGATAAATTACCACCCTAATGAGTCCCTGAATAATTTAATATTTAAAAAAACTTTAAAACTCACCTCTAAAGACAGTGAGGTTAGGGTTGTTACTTTGATTTTCAGCAACTACAAGGGGATCTGATTGGATAATTAGGGTAGAAAATTCCATTCTCTTTTAGATAGCAGTCCATAAGGTAGCTGGTGAGATGCAATAGATCTCACAGATTCTACATATATTTTAACCCATTTGCCCCTAGATTTGGGCCATTTATATTTCAATTGCCTCTAGGTTCTTCTAAAGTTTTTGGTTTAACCTATTATAGGTGCTAAGTCCCTTTTTTTGGCATAGGTCACCAATGGACAAACGCAACAATTATAATAGTATCTGCTTATTAGAGAAGAAAATTTTATGTTCAGAAATCTGGGGTGTTATAGACCAAATTCTGAAACTAGATTGTATTTTTGGTTCAGCTATATAAACCTCATGTGAAAAAAAAATACTGAAAGCACTTCGTCTGTTTCTCTGTTATGTTTCATCACATTTCATCTTGTATTGTGTTTTAATGTAACAGAGCTTACTTATCTGTTTGTTTTTCATCTGTTTTCCACGTTATTATCTAAGGTCCATTAGAACAGAATACTTGTGGGTTTTATCCATTGCTGTCTTTTCAGAGTTTAAAATAGCAAACAGTAGGTTCTTGGTAAACATTTTTTTCCCATGTATATTTCATCTTGTCTTTCTAGACTACAAATCCTTACCCATCTCCAACATTTGTTTGCTTGTGGAACAATTAATAAGGATTTAAGGATTTGATAAATGAATAAAATCTCTGAAGATTTCAGTTAATGTCATTAAATATTCAGGTTGAAAGAGGGCTTGAATACCTAGCAGTGAAAAAGAGGCCAAATCCAGAGCCTGGAAGAGAACGAGGCATGCTTGATTTTTGTGAAGATGTCTTCCTGCCTATGGCCAGCAGCTACAAAATCTCATTTGGTACTTTCTACAGAGACACTGATTTCAGATGGAGTTGTGTTGAATTATGGAGGTCAGGGCCTGGAAGTAGGATTGCATAGTCTTTTCTTGGCTGTTTTGCTGTCTTTGCACAGAATGACCTTGGAGAATCATAGCCTCTTTGTGCTGCTCTGTCCCTATGGAGATGAGCGCTTTCTTCCCCCTTCCCGCTTAAGTGTTTTTAGCCTCAAGAATTTGCCAGAATGCTTAGATACCAAGGTGACAGACATCAGAGACAATGTGACAGCAAAATAACTTGTTGGAAAGACATAGAGAAATGGAGTGCACTCCTAGAGAGATGAGGAGCACGGAGTCTGGAATAATTTAGTGAAAATTTTGGAGGTCCTTTTATGCATTTGATAGGTAGACAGTTTGGTCCTGATTCAGCCTGGAGTGTAGCCAGCACCAAGGGAATGAGGTAGTTCTAGTGAGCAGTGAGCTGTATAGTCCCATGGGGGTCTTGGGGCTTGAATGGCAGGAAGTGAAGCCAGAAAGAATTAGAGCTGAAGGTGCTACCTGTCTCCCCTATCACAACTGGCCTGCTGGGGCGATTGCTGCTCCAGCTCTAAGGAACTCCTCTAAAGATCCCATGTATTTCAAGGTCCCACAAATCACGAGTTGCTCTTCCAGCTCAACCTTCCACTGTTACATGTTTGTTATAATGGGAAGTAATACTGTGGACAAACAGGAGACAGAGCCTTTTATTTACCTGGTGTTTGGCTTGTTTGTTACTTGGGGGTAGGAGGCAGCTGGGAACTATCAGGTAGAGCTAATGATGAGGATGAGGAAGTGCGTGGGGAAGAGATGGGGGAGAGTAAAAATCCATCTTTATTTTGCTGGTGTCTTCATTTGCAGCCACATCACGAGAGAGGTACTGAGAGCAACCGAAGTTGCCATAACAACTAATAAACTATAATTAGTCAAAGGAGCAGGTAGAGTCAAGATTACCAGAAAGAAAAAAAGAAGAGAAGAAAGAGAGGGAGAGAAAGGAAGGATGGAAGAGAGAGAGAGAGAGGGAGGGAGGAAGGAAGGAATGTAAGAAAAGAAAGTAAGTTTTCAGTGCACATTGATGTGGATATAAAAGTGTGTTTTAGAACATAGTGAAGAATAGCATAGGATAACGAATGAAAACATGGAAGAGGAGAAGAAGAAAATGATAATATTTTGTATAAGGGTATGTATTTAAAAATTTTGAAAAAGGAGAGAAAGTTCTAAAAGTGACAGTTGATTTGAGATAGTAAATCAGAGGATCTCTCTCTCTCTCTCTCTCTCTCTCTCTCTCTCTCTCTCTCTCACACACACACACACACACGCACGCACACACAAAACACACATGTATACCCTCCAGGGGAGAAGCAGTTTGGGATCATCATGCAAGGCCAGACTGACTTAGGTGATTCTCATGATTGGAATCACTCATGATTTCCAAGAGTGCCTTTCCATAACTGAACAGATGCATTGCATGTGCAGCTGCTTTGTGCCCCCATGGGTCAGTACCTTTTCATGACTGCCCCTCCACATCACAGACCACAGTCTCTATCACTTCCACTGCCCTCCCTCCCAGCTTCCTGCAGAATGGTGCCAGTGAGGAGTGACAGGAATGATACTTGAATGGGAGGCAGCAGGCATGCCAGGTCATCTCCTTCAAAGCCTGGGATGCCAGGTCTCATTAGATTATGCTAAGTCACTTCAGTCGTGTCTGACTCTTTGCAACCCTATAGACTGTAGCCCTCCAGGCTCCTCTGTCCGTGGAATTTTCCAGGCAAGAATACTGGAGTGGGTTGCCATTCCTTCCTCCAGGGGATCTTCCTGATCCAGGGATCGAACCTGCAGATCTTACCTCTCCTGCATTGGCAGGTGGGCTCTTATACTAGTGCCACCTGGGAAGCCCTCATGAGGTTAATGGGTTTATTCATTCAATAGACACTTTTTGAGTCCAAAATCCCAACTACCAGTTGGGCGTGAGGTGCTGGGGCATGAGACACATAAGATTTGTGACCACAGGGATGTCGAAGTTGGTTTGGGTCTATAACTGAAAGTGAGGTTTAGGGAGTAGGGCAGGGAAGGGACCTCGTGGTCTCTGAACCCTATTCACAAGCTCTGCTGGGAATCAGAGGAGCCACACCATGGTGGGCACCCCAGAGCAGGAGAGAAGAGAAGCTGCGGAGAAAGAGCAGTGGACATATGCCCACGTCTGCAACTCCCACCTTGGGCGAATGACGCTCCGGTTCCTTTTGCTGCTGACTTGAGCCCACCTTCTCCCTCTTGAGCAGGGAGCATCCTGGCTGCCTCAGTGGACCTGACAACCATGTCTCTGAGAAGAATGAGGCTGATGAAGTGTATCTGTGTCTGTTTTCAGTTGGAAACATTAGCAAACTCAACTACAAAAGGCCACCTCGCTGAACAAAAAACTTGCAATGTGCAAAGTACAATAGAAATCTCCTGGCTGCAAACACAAGTGTTTTTGGCTGCCAAGACAGAGGGACCTTGCAGAAGATAGAGCATGAAAGGGATTCTGCACAAAACAAAAGTCAGAACACAATGGTGTATATTTCAGGCACATGAAAAGATGTGTGGCAGCCATACTAAAGAGGCATGATTTTTCTACAGAGCTCGGGCAGGGGGAGAGCAGAAACCCAATCAGACAATAAAATTGTGCAGAGAAACAGATCAGGTCCTGTGGAGGGAAAGGGGAAAAAGGCCTATTTTTATGAATTAATCTCTAGTTGGTTTTCATAAGTTGTTCAGAAACAAGCCAGCATATGAATAATGCATACTGTACACAGCCCCCAAAACACTGAGCTAGCTTCAGTGGAGATTGTGAAAATGAAGGGATTTGGAGAAATATCTTTGAATAAAAGGACCAGAGAGAAGGCATCTGAAGGTGGAGTTGTGAGAAGCGGTGGGCAACAGACATCCCGGGGGCAAAGATGTTCCTTTCTTACTTCCCTAATTAGGTTTCAGATTCTTGGAGAGCTGGGAGAACCTTTTCATCTCTTACAAATCTGTCTTTTTCCCTCCAGGTTGCATAACACAATACTTTGCACATAGCAGATGCTCAAAATAGTAGTAGACATATTAATTCAATGTTAAAGTGGTGATGAATTTGGCTGGTTACTAGGCTAGTAATTATTGTATCACTGGTATGGAAACAGAAGGAAGAAATCTATATTCTTGGGACTAACATTAATACAGGTGAGGAACCTTTTAGTTGCCTGAATGAGTCAGTGAGTGAAGTCGCTCAGTCGTGTCTGACTCTTTGTGACCCCGTGGACTATAGCCCCCCAGGCTCCTCCATCCATGGGATTCCCCAGGCAAGAATACTAGAGTGGGTTGCCATTTTCTTCTCCTTAGTTGCCTAGATGGATAAATAAACCCAGGGATGGTGGGCCTCCAGTGATGTTTTATATGGTAGTGCAATCCATTGATAGTCCAATCAGTCCCAGAGTGGCATACTTGCTTTATCTAAAGCCTGCAATAGTGAGCTGAAGTTAGAGGTCTTGATAGGTGCTTCTACAGAACAATATCCTCAAAGAAGCTCTGTGGAAAAAGGATTCCATGGTCAATTAGGCATAGGAAGTGCTGCTTTCTATATGCCCTTCATTATCATTTAAAAGGCTTAGAGAAATCCTACAGTAAATTGCCCTGTTGAACCTTGTTTAATCCAATGCTTTCCAAACTAAGTTGACCATGGAAGGTTTTCTTTTTCTTTATTTCCTTCTCTTTTTAAAAAAAAACACCCATTAGCATCTTTCAGAACTAGTTTTCCATGAAGTGAACATTGAGGAATTCTGATTTGGGGGAGCATTAAGAAACAGGGCATTTACCAAGTTTTCTGTTTTCTGTGAATGGAGGTGGGACTGGAAAGGGTAACTTACACAGGGATCCTTCTTCCAAGGAGATGTAGTAGAGGAGACAGACTATCAACTATACACCTTGTGTCCATAGAGTTCTTTGACTTGAACCATAAGCTGTGCTCTTTGTAAAGCACACCATGGTTATAATTTCATCATCCAGTAGCATTTCCTCACTCTATCCCTGACTCCCTAGGGTTCCAACCACTGTGCGTTCTTTACCTGGATAATCGTCTCCATCCTCAACCCAAGTATCTTGGACCCCTGACCACGGCCACTGTGATGTGTGCAGCAGTGACCATCAATGGCCACAAGTCATTGCCACTCAGAGCCTCAGAACACTGTTGCAGTTACTCCTGGGCTATTCTGATTGGCCAACACCACAGCTGCTCAGAAAAGTGGTACCAGGCATTGTTCACTCTTCCAAGGATGCATGGGGCTGCTCCTGGTGACTCTGGCTGCTGAAGCTCTCTGTAAACAGGTCATATGGACCCTGTTGTCCAGCTGTTTTCATAGTAACACTTCTCACGGCATGAGACCCATGCTCTTGAGTATCTACCAGCAAGAGACTGGTAATGGACTTCTCTTAAATGGACCTGCTCTCATTGTCCTAATGTCAAGAATTTTCTCTCCCGTCTCAGTGACAGAGGACTGAGCCCAGGGAGCACCTGGAGGACCTCTGTGATGAGGAATTTTCAGCCTGTGGTGCTATCTGATCACTGTCTTGCACTATATGCCCCCTCTACCCACCAGGTCCTAGACCTTGTGGTCTTGGGGACCACTCATTGCTTCCTCCGGTGTGAAGCAGGACTGACCTATTCATGGAGATGGCAGCTCCTGCTTCTCCCCTTGGAGGTGCATAGTCAGGGGAGGGGTCTGCTTGTTCTGTGAAAGTTAGTTACTTGTGTTTCTGCCCCAATCATTCACCGTCTCCCATCTTTTAGCCCACGTACACCTGCTCTGCGCTTCCATCTTATGCCTTTGGTGTCATCATAAGACTATAGCAGAGTCTCAAGGTTAGTCCTAGATTCACCAGTTTTGCTGCCAATTAGGGGACTCTATTTGTCACCCTGCTTATTTAACTTCTATGCAGAGTACATCACATGAAACACTGGGCTGGATGAAGCACAAGCTGGAATCAAGATTGCTGGGAGAAATATCAATAACCTCAGATATGCAGATGACACCAGCCTTATGGCAGAAAGTGAAGAGGAGCTAAAGAGCCTCTTGATGAAAGTGAAAGAGGAGAGTGAAAAAGTTGGCTTAAAGCTCAACATTCAGAAAACGAAGATCATGGCATCTGGTCCCATCACTTCATGGGAAATAGATGGGGAAACAGTGGAAACAGTGACAGACTTTACTTTTTGGGGGCTCCAAAATTACTGCAGATGGTGATTGCAGCCATGAAATTAAAAGACACTTACTCCTTGGAAGGAAAGTTATGACCAACCTAGACAGCATATTAAAAAGTAGAGACATTACTTTGCCAACAAATGTCTGTCTAGTCAAGGCTGTGGTTTTTCCTGTGGTCATGTATGGATGTGAGAGTTGGACTATAAAGAAAGCTGAGCACCAAAGAATTGATGCTTTTGAACTGTGGTGTTGGAGAAGACTCTTGAGAGTCCCTTGGACTGCAAGGAAATCCAACCAGTCCATCCTAGAGGAGATCAGTCCTGGGTGTTCATTAGAAGGACTGATGTTGAAGCTGAAACTCCAATACTTTGGCCACCTGATGCGAAGAACTGACTCATTTGAAAAGACCTTGATGCTTGGAAAGGTTGAAGGCAGGAGAAGGGGATGACAGAGGATGAGATGGTTGGATGGCATCATTGACTCAATGGACATGAGTTTGGGTAGACTCCGGGAGTTGGTGATGGATAGGGTGGCCTGGCGTGCTGCAGTCCATGGGGTCACAAAGAGTCGGACATGACTGAGTGACTGAACTGAACTGAGGGGAATCTGGTTGGGTTAGCCAGACAGCATATTAAAAAGCAGAGACATTGCTTTGCCTACAAATGTCCATATGTCAAAGCTATGGTTTTTCCAATAGTCAATAATGGATGTGAGAGTTGGACAGTAAAAAAGGCTGGGCCCCAAAGAATTGATGCATTCAAACTGAGGTGCTGGAGAAGATTCTTGAGAGTCCCTTGGACTGCAAGAAGATCAAAGCAGTCCATCCTAAAGGGAAACAACCTTGAATATCCATTGGAAGGACTGATGCTGAAGTTGAAGCTCAAATACTTTGGCCACCTGATGCAAATTGCTGACTCATTGGAAAAGACCCTGATGCTGGGAAAAATTGAAGGCAGGAGGAGAAGGGGACTACAGAGGATGAGATAGTTGGATGGCATCACCAACTCAATGGCCATGAGTTTGACAAACTCCCAGAGATGGTGAAGGACAGGGAAGTCTGGCATGCTGCAGTCCATGGGGTCGAAAAGAGTCAGATACGACTGAGCAGCTGAACAACAAAGGGGACTCTGGGTAGGTTAGCCATCTTGAGCCTCTAATTCTTCCGCTGGAAAGTGAGCATGATGCTGTTTACTCTCGATAATAAAATAATTTAATAAGCCACTGCATGAAAGAGATCTTGGTATATGTCAGGCACTTAACGATGACTAGCATCCTCACTTACAATTTTCTTCAAGGTCAGTGCTGTCCAGTAGAATTCTCTCTGATGATGGAAATGTTTTCTGTCTGTGCTGCCTGGCGTGGAAGCTGTGGGCTGCATGTGGCCAGGTAGCACTTGAAATGTTGCCAGTGTGACTGAGGAACTGAAATTTTAACTTGATTTAGTTTTATTAATTTAAATAGCCACAGAAGGCTAGCAGCTACTGTGCTGAATGACATAGCTCTCTATAAATTAGTTAACTAGCAGTGTTTAATACTCAGGATGTTCCAAAGATGAACTAGAATTCAGTCTGGGGGATCAGAGGCCAAAGCTTTTGGCTGTACAGCCTCCCTAGATTTCTCCATGGACTTGATGCTGTCATGAGCAAAGAGAGTTCTAGAAATATGGCCAAGACAGCTGCCACGCCTCTCTGCCCTGAGGGCTGGGGAGAATTCATATATCCATTTTCCTGGACATACCCTTCAGAGAGGGAGGCAGGGTCTTAGAGGGATTTCAAATATGCTTGAGCCTGGAGAAGATGTTCTATATAATGGAGAGGTTTTGAAAATCTTGCCACAGAAGTGTAGAAGGCCCATCAGGCTCCATTCTGCTGGATTCCATGCAATTATACCCACCACTGGTCCAGAGATGAAATAATGATATTTGCCAAAGAGATTTTATGAACTTGCATAGTAGCAGACTGCACCACCTAACCTCACATGAAGTCATTTCCTCCTTAGACCCAAGCTAAATGTATAAATGTTAAGGTCTTAGAAATGTTCAAACCATCAGAGAGAGAGGTTTAGAGAATATGATGGGAGGGGGAATGTAAATTTGGTGAAAAATTAGAATAACATGCAATATTTATTTCTGTAGTACAATTTACATATCTAAAATCATTTTGCTAAGAAGAAACATAAAATGTATTATGTATAACTTGATTTGCTCATAAAATTATCATTTAGGTAAAATTAGAGATGTGAAGAACTGGAAAAACAAAATGGAAAAAATAGGAGAGAACAGATTTTTTACTGATTCATTTTCTTTATATATTTATTTAACAAGAAGCATCCTTGGGTGGGGGGGAAGTTCCTTCTGACATCTTTCTTTCTCTTACTTTCTTCCTCCCTCCCTCCCCACCTCTCTCTCCCTTCCTTCCTTCCTCCCCCCCCTCCCCCCCGTCTTAGGTCTTCACATCTTCATATAAAATACTCGTTTTTCAGTTTAAGCTCGTTTTCTGGTTACAGGTACAGCAGTGGAGAATGGTTACCTGTCGTCTTCCCTAGACCATCCTCCAAGTCACATTTACTTGGAGACATCTCAGGTGTCTTCCCTTTACAGTTGAGCAGCCCTGTTTTTTCCCTCTCTTCCCCCTCCTCCCACCCCCATCAATCCCTTGCCACCCTTTCCCTGCTCTCAAGCCCAGGGCTCCAAGGGGAGCTGGTGTTGCCCAGCTATCTGATTACATGTGGTGTCCGTGTGGATCCATGGATCCCTGCCACTGCCCCCCACCTCCAATTTGGTTTGTGGGTAGGCTGGTACTGTCTGATGAAGTGGGGGAGAATGAGAGCCCTAAATCACAACGACTCTTGTCTCCGAACTGTTCATTACATGCCAAGTTCTCTCCTAAGCATGTTGCATTCATTACTCCGTTTGATCCTCCCCCACCTCTGAAAGGACAAAGCTGTGATGATTCCATTTCATAGCTGGAGAAAGCATGGCTTAATAAGGAAGGTCAAGTAGCTTGCTTGTGGTCATGCAGCTGGTGAACCAGCCTCTGAGCCTGGATTCAAACCCGGTGTATGCGAGTCCCTCCTTTGGCCTATTACCTGCTACCCAGCAGTGCCTTAAAACAAGAATCATATTTACCTAGGCCTTGATGGTTAAAAACATTTCTATACACACTACTTATGTGATTTTCACTGCAACAACTTTCCTGGGGGAGGCACAGGGGTGACTAATAGCATCCCATTGTAGAGACGTGCAAACAGGGTAGGAGAGGTTAGAAGCCCTGCCCGAGGTCACACAGTAAATGGTGCTGGCATTCAGACCGCACGTCTCCTACCAGAAGTCCCTTTCTGTCTGCACAGCAGCTGGCCTGAACAGAGGGACGTGTCTTTGGAACTGAAGTGTGCACACAAGCAAACTTTTCAGGCCTGATGCCAGTGAATCAGAGTTGGGTGGAGGGGTGCAGAGGCTGGCATAGCCCAGGGGCTTTCTAGCTGGTTTAGACCTCTACTGAGTTTACAAGGATTGAGACACATCAGGAGGGGAGGCTTCTGGCCTTTCTTACTGGTTTTGTTTATTTGTTTCTTCTTTCAAAATTCTTTTTATGAGGCTGCCATCAAAACACTCATTAGGCAGTGTTGATTTTCATTAATGTTGATTCTCCAAGAGCTTAATCAATCTTCTGTGACCAATGACCTCCTTCCCATGGGAGAAGAAAGCTGTTTAACAAATTAGCTTTACAGATTGTAGGTAAAGCATACAGATGGGAGGTAGTCTGTGTGGCCAACATAGGACGTGGATTAGTTGGTTTAATTTGCACAAAACCAATAGCGTTCAAGTGTGTCCTTGTCCCCAAAATGCATTGCTGAGAAGCAGCTGCCCTCCCCACCCCTCTCGCCCCGCCCTCCTCGCTCTCCTTCATGGACTCCCTCTTGCCGTCTGTGAAATCTCTGCCTTGAATGCACCTGGAGGCGACAGCACATCTGTGGTTAGTGGGAAGGAAACGCAAACCACAGATGTAGGAGGAAAGCAGCGAGGGGGAGAGTGCATGGTTACCTATGCCGACTTGGAGCCTGGTGACTTCACCAGAGACTGTGATGGTTCAAGGCTGAATGGAAGAACCTTTGCTCCCAGGAGTCCCTTGGTTGAACTTCCACTGGTGCAGATGTGGGTTGACTAAGTATCAAGTTCTCTCCGGGTGGCTTTTCCAAAGGCAGGTGTCTCCTGGATGGGAGGGTCCCATCAGTTACTGGGAGAAGCCCTAGAGGCTTGGATGCAGGGGGTCATGGGCCTTGGGAGAGGAGGGGCAAACACTCATTTTGCCCACATCGCAGCTCTGCTCATGCTGGGTCTAGTGGAGCCGCTCTACTCAAGCCTTCAGGGCTTGCCATCAGTGCTGGTCCATCTACTGACCATCTGGACATGAGCAGGGTCTCCTCTGTAGCCCCTGGAGGAGCTGGGGGCCCTCACAGCTGCTGCCTCATTCTATCTTCCTAAAGTTCCCCTGGGGGGTGAGGAGGGTCAGGGTTACTCTTCTCCTGTGATAGAGGTGGTACTAATGGTAAAGATTCAATCTCTGGGTCAGGAAGATTCCCTGGAGAAGGAAATGGTAACCTACTCCAGTATTCTTGCCTGGAGAATCCCACGGTCAGAGGTGCCTGGTGTGCTACTGTCCATGGGGTCACAAAGAGTTGGACATGACTGAAACGACTTAGCTCCACATTATAGAGAAGGTGGAGCCAATAGACAGGGCTCCCCTCTGCAGACCAGAGTCTTCCAGGACCCTCTCTCTCTCTCATTTGTTTTTTTTTTTTTTTTGGCCATGTGGGATCTTGTTCCCTGACCAGGGATCGAACCCACGCCCCCTGCATGGGAAGCACAGAGCCTTAACCACTGTACTGCCAGGGAAAATACTCTCTATTTTCCCATCAGGATCATCTCTTCTGAGAGGGGAGGATGGGGGGCAGCTCTTCCCCATTGGAGTCTCGCTGGTACGGGGAGAAGCTCTTTTGTTCCGTTGGCAAGTGTCCCTGCCCATCTGGATCCCCTGTCTGCGCCCTCAGGCTCAGGTGCCGAGCAGGCAGCCCCTCTGGTTCAGGCAACTGAGAGTTCTCTGTGCTTGTTTATTATAGGTCTCTCTGGACAGGACATCCTGACTGTCACTTGACACAGGTCTCTGAAGTGCCCATGGCCTCCAGGTGCAGAGACACGCAGGGTAGGTGAGGGTGTCCAGGGTTGTTCACAGCCCTCTCCTGGCCCCTCCGAGTCCCCAGGTGGCCCAGCTTATATACCCAGGAGCTTCCTCGGTCACCTGCCTCTTCCCTCACCCCTCTTTCCTCCTTCTCCCGCAGCCTGCAGTACAGTCACGTGTCCGGGATCAGGCCACCCTTGTCAGCTCGCGGCCCCGGGTCTCAGGCGCAGCCTGGCTGCAGGGTGCCTCAGGACAGGTTGCAGCGGTAGGGCAGGGTGATCGGCTCCCGGGAACCAGCTCTGGTTGCACAGGAGTTGGCAAGGCTGCAGACCTTCCTTCTGCCTGCATCCCTTTCACTCTTCTTTAAATTGGTCAAATCTATGGTGAGTGCCGTCTGCACACACAGCCCTTTAACAGGCCCAGGGGAGGGCCAGGCCGAGATGAGTGAGCTGGACTGAAGTCCCTGCCTTCAGGGACCTCTCCTGTTCCCACGTAGAGGGCCCTTTGCCTGTGGTTTTTATGGATGTGAGTATTTCCTGACTTCTGTTAAGAGTGTCCTGAGGCAGCAGCCTATTAGTGCTGAGCACCCACATTTACTCTTAGCGAGCCGGCTGTTTAGGTAGCACCCAGCACTCCCCTTTGCTTATGGGGTCCTCAATCAAGAGTTGATAAATGACACATAAACAGACCCCTGGGACGGGGCCATAAATACATGCCTCTCCTCTTCCTCCTGGCAGGAGGGTCCCTATAGATCAGTTGCTGCAATTTCTTGAGCACCTACTGTGTGTGAGACACACTGCTGAATAAATCAGACGCACCAGCTCTAGCCTTCATGATAATGCTGCAAGGCGTGTGTTTTTATCCCAGTTTCTGGATGAGAAAAGGGAAATGCAGAGAAGTGAACAAATTGGTTCAGCCTGACCCAACCAGGAAGTGCAGTGTGTTAGTCGCTCGGCCGTGTCTGACTCTCCGTGGACTGTAGCCCACCAGGCTCCTCTGTCCATGGGGTTCCCCAGGCAAGAATCCTGAAGTGGGTTGCCATTTCCTTCTCCAGGGGATCTTCTCGACCAAGGGATTGAACCTGGGTATCCCACATTACAGGTAGATTCTTTACTATCTGAGCTACCAGGGAAGCCCCAGGAAGTACAGTTCTGGATGCAAAACTGCATTTTCAGTCTTCAGGTCCCAGGTCTTTCCCCTGCTGTTTATGAACAGGTGGGAAAACCCAGCCATTAGACCTGAGTTTCTGCCCACTGGTTGTTAAATGAGGAAAGTCAAACCAAGAAGGTGAAGTTGAAGCCTCAGTGCTGGCTGGGTGGGCAACACCTCTGTGATTTGGGGCACCTCTCAGGAAGGGCTGGGGCTCTTGGGCCTGGCCAGGACTCCTGAATTCCTCTGTGGCCCTGGACAGTGCTTACTCAAGGCTTCACATACTTTTAGAGGATCACAGGTGCAAGATAGGTAGGTGTGCAAGCTCTCTCCTTGAAAGTGAGCACAGTTTTCAATTGAAACTCAGATTCCGACGTTTCGCGATGATCCAGGAACTGCTCCCCAAGAACGATGACTTTCAGTTACAGCCGTCCCTTGGGCTGGAAGCGAGGCAGTGACCTCAAGGTGAAAGTCTCCGTATCCCATTACCAATCCAATTACCTGGCCCTTGCAGGTTAGATGGGAACTGCCAGACCGGAACCCAACAATGGATCATTTAGTTCTGTGTCTTGTCTCTGACAGTAGTCAGGCCCGAGAGTCTCACTCAGATGCTTCTCATTGTCAGTCTGCAGATGCAGTGGGCTGCTCGTCTTTAAATGAAGGAACGGAGCTGGTGGTGGAAATGGTGGGTGGCACAGATACCCACTGTATGACTATAGCTCTCACCCAGTCCCAGTCCTGATACCTGTATTAATTAAGACAAATGTTCGTTGAACAGCTACTCTCTGCTAGGACATGCTGGGCACTGGGCACACCATGGTGGACAGAGTCTCTGCTTTCATGGGCTTGCATTGGGAGGGGAGGACCCAGGCAATAACCATTAAGCAGATGGACCATTGTTATGACCATTGTTTTAAGCACTATGGAAAAAACACAGCATGATGAAGAGGACATACAGTGGTGGGGAGTGGTCCTCTGACTTCCAGGTGGTCAGGGAAGGTCCTTGGACAAGGTGATGTCTCAGAGTCTTGAAGGCATTGTAGAGGCATGAGGAGGCCATTCAAAGGCAGATATGTGGGAGATATCTCTCTTTGGCCTTCCATATTGTGGGTTGGGAGAGGTCTTGGGGCAAGCAACCAAAAGTAAGCAAGTGCGAAACAGAAATATATTTGAGTGCTTGAGGAATAGAGGAATAGCATGGTGGCCAATGCAGCCTGAAGGAAGGAGCAAGGAGAGCAGAGAGGCCTTCAGGGAGGGTGTACAACCCAGATCACAGAGGCTTCAGGGACCATGATGTGGACTTTGGCTTTCATTCCACGTGACATGGGAAGGCATTCTCAGGGTTTGAGTAGTAAAGATCACATCACACCTAAGCATTCATTAAACATGTCCTCAGGTAAATATTTGTTGAATGAATGCATGGAATACTTGCCAGGTGATTGAAAGAACAAATATCGCTGAATCACACAAGTAACTACACAGAGACGAAGAGTTACTAGAAAACCACCCTGTGTCCATATTTGCTCAGAAGAGAGGGTGTCTTCCCGTTGAAAAAGCAATGAGCCGTCAGGCTACTTTGCCTTTTCCTTGGTGCTAGGAGCAGAAAGCAAATGAATACAGGGCAAATGATAGAAATCGTGCCAATCCGTGTCCTTTGTGGGGCAGAGTGAGGCTTCTCCTGCAGTGGCAAGGCCAGCCCCCCAGAATGTGGCTGTTCTACTGGAGACGCAGAACAGGTGCTTCTCACGGGGCTTGGTTTGAGGCAAGGTCCCTGCCCAGTTACCACTGGCCTTCTGTCTCAGGGCCTGGAATTCCACCTCATAGGTCCCTCCTTTTCTTGAGCTTTGAAAACATCTTCAATTTTTAAGAGTCCTCTTCCAACAGGACAGGTGTAAAGCCCTTACACTGTCACCTCTCTTTGGACCAAATCTCCTGTTCACATGCTACCTTTTTGAAGATTTTTTTTACTCCTCTCTCTGACTCCTTTCTTGCAGGATCCACAGCTTCCCTCTTCTCACGGCTTGGCTGAGACCCCTGGGACTGGCTGCGTTTGCTTCCCTTTCAGGTCTGGCTTCCTTGGCCTTGACCTTCATCTCCACTCTCTGCACCCAGCACGGGGTCTGCACGTGGTGCGCACGGCAGCTTTCCTTCTTTCCTTTTCATCTTCCCTCCCTTCTTTCCCCCTTGTCTTCTTGCTTTTGTTTTTAATTAAGCAGGGTGAGTGACAATTGTTAGGAGAGCATACATGCAGTATTCCAAGTCCTTGGGCACATCCTCTGTGTAAGATTTCTACTGAGTTGTGAGCCACCCAGATCACTAGATTTTTTTAAAAAAAGCTTTTGTTTCTATTATCAAAGCAGCAGGAGACTACTATAAAACATAGAAAATATGGGTAAGCCTTCTTACCTATAAAGGGACTTCCCGGGTGGCTCAGATGTTAAAAATCCTGCCTGCAATACAGGAGACCAAGGTTTGACCCCTGGGTTGGAAAGATCCCCTGGAGGAGGGCATGGCAACCCACTCCAGTATGCTTACCTGGAGAATTCCATGGACAGAGGAGCCTGATGGGCTACAAGTCCATGGCGTGGCAAAGAGTTGGACATGACTGAGTGACTAACGCTTTCACTTTCTAACCTATAAAAATCAGCTGTATTCTACCACCCCTAGAAAATACTTGTTAATATTGTAATGGTGATCCTTCTGAACTCTTTTACTAAAAGGCAGGCCTTTGAGAGGCCTGCTTGCTGGGTTACCTGCAAAATCCAGGGAAGGAGTAGGTAAGGGGGGGTGAGTTAAGGGGCCTGTGCCGGGTAGGGGCCGAGGTGCTGAGATGATGTCAGGGAGGCTGCTGAGCCCCGCTCCCGGCTCCGAGCCCACCCTCAGCATCTCTTGCGCTTGTCAGATGGAAGGCCCAGACTGACCATCGATCTTGTGGGCTCGAGCTGTCAGAGGCACCAGCAGCGTGGCATTCTAATGTCAAACAGTCTGGCGCTTCTTAGTCGGAGCGTCACCTCCTTTTCCAGACTCCCTGGGGCCTTCTTTCCTGCTCTGTTAGGTCCCAGGCATCTTGCTACGTACCTGACAGCCCTCAGTCCCGGGATCCAGAGGTATCTGCCTTCACCGGGAACTTCACTGATTTGACTCAATTACCCACCTGAACGTTACTACTTAATTGACTGAACCTATGAAAAACAAACCCGTGCTGATCGATAGAGAAATAATTTTGCAAATTGTGGGCATAAATCTTTAGAGATCTGTGTGCACTGCTATTTGTTAAAATGCTGAAAAGGTAAATCAATTTTCTGTATTAAAACACAATTGCTTCATCTATTGCTAGTTTCGGCAGGCGCCAGGGAGGCAAGGTGTGGGGATGGTGGGGGAGGAGGCTATGAACTGCTTTCTTGCCCTTCATTCAGGGGTCATTTGTTAGCCTAAAGGGGTCTAGTGCTGGGGAGGAGAGGAGGGCTTTCTGACTGGTAGATGCTTTAATGTTGGAAGAAAAAGCAGTCCTGGCCTAGTGTAACAATATAGTATTGTCATCTGCAGGCACAACATCACCTATAGGCAGCTCTCTAGAACTTACCTGCACAACTGAAATGTTGTACCCGTTGAACAGTTCCTTTTTTCCCTCCCCCCATCCCCAGGCAACTACCTTTCTAGTCTGTCCCTCTGTGAGATGGACTGTTTTATTGTACTTTTCATTTCTTTTACTGATGCATAGTTGATTTATAGTGTTGTATGAATTTCTACCGTACAGTGAAGTGATTCAATTATACCTGTATGTACATCCTTTTCATATTCTTTTCCATTATGATTTACCACAGGGTATTGAATATAATTCCCGGTGCTAATACAGTAGAACCTGTTGTTTATCCATCCTATATATTATAGTTTGCATTTGGTAATCCCAAACTCCTAATCCATCCTTCCTCCATTGCCCTCCTTGGTAACCATAAGTTTGTTTTCTATGTCTGTGAGTATGTTTCTGTTTTGTAAATAAGTTCATTTGTATCACATTTTATATTCCATATCTAAGTAATATTATATGATATTTGTATTTCTGTGGCTTACTTCGTATGATAATCTCTAGGTTCATCCATGCAGCAGCAAATGGCACTATTTCATTCTTTTTTATGGCTGAGTAATATTTCACTGCTTATTTAACTTATATGCAGAGTACATCATGAGAAACGCTGGGCTGGAAGAAACACAAGCTGGACTCAAGATTGCCGGGAGAAATATCAATAACCTCAGATATGCAGATGACACCACCCTTATGGCAGAAAGTGAAGAGGAACTAAAAAGCCTCTTGATGAAAGTGAAAGAGGAGAGTGGAAAAGTTGGCTTAAAGCTCAACATTCAGAAAACGAAGATCGTGGCATCTGGTCCCGTCACTTCATGGGAAATAGATGGGGAAACAGTGGAAACAGTGTTAGACTTTATTTTTTTGGGCTCCAAAATCATTGCAGATGGTGATTGCAGCCATGAAATTAAAAGACGCTTACTCCTTGGAAGGAAAGTTATGACCAACCTAGATAGCACATTCAAAAGCAGAGACATTACTTTGCCAACAAAGATCCATCTAGTCAAGGCTGTGGTTTTTCCTGTGGTCATGTATGGATGTGAGAGTTGGACTGGGAAGAAAGCTGAGCACTGAAGAATTGATGCTTTTGAACTGTGGTGTTGGAGAAGACTCTTGAGAGTCCCTTGGACTGCAGGGAGATCCAACCAATCCATTCTAAAGGAGATCGGTCCTGGATGTTCTTTGGAAGGAATGATGCTAAAGCTGAAACTCCAGTACTTTGGCCACCTCATGCGAAGAGCTGACTCATTGGGAAAGACTCTGATGCTGGGAGGGATTGGGGGCAGGAGGAGAAGGGGATGACAGAGGATGAGATGGCTGGATGGCATCACTGACTGGATGGACGTGAGTTTGAGTGAACTCCAGCAGATGGTGATGGACAGGGAGGCCTGGCGTGCTGCAATTCATGGGGTTGCAAAGAGTCAGACATGACTGAGCGACTGAACTGAACTGAACTGAACTGAATATTCCACTATAGGCTTCCCTGGTGGCTCAGTGGTATAGAATCTGCCTGCCAATGCAAGAGACAGGGGTTCAATCCCTGATCTGGGAAGACCCCCTAGAGAAGGAAATGGCAACCCACTCTAGTATTCTTGCCTGAGAATCCCATGAACAGAGGAGCCTGGCAGGCTATGGTCCATGGGATCATAGAGTGGGATAGGACTTAGCGACTAAACAACAAACAACAAATATTCATATATATATATATATATATAAAATCTTTATCCATTCATCTGTCAATGGACATTTAGCTTGCTTCCACGTCTTGGCTACTGTGAATACTGTAGCTGAGCATTGGGGTGCATGTATCTTTCCAAACTACAGTTTTGTCTGGATATATGCCCAGGAGTGGGATTGCTGGATCATATGGCAACTCTGTTTTTAGTTTTGTGAGGATACTTCATACTATTTTCCATAGTAGCTACACCAATTTACATTTTACCAACAGTGTAGGAGGGTTTCCTTTCAAAGAAGCCAAGTTTTTAAATCCACAATGTCATTAGATATAATATTGTTCAGCCAAAGGTTTTCCAGTGTTAACAAGCTGTTACTTAATGATGAATTTTCAGAGGTGTTTCGTGTCTCCCATTCAACAGAGAATGTGCTCAGGGGTCATCTGGGGGGTGGTCTTCAGAAGCAGAGTGTCAGGATGTGTCTCATACAGCCTCACCACCAGGGGCCATGGGATGTTTACAGTCCTCATCCCATGATGGATCTCAGAACCCCCCAAAAGTGAGTCCTGACGAGTACCCTGCTTCTAGTCACTTTGCTTAAAACGAACACTGACTCAAATAATCAAGTCTCCTTGGCCAGACCCAGAGAGGCTGGGGTCACAGGCAGTGCCCTCTCTGGATTGGGTATGACAGAGAGATGGAACCAAGGAGACAGTGGACTGAGGGTACAAAGCGATCGGATGCTCTGGTGGGGGGACCAGACATGCGACTGTGTGCAGCTCACCCAGGACACTTGCAGCTGTCCTGGGGCTCCTGAGACAAGCAGGAAACACAGGCTTACCATGCTGGATACTCACTCCGTGACAGAAACTGTTCTTGGCCCCTTATCAGCTTATTTTGTTTAAATCTCTTACTATCAACACTTTGCAGAGGAAAAAACTGAGGAACCGAGCATTTAAGGGATTTGTGTATAAGTGCTTTTTGTTTTTTTTTTTGGCTGTACTTTGTGGCATGTAGGATCTTAGTTGCCTGACCAGGGATCGAACCCATGGCCCCTGCAGTGGAAGTGCAGAGTCATAACCACAGGACCAGGGAAGTCCCTAAGGAACTTGTCTAAACACACTCAGGCAGTGAGCTATGGAGTCAGACTCTGCAGCAAGGCTGTGACTTCATACTCTCAATGGGGTTCTGCTGTCTCAGTGGGGCCAGGTCATTTCAGTCACAGGAAATCCGAACACCTAGCCACCAGGAGAGGACTGTCTAACCCTCAGGCCTGGGAGCCCTGTTGCAGCTCTTTTTCCAGCTTCTGTGATTGCAGGCTTCAGTCCCTGGGGCCCTGGCAGGCAGAAACTGCGTTGTCATCATTTCTGCCATCGAATATTTCACAGCATTTGGTACACAGTAGGTGCTCATTAACTGTTTGCTGAAAGAATAAACATGATTAAACTGGGCTCTATGTTTTACAAAAGATTTGAAAAGTCTGGGGGATAGGTCATTGGGTAATTTAAAGATGGTTAGTGGAGAAGGCAATGGCACCCCACTCCAGTACTCTTGCCTGGAAAATCCCATGGACAGAGGAGCCTGGTAGGCTGCAGTCCATGGGGTCGCTAGGAGTCGGACACAACTGAGCGACTTCACTTTCACTTTTCACTGTCATGCATTGAAGAAGGAAATGGCAGCCCACTCCAGTGTTCTTGCCTGGAGAATCCCAGGGACGGGGGAGCCTGGTGGGCTGCCGTCTCTGGAGTCGCACAGAGTCGGACACGCCTGAAGCAACTTAGCAGAAGTAGCAGTAGCAGTGGAAACCCAAACATTAGAAGAGCTGGGAAGAAAATATAGTCTGTATTTCTGTTTAAACCTAGAGAAAAGAAGGCTGGAGAAATGTAAGAGTGGTTTGTCCCCTGAAAGGTTTTTATTCAGCATTTTACAGGGACCATTTATCAAAGTTTCTGGAACACTCACTATGCACTCAGTGCCGTTCTTTGTCCTGAGGTGAGAGTGGCCAGTGGGCAATGGGCTGCCCTGCCTGGAACTTGCCCTGCCTTTGTGCAGGGGCGGATGAGGGCTGAGCGGACCCAGGATTCTCCTGTCTTCAACTTAGAAGGTGATGAACAGCGGGAGGCTCACAGGTCCTCAAGGTCTTCCAACAGATGAGAATTCTTCAATAGGAGCTTTGCTCAGAGAGATGAAAAATCACCTCAGGTATGTATCAGAGGGAATCAGCTGATGGAATCAAGCTAGAGAGTTTTGGATTTCTGTACTAATTTTTGGCAATTTTCAAGGAATCCCAGGGTTCTATGGGGCTGAGGGAACCCAGGGGAGGGGAGGGGTGTGAGGCTTAGCGAGGGGCCGGGGTTGCCTGCGCTTTGTGGTTGAAATAGCTGCTTGGTTCGGTGTATTCAGAACTACAGGTGAGACCTACACTTCTCACTCTGTGGCTTATCACCTGTGAGTCCTTGGACATGTCCCTAAACTCTCTGGTCCTCAGTTTTCTCTTGTAAGAAATGAAAGGATCTTGTTTCTTCAAATTGATTAATACAAATGGCTTCAAAAGTTCCTGTGAGGCTCTTGTCTGTGGGAGCCTCACAAGCACCTCCTGGAGCCATGAAGGAGGGAAAAGCCCTCACCTCCCACCCCACCTCGTGCAGGGAGGCTGTCACGACAAAGCAGCTGCTGCATTGATTTCTGAAAGCAGATCACTCCCTTATGTCCATGTGCAGAGAACAGGCTCTGTCCAAGCTGGAGGGCAGACGTCGGACTCCCTGCAAAGACCTAGAAGCACCAGAGGCACAGGCTTAGGGAAGAAGTGATCGGGGGGTTTCCTTGCAGGCAGTGCATGGAGCAAAGAGGGTGGGGGTGCCCTGTCCACACCAGAGGGAGCTCACAGACATGGACCTGCTGGCCTCTTTAGCCTCTGAATAGACAGAGAAAGGAGCTGGAAACCCAAGGCTCTGAGCATGAGAAGCTGGGTTCAAATCCTAGTTACACTACTTAATGGCCTTGAGGTTGGGGGCATCTTTAAACGTTGGTGTTTATAGACTGGGAAGGCCACACGGAAATTAGCTGATAGGATCAGTAAATGTGTCTATTACAGGTCAGCACATTTTAGTCGGAATCATTCTGAAGTCCGGCAGACCAACATGGTGTCAAGGGAGACACAAGTTCCTGCCTCCAGGACTGTCCTCTCTTGGGGGACAATGGAGGACTGAACCTGCAAACCTGACTCATAGAACAGGAGGTGGAGGTATGTGGGGAGGGCAGGCAGAAGACACCCTGGAAGAGCTGGTGTGGAGGAAGGGGTCTTGCTTGGATGCACAGAGGAGGTCTCTGGATGATCAAGGTCTGGAGGCAGAAAGGAGAGGACAGTTAGCTGGGGTCCAGAGCCTGGGACAGGCCTCCCCGGACACCATCTGTCCACCCATCAACCACAGCAGGAGGGTGGTTGGATATGAGAGCGAGGGGCTGCGGTCCTAAGGGCACTTTCTGGAGATGCAGGAGAGACATGGTAGAGGGTTCCAGGGGAGCTGGTGGTTCTGGCTGACAAGATGATGGAGTGGTGACTCAAAGAGTAGAGAGGAGGGTAGAAACCCTTGTAAATCGGCTTTCTCAGTGGTGGAGACAGATAACTCTCTTCCTCCATGCCAGAGATCACTTTTCTCACCTTGACTTTTTCTAAGTTCATTGAAGGTGACATCCAGTGGTGTTTTTCTTACTGCCTGGCTCCCTTGACCCTGGACTTCCTGACCTTTCCTACGGGGGCTTCCTCTAGCTCGTGTCATGTCCGTGTTCAGGGATGTGGGCACTTATGGTGAAGAACAGCTTCTGCTGGTTAGAATCTGAAGATGCTGAAGGTGGGTGGTCTCTGCAGAGTCCAACTCAGCCCTTAACTGACACACTTACCCCCAAGTGTCATCCCTACAAATCACTCATCTTTCTTCCTTATTCCCTCCCATACACTTTCCTTCTTTTCATTTCCTCTGTAAATACTGATAATTCAACTTTTCCTGTAAGAAGGTTTACATTTTTAATATTTCCTTTATGTGCCGTGTGGACATGAGTTGTTATCTGCATTGTAGTGCTGAAAACCTTCAGAGCAATTACTGAGTATTATAGTCAGACTGTAAGTAATGCCAAACCTCAAATAATAGCTGTTATACCAAAAAATACTTCCAATAGTTTGGAAGCAGACAGTCCAGTGATGGGATCCTGGCTCTGCTGTTCCTAGGTATGGCTCTTTTCCAAATGGGTCCATGGCTAGCTAGCAATAGCATCAGCTGTTGTGTAAATATTCTAGGAAGCAGAAAGGAGAAAAAAGCCAGGAAAGGACAAAAATCCCACATGTCTGCCCCCTTTCATTTCATTAACTGGAACTGAAGGACTTGGTCACACCTAGCTTCAAGGGGGACTGGACAATATTGTCTTGATTCCAAGCGGCCGTGTGTAAACTAAAAGCAGGCGTGTTATTATTTAGGGATGATGTATATAGCAAATGTTAGAGTGGAAACTGACAGTTCTCACACATGTGTGTATTGCCCAGGATTCCAGAGCACCAAAGGAAAGAACTGAAGCCTCAGCCTTTGACTTAAGGTCCAGTGGTCCTTCCAGTACATGGGGGTAGCCCATGGGGACACAGCAGGCACTGGCAGGTCCCTGAGCAAAAGATGAGCTATACATTCTGTTCTGAAGGGTTGTTCAGTCTTTGAACATCTAACTAATGAAATATATGTTGTTGTTGTTGTTTAGTTGCTAGTTGTGTCTGACTCTTTCAACCTATGGACTGTAGCCCACAAGGCTCCTCTGTGCATGGGATTCTCTAGGCAAGAATACTGGAGTGAGTTGTCATTTCCTTCTCCTGGGGATCTTCCTGACTCAGGAGACTTTTGTCTCCTGTGTCTCCTGCATTGGCAGGTGGGGTTTTTTTTTTTTTTTTTTTTTTAGCACTGAGTCACCTGGGAAGCTATGAAGTATAAAATAAATGTTAAACAGGGTGTACCGAGAGTATGCATTTATACACAGTA